>NW_004524588.1:21341471-21346753 GCF_000260255.1 Octodon degus
GACTTGGGCTTAACGGATAGGTAGGATTTTTTGTATGTTATTTTTGTTTTTTGAGACGAGGTCTCATTCAACAGTTCAGGCTGTCCTTGAGCTCACTTGGCAGCCCAGGCTGATCTTGAACGTGAAATGATCCTCCTGTCTCAGCCTCCTTAGTGCTGGGATTGCAGGCATGAGCTACCATGCCTGTCTCTCCACGGGTATGATTTGGAGGTAGTAATACTTATTTTTTCAACCATTTAATTTAATTTAATTTAATTTTTTAGTACCGGGGATCTAACTCAGGACGTTGCACTTGCCAGGCAGGTGCTTATGCCACTAAGATATCTTCCTGGCACTAATTTTATTTTTGAATCATTGTATTTAAAAAAAAATTAATTTTATTGACACACTTTTGATATACATGATGATCACATTCATTACAGGGAATTTGTATCTGCACATAATTTGTACCTGGAATGTCTTGAGTCTTCTTTTTTTCCCCATTCCCCCACCTCAGGGCTGAAAAACAATTGTGGCAGGGGAGGGGGGTCATTGCGACAGGGCCTTGCTCTGCAGAGCAGGCTGGCCTTGAGTTGCATATGTAGCCCGGGCTGACCTCAGACTCACAATGATCCTCCTCCTCTCCTGTGCTGGGACTGCAGGTGTACCCTACCATGCCAGGCTGAAGAGAAACGTTTTTCACAAAACATCCTGAGCAATGACAAAAAGTGGCATAGATGTTGTGGTCTGCCACCAAAGCCCTTTAGTCCTGATGCCTTGGTGAACAGAAACACTGAAGCAACAACCACCGGGACTGGGACACAGATTTCTTTATGTCAGTGGGCACTGACTAAGATCACCCCAAATAATGGGTCTAGGCCCACTGTCCAAATAAGATCTAGGCCCTGATCTCCAGTGGTTTAGAATTTATATGGAGTTTGCAGGTGGGAGGTACACAGAAGCAGAGTACTTGGCTGTCTCTGATTGGTTCTTACGATGTGCCTCATACGGACCAGCTGTGCATCACAGTAAGCAGCCATTTCTAAGAGAAGGGACAGGAACTGTGACAGGAACTGTTACCTGGGCGGCGAACAGGAACAGAAGTCGCCCGGCTGGTGGGCAGCATCTTCTCCTACACTAGGGCACTTAGTTTTGGTGGATGCAATTGTTGTCTGTAAATAGCTTGTGGCTGGATACCTCTCTAGGATCAGTCCCACAGGGAAGCCAGACAACAGAGAGTGGAAATGTAGGACGCCTGGGGGGACTGGAATCCTGTCATAATTGCTTCATGATTCCAACCTCTCTTTCTACTTCTGACCCCCCTCCGTCCATGCCCCATAATGAGGACTGAACCCACAGAGCCTTTGAACTGAACTACACACCCAGTTTTGTTTGTTTGTTTTTTTTTAAATTTTAAACAGGAGCTCAGCAAGTCACTAAATTGCCCAGGATGGGCTTGAACTTACAATCCTTCTGCCTCAGGCTCTGTCTTGGTTACTTTTCTTTTGTTGCTGAGAAAAATACCTGACTCTCAGAATTAAGGAAGAAAAGGTTTATTTAGCTCACAGTTTGTGGAGGTTTCAGTCCACACTCTGCTGGCTTCAAGGCAGAGTGCCACATGGCAGAGTGGAGCAGTTTGTGGTGGCAGAAAACAGCAAAAAGAATAAGAGCAAAAAGGGAGGATTAGAGAGAGCAAGCTTTTCTCCCTCCCTTATAGTGTACGCAGGCTACCTGCTCTAGGGCGGGTGTGACACTCACATCCATAATCCCAGTATTGGACCATGAATCAATCAAAAACTCTATAACCCACCCCCATGACTTCAAGAGGCATTGTGGGGACATCTGGACACAAATCATAACATTTCACCCCCAAACCCCCAAAGACTCACACACATCCCTTTATGCAAAAGGTGTTTTAGTCCAAATCCTAAAAGTTTCAGCATTCCTGAAAAGTCCAAGCCTTCTCCAAGACATAAGGCAAACCCTTGGCTGCACACCCTTGTACAAATGAGAAGAAAGTTGAACACGTCCAACCTTCAGTGGCACAAGATAGATATTTCCACTGCAAATGTTTCAAATCATGGGATACAAAGGAATGGGACCAAAGCAAGCCCAACCTCCAACAAGGCAAATACTAAGTCCTATAGTTCCACATGGACCATCTGAAGCAATCTGTGGCAAGTTGTGAGCTCCGGTCTGTGTGACCCCCACCCCAACGGCATGTGCAGCAGTTGTAGCTCCATGGCTTCACTTTTAGGTCCACTTTGGTTCCTCCTTACAACTTTCCTTACATGATCCCCGTTCCTGGCCTCAAGCTTCTGGGGCCTCTACTGCACCTTTGGCTTCTCGCTCCCAGCTTCACATACTGCCCTGTCGGGGGCACACTGCCTGGCCTCCCAGACCTTTTGAAATTTGGGTAGAGGCCTTCTCAACCGCAGAACTCTCGCGTTCTGAATACGCCTGAAACCAGCACCAGGTGGATGAAGCTGAGGTGTACTGCCAGCTGGAGTAGTAACCAGGCTTTCTTTTCTTTTGGCTGTGGGGGTCGAGTGCGTGGATTTCCGAGCTTGCTAAACTTGACTCTGAGGAGCACGTTCTCTATGCTGTTGCCATTCTGGAGCCTGGTGCAGCTGCTGCTACCATTATGGAACATGGTGCTCAGTGGCTTTCTCCTCAAAGCAAAGTCTTTCACTTTTGAAGTTCTGAGGCTGCAAAGGGTGGGGACTTGCTGCGGCATGTCATGCCCTCAGGCTACCTTTTGTACTCTCCTGTTCCTTCTCAGCAATTGAGATCACCTCTGCTGTATCTTTACAGTACACAGTACTGGAGCTTCCTTTCTGGCCAAACTCGCAACATTTTAAATGATCTGGCTGGGCTCTTTGCTTTTGATTGTCAACATAAATCTGGCTAAAAGCCTCCAACAATAACGATGCTACTACCTCAACATTGGATTGCCTCAAAATTTCTTCTGCCAGATTAATTAGCCTGCAACCCTTAATCTCAGGCTCAGGTAATGTCGCTGGACACAAGCAAAATTTAGATTTTCTGTCAAGCCATAACACACATGATCTGGAGTCCAGCAATCAAGGCAGTCCTCCTTCCCAGCAGAAACCTCCCCGCCCAGTCTTTCCCAGCAGGATTTCTATCAGCCTTCTGGTCTTCTGCGCTCTGATCAGAATCTCCCACATAGAACAGCCTGAGGTGCTCTAGCTCTGCTCTTTCTGATGACATCTCTGAACCTCTCCAAACTTGTCCCTCAAGCCGTCCCCAAAGCCTCTCCAGCCGCATGGTCAGATGCAGTCCCAGCAATGACCCCACTGCTCTCTCCATTGCTTGTTCTCAAATTCTATCTTGGTTACCTGTTCTCTTTGCCAAGATGGAATGAGCCTCCCAGAATGAAGGAAGCGAAGGTTTATTTACCTTACGGTTTCTGGAGCTTTCAGTCCATACTCCGTTGGCTCCAAGGCAGAGTGACACATGGAAGAGGGCAGCAGTTTATGGCAATAGAAAACAGCAAAAGCGCAAGAGCAATAAGAGAGGAGCAGAAAGAGCAAGCCTCTTCCCTCCCTTTTATTGCATGCAGGCTGCCCACCCCAGGGTGGGTGTAGCACTCATACCCATAATTCCAGCACTGGACAATGACTCAATCAAAACTTCAGAAGCTGCCCCATGACTGCAGGAGACATCCCCACAGAATCGACAAGCTGCGAGAGTGCTAAACTTACAGGGACACATCACTACACCCAACTCGCCTCCTTCTACTTACTCCTGCTTCGTGTTCTTTCAGGGCAGGGCATGCCTCTTGATTTACTCACATGTAAATCAAGATGAAGGAGAGTTCTAGGTAGTAAGATGAGGGGGAGTGTAGAGTGTTGTTTGCTCCTGCAGCTCATGCCACGATGCTTCTGAGGGGGCTTTCTGTACGCTGGCTTGTCGGAGTACAGTTGGAAAAGCATTAGGAAAATGTAGGGTCAAGTAGGGAAGGAAAGAAAATGGACTGAGGCTCTCGAGGGCTTTGACGGCCAGGACGGAAAGTCTGGTCATAATTCTGGAGGTGGGGTACACAGGCAAGGAGGGAAGTGTGCCGGGACAAATGGGTGCCCTCGTGGGAGGTCAGAGTCCGCCACACGGCACAGCAATTGCCAAGCAGACCAGAGACATACATATAAACCATGGGGCCGTAGAACTAGAAAAATATACTGTTCATAGGTCAAGGTTTTACACCTCTGGCTTCAATCTCTGTGTAAAATACCAAACTTATATTTTCCGGGGTGTCCCTAATATCGGCAAGAACACCTGAACCAGCCACCTCCCACTCCTGCTGCTTCTACCAATTTCTAGTCTTTTATATTGTAGTCAAGAATCTTTGGGTGGAATAAGTACTTCCCTGGCAAGCGCAAGGGCCTGAGTTCAATCCCCGGTTCTGTGGGAAAAAAAGAATCTTTGGGCTGGGGAGATAGCTCAGTAGAATAAGCAACTGCCTGGCAAGCACAGGGTCTTGAGTTCAATCCTAGGTACTGAAGAAAAAAAATTCTTCTATCTTTATCTCCTGAGCCCAAAATATGATAATGGCCCTAGATTCCTCCTTTCATGTCTCCTCAGCTAATCTGCTTCCAGCTTCCAGTAGCTAACTCTTCCTTCCTTCCTTCCTTCCTTCCTTCCTTCCTTCCTTCCTTCCTTCCTTCCTTCCTTTCCTGTAGCAGGGCTCAAATGCAGGGCTTGCTAGGCACACACTCACACCACTGAGCTATCTCCCCAGCAGCAACTCTGTTTCTAGAACACATGTCAAACCGTCAAACCTGTCTGTTTCTCCTCGTCCCCACTCTCGCACCATTACTTCTTACTTGGCCTGGATGTGATCTCCTAGTTTATCTTTTTTTTTTTTTTTTTTTGTGGAACCAGGGATTGAGCTCAGGCCCTTGCGCTTGCCAGGGAAGCGCTTATTCCACTGAGCCATCTCCCTGGCCCCCCTCTCCTAGTTTATCTGATTGTGTGTTTCTTCATTATAGTCCATTCTCCTCAGAGCGGTGCATAATCTTGTTGAAAGAGCTTGTTGTTCTTCTGTTTAAATTCTCCAAATGGATCACAGAACTAAATGTTAAAAAAAGATGTGACTTGAATAGACATTCTACCAAAGATATAAAATAGATGGGAAATATGCATCTAAAAATCAACATTATTAGACATTCGGGAAATTCCAAGTAAAATCATGAAACTTCAGTGAAGTGCTGGGGAGATGGCTCGCTGCATAAATGCCTACCTGGCCAGCAAAGGTCCTGAGTTCGATCCCTAGTACAAAAAAT
>NW_004524588.1:21346853-21350433 GCF_000260255.1 Octodon degus
AACACCCACAAAACAAAAACTGCAACAAGATGCTGTTAGTCCTTTGCTAAAGATTCTCCAGTTACTAGAAGTGCTACTAGAAATGTTGAAAAAACTTGGGGAAAAATGATTGGAATAGACAAAAGGTGATAAATGGATGGAAAATAAGCAAATCAAAAGTTTTAAGAATCATTAGTCAGCAGGGGAATGCCAACAGAAACTACAGTGAGATTACTGTGTTCTGCTTAAAGCCAGATGAAGTTTTATAATTGCTCACATGAACTATAAATAGTCTTCTGGCTGGTCTCTCATTTACTTTATCTTTTTTTTTTTTTTTTTTTTTTTGTCTTTTTGAGATAGGGTCTCACTGCAGTTCAGACTGGCTTTGAACTCATTTTGTAGCCCAGGCTGGTCTCGAACTCACAATGATCCTCCTGCTTCAGCCTCCCGAGTACTGAGCTTACAGACTTGCGTCCGCACATCCGAGGTCTCCTCCTTTTACTTTATTATAATACGCACTTTTCATAGCAGCTGCACGATCTTGCTAAATGATCTTGTTCCTCTTATTTGTTGATTTTGAGACAAAGTCTCACTGTGGAGTTCAGGCTGGCCTCAAACTCAGTGTGTCATAGCCTTCCAAAGGCTGGGATCACAGGTGGGCATCCCCAAGCCAAGCTCAAGGATGCTGTCACCCTTCTGGTTAAAGTTCTTCAATGGACCATAGACATAAGTGTACGCCATAGACAGTTCCATCAAGAAAGAATGGCTTCTCCACAGAAGGAATGACTGTCCGTGAGTCAGTAAACACCCGCGACTCATGCTTTGCACGAGCTGCCGAACTGCCTCCAACTAGGTCATAGGCTCAAATGTGAAATCTAAACTTACAAAGTTTTTGAAAGAAAACATGGCAGAAAATCTTTGTTACCTTAGGTTAGATAAAAACATTTCTTAGGTAAGACACAAAGAGTGTGGACCATACAAGAAAAAAGTTGATAATGTGGGTTGAGCCAAAACTAAAAACTTCTCTCCAAAAGCTGTATCTTACAAAGATCTGTATTTGAACGCTCATCAGAAGTTTTACTCAAAACAACTCCAGACTGAAGACAACATGTGTCCATCTATTGATAAATGATGGTACATTTGTCTAATGAAATACAGCAGTGGAAAAGAAAGGACTCACTGCAGCTTTGTGCACCAACATGGCCGGGTCGTTGTGCTAGTTGAAAACGAGACACAAAACCCCACACATCTTGCACACAGCTGGCTTCATGCACACATGGCCTGTGTGGTCGCCTGTGGGCTCCTGTTCAGAAAGGATCTGCACTATGCTTAACGCTCTGCTCTTGCTGCCTTAAAATTCTTATTTATTTATTGGATACAGGGTCTCACTACAAGGTTCAGACTGTAGCAGTCCTCCTATTTTAGCTTCCCCAGGGCTGGAAAGATGGGTGTGCACCACCACACCCAGTTTCAGTGGCCCACACAGTGTGCCCAGGGTTCTGGGGCTAGCACAGTATGTGGTACTGGGGATTGAACTCGGGTCTTTGCACTTACCAGGCAGGAACTTAGACCGCTGAGCTATTTTCCCAGCCTTGAAGTTCTTAATTCTTTCTGGCCAAGGGGCTTCATAGTTTTCCTGTGTACCAGGCCTGTCAACCATGTAGCCATCCTGACTCTGATCCAATACGTTCTCGAAGAGTCACAGTCCTAGTGACAGCAAGTCAATGGTTGTTAGTGGTAAGAGGATGGGTGCCCGGGCTTGGGAAGAACCGCTTTGGAGTGATGAAAGTGTTTAACATTATCATTGTGGTATTGTTTACATAATTGCTGAAATCAGGGTAATTGCTGACTGACAGATGGGAGATTTTGTGCAATATGCTATTCCTCAATAAAGCATCGCCTGCCCCCACATGCGCACACACACGTACAATTTTGTAAAGAACAACTTACAGTGGCGCCCCTTCACACTTAGAATAAAGTCCCAAGATCTTTTCATTTTTGTTTTGCGCCCGAGGCCTTCTTCACCTGTGTGACCGCTTCTCCACTACCGTTCGACTCCAGCTCCTCACTGGATCTTGTGCAGGCCGGGCTCTCTGCCTCTGGCCTTTCTCCAGCGTTCTATCTGTCTGCTGTGCTCTTAATTCAGTCTTTACATCCTGGTTCTCATCATTTTGACTTCCACCAAAATGCTACTTCCTTCGTAGTGTTAGCTCCTACCATCCAGCTGAAAATAGTCTCAGACATTCGATCACACCATTCTATTTTAATTCTTTGCACAGCACCTGCTGCGCTCAGAATTTTCCTTCTCAGTTTATTGTTTTCTTTTCTTTCTTAATATATTTGGCATAGGGGCTCGCTATGCAGCTTGTCCCCTGCGCTTGCCCAAGCAGGCGCTTGATCCGCTGAGCTAACTCACCGGCCCTTGGTTTCTCTTCTCATCAGACTGAAATCTCTTTAAGGCTGGGAGATTTATATTCTGTCCTAGTCACTATCTTCGGTGCCTAGTAAGTGTGTAATGTGTGCTCAGTAAATATCTGTGAATTAGTGAAACACGTGAGAGGACGCTAATGATAGGGGGAGAGTTTCGTGCTACATTGTTAGACAAAAACAGATCAGCTAAGAAAAATTATGTGAGAATATCTTATTACTTATATGGAAAAAAGAAGACAACACTATAAGAAAGTCCTGCTTTGACTGTTCCTCGTACCTGTAGCTGCTCAGGAGAAGGAGAAATTACAGAGGGACCTTTACTGTTAGGTCTAATGTGATCTACACAGTTATCTCTGGGTGTTGCATACGGGATTGGATTCTGGAAACGAGGTTTTCTCATATGTTGCACATTTTTCTCTCTAACCATAGTCTCTTCTCATAGAATACTATACCCTACACTTCTTACACCTCTGAACTCTCCCAGTGGTGTAATCTATAATCCTGCAAAGTATCATGCCTTCTTCCTGTGCAGCTCAGCATCCCATTCCACGTGGTCCTGGGATCCCAAACAAAAAAAAATACTTAATGGGGAATATTTTCAGCTTCTTCCCAGGAGATGAAAGACTTGCCCTAAGTTGGTCATTTCACAATGGAACTGGTAGCCAGGGTTTAAGCTGTCAAAGCCCCAAACCGAATTTCTCTACAAGTTTGTGTAGCTGTGAACTTACAGAGATTTTATCAGATACTTTGCCTGCCGCATGCTCCTGTGATGCCACTAGAACTGCTCCCCAGTTTGCTGAGCATCCTAGGCTATTACCTGCTTTGACTTAATCTAATCTGTAGCCTATGCAGATTCTCCAGAAAAAAGGTCCATGGGAAACGTGACCCCTCTTTTGGTCCAGGGAAGGCAACTAGCAGAAGATGCACCTTAGGTAGTTTGAAGTCATTTTAAAGATGTTGCTACCCCTTCGGTCTAGTCTTGTCTCTATTCTGCGTCTGGGTGGAAATGCTTCCTTCTAGTGCCTCCATTCCCTGTACCACCACCCCGCGAGCCACCCTGGACTCGATCTACAAGATTTCTAGGCTGTTTGAGGGGATAGACAGGTGCCAGGATGGTGTCAGTGATAGTATAATAGTAGCACACTGTTTTACTGGACAGTGTTCTAGACAT
>NW_004524588.1:21351538-21354562 GCF_000260255.1 Octodon degus
ACCAAAAGTTTCAAAACAAAATAATAGGAGGGTAACAGTGCTTACTACATTGCATACTGTTATCTTTAAATTAGTTACTGAGAGTACAAGATATAGACATTTAATTGTATGAACAATATTAGCACAAGCCTTTCTTTTCAATGAAATGAGTAGCATAACTATCTTAACTACCTTATTTAAATTTTTTTAAAACTATCTTGTATATTTTCCCCCTTCCTTCTTTCTTTCCCTGTGTATCAATTTCTCTTTCCTTTTGAACAGTTTCTTCCCATTTTACAATAGCTAGTGTACATTTTGAATCTTACTTATTCTTTCAACTTCTTATACTAGGGACACAGTTCAGTGTGTACATGTGTGAGACTGATTCGTTTCGCTTATGAACAGGGTCTCAAGTTGCACCCATTTACCTATAAAAGTCTCCAGTTTATCCTTCTTTATGGTTGAGTCATACTCCATCGTGTAAAAAGACCACATCTCTTCTTTTTTATCCATTGCTTGGTCAATGGGCATTTGGGTTGTTTTCAAGATATAGCTATTAAAACTTGTGCTGCTATAAATATGGGTGTTCATATGGATCCCAGGGGTACATACAATATTATTAATTCTTCTGGGGAGATAACCCAGAAGGGGGATAGCTGGGTCAAATGTGATGTCCATTTCTAGTTTTTGAGGGACCTCCACAGTGATTTCCACAGTGGTTGTACCAGTCTACTCTCCTACCAGTAGTGGAGAAGGCTTCCTTTTTTCCCCACAGCCCCACCAGCATTTATTATTGGTTGATTTCTTGATAATAGCCATTCCTTTCCAGATGAGATGGAGTGTTAATGTTTATTTCACATTTCTTCAGTGACCAGTGATGTTGAATATTTTTTCATATATTTATTTTCGTTGTTGTTGTTCCTCGCATGCCTTCAGGGCACGTTTGGCCAGCGGGAGAGTTGTGAGGTTCGAACTCCAGCCACCTGAGGCTGACAGCTTTGTGGAAGCACCACTTAAAGGACTGAGCTAGGCCCAGGCCCCCTTTATATTTATTTTCTGTTTGTATTTGTTCATCTGAGAAGTGTATACTTATCTCAGATGCCCACTTTTGGATTGGGTCTTTAAATCTGGGCGGTATGATATTTTTGAGTTCTTTATATGTTCTCAACAGTAATCCTTTGTCTAAACTGGAAAACATCCTCCCCCATCCCCCATTGTGGGTTGTCTCTTCACTATGTTGGTGGTTTTTCTTGCTGTGTAAAAGCTTTTTAGTACAATGAGATCCCAGTTGTTGATTCTTTGTGATAGTTCCTGTGTGATCAGGGCTTTATTCATAAAATCTTGGCCTATACTTAAAAGTCTTTAAGACTTTTACCTATTATATTTTCCAGCAGATTTAATGTTTCTGTTTTAATAGTTAGATCTTTGATCCACTTTCAATGTAGTTTATTGGGTCTATTTTTTTTTTTTTTTTCTTTTTGAGACAGGGTCTCACTATACAGTTCAAGAGAGCCTTGAGCATACTCTTTAGCCCAGGCTGGCCTCAAACTTGCAGTGATCCTCCTGCCTCAGCCTCTCTCGTGCTATTACAGGCATGTGCCACCACACTCAGCTTATGAGCCCAATTTTAATCTTCGACATGTGCAGAGCCAGTTTTTTTCAGCACCATTTATTTAGAGGCTATTTTTCTTCCAGTGAATGTGATTGGCATCTTTGTCAAATATAAGGTGGCAGAATATGTCTGAAGTTGTTTCTGCATCTTCTGATCTATTTCATTGATCTTTGGGTCTGGTTTTTTGGCCAGTACCTTTATAGCTTTATAGTATAATTTCAAATCAGGGATTGTGGTGCCCCCTGCCTTGCCTTTGTTGGCCAGAGTTGCCTTTGCTATTCTAGGTCTCCTCTGGCTCCAAATAAATATTAGGGTTGTTTTCTTTAATTCTGTGAGACATGTTATTGGAATTTTACTTGGAATTGTATTAAATCTGTATAATTAATCTGTATAGTTTTGGAAGTATGGCCATTTTCACTATACTGGTTCTTCATATCCAAGAACAAGGGATATCTTTCCATTTGTAGATAACCTATTCAATCTCCTTTTTCAGAGTACTGTAATTTTCAGTGTAAACATTTTTTATATCCATTGTTAGATTGATTCCTAGGTATTTCACTTTTTTGGATGCTATTGTGAAAGGTGTTTTTTAATTTATCAGTGAGTTTGTTGTTTGTGTACAGGAATGTTATTGATTTTGAGTGTTGACTTTGTACCCATTTATGTTCCTGAATTTGGTTCTTCCAGCAATGTTTAGTGGAGTTTTTGGGGTCTTCTATGTAGAATTTCATGCCATCTGCAAATAATGATAATTTAACATCTTCCCTTCCTATAGTTATTCATTTCATTTCTTTTTCTTGTCTAATTGCTCTGAATAAAGTTTCCAGGACTATGTTGAATAAGAGTAGAAACAGTGGACATCCTTGTCTTGTTTCTGATTTTAGAGTGAAAGCTTTCACTTTTGGCCTAGTTAGTATGATGTTGGCTGTTGGCTTTTCATAGATGACTTTTGTCAGATTAAGATAAAGACCACTTATTCCAATTTTCTGTAGGGGTTTTATCATTAAATGCTGCTACACTTGGTCAAAAGCTTTTTCTGCATCCATTGAAATGATCATATGATTTTTGTCCTTGACTATGTTCATATGGTGTATTACATTTATTGATATATGTATGTTGAACCATCCCTGCATTCCTGGGATGAATCCTACTTGGTCATGGTGTATAATCTTCTTGATGATTAGCTGTTTGATGATTAGCCAATATGTTCTTGAGGATTTTTGCATCTATGTTCATTAGGGAAATTGGCCTGTAGTTCTTTATTTTCATTGGATCCCTCTCTGGTTTTGGTATCAGGGTAATACTTGCTTCCAGGAATGAATTTGGAAGTATTGCTTTCCTTTCAACTTTTTTTTTTTAAAGAGAGAGTACAAGGTAGTATTAAAACAGAAAAATTACAAATCATGCAGAATTTCACAAAATAAAATAATATG
>NW_004524588.1:21365404-21367238 GCF_000260255.1 Octodon degus
GGGTCTTCTATATCCATCCGTCTTTCTACTTCAGTGGTTTCCAGAATATCATCTATGGAGTCCAAAGTTTTTTGGAAATGTCTGCTCCACAGTTCATTTTGGGAAGCGGAGGAAGAAGAATATGGCTTTTCTACTCTCCCTCAAATCAGAACAGATCTGAACTTACCTATTTTATGTGCTTCAAGGATTATTTGGTTTTCACATGCTTCACCCCCCTTCTGGTGGCCACAGCCATTGCTAAAGTGGGGATTAGGCACCCCTCATGCTACTGGCTGCCTTTGGGTCTGGGCTGGTTCGCCAGTCCCCACTGTTCAGGTGACAGTCTATTTCCAGACACCTCTCCAGACTTTCAGAGGTGTCTTTGGAGAGTACTTACAGCCACAGTATGGTGGTGAGGGGAGAACGCATTCTGAATTTCAGAAAGTAGCAATCAATGAAGTGTGCGTTCTGCAGTCAGATAGCCCGAGTCTGGACTTCAGTGTGCCGTGCTTGGTGCAATCTGCGGCCAGCTGCATGTTTCTTACCATCTCTGTATGTCACTGTTTTCATTTTTTTAAAAAATAATTTTATTGAGAAACAAATAGCAATGAGACAATTTCAAAACCGATTAGTAGGATAGTTTCAGTAATTAATACATTGCATATTGTTGTCTTTGTAGTGGTTATTCAGAGTACAAGATGCAGACAGGATATCCTGTCCAAACACTATTAGTACAGATCTTTCTTCTCATTGAATGAAGAGAAAGTAGCTGTATATCTATCCTAACTATTTTGTATATACAGCTACAAAATGGACCTTCATTTGTGTCCCCTTTTTTTGTTTAGTTTTGTCAGAGAAGGACATTATATTGTCATTTAAATATTGTAGGTGCATGAATTCAGCATAATATTCCAATATCTTCCACATAATAGTAGTGGGTTTTCCGTAGGATTGGCAATGTCAGAAGTTGTTGACTTGAGCCTTTTACAGCTCAACATATTAATATGGCTTTACTTTTTATACTTCGTTTTTATACTTTTCTGCTGGATGGTTAAGACCAAGATAAAGCAAGACCTATATAACAAGAAATGTCACTTTTGTATCTGATAAGGTCAATCAAATCCCCTCAGGATTATCCTGAAACCCTGTACCGCAGTTTGTAGATCCTTTGTCAGTGTCAGCCATGTGGATGAGTCATGGCCATTGCTTGACAAATTTACTCTCTGTGAAACCCTGAGAGAATGTTTTCTCTCCATGTGATTCTCCTTAGGCACACTCTACATCATTGATCACTTTCCTTTGTGGCCCCATAGTCTCCTTGATCAGAAAATATGGGATACAACTGAATTACATAATGTCACAGTACAGGTTTTCCTATGTCCTGAGTCCTCACTGACCTTGAAAGGCTAGGGCCAAAATGTTGGCTTTCCTTGCAGCCCTTCTATTTCTCTAATTTTTGGTCTGCAAACTTAGGTTGTTAACCCTCCAGAAGAGAAGCTTATCATTACTACCCGACAACATAGACAGTTGAGCTTAACCTCACTATCTGTCTGAATATCAATCATCTTAGGCATAGCATGGAACAGGTATTTTCCATCAAGTATTTTTAGTTATTTATTTATTTTGTCAGATCATCTCTTTATTGATGATGTATTTTCTTATGCTCCTTAGCTAGCTGGATACTCGACAATGCTGTTGTTGATGTTATCTATGATGTCATGAAGGTGCCGGCTGTCCATGTTGCAGCCCACAGACTGGGCCATGCCCAGGATCTCCTTAATGGTTCCAGAAAGTTCTCTAGCTAAAGACTGGTGCCGCAACTATTGGGCAATGTTGACAATCTCATCAAAAGTGA
>NW_004524588.1:21368243-21369187 GCF_000260255.1 Octodon degus
GAGTGTTGGGATTACAGGTATGTGCCATCACACTCAGCTTTTAATTCTTTTTTTATAATCCCCTCTTCCTCCATCTCTTGGGCTCTTTTCCTTTTGTGAAAGATGTAACTCCCTGTTCCACATTGTCTTTTATTTTGATCTTTAGTTTATTAATATACTTTGACTTCTCATATAAGGGAAATTATATTATATTTAAGGTTGCGTTTCTGATTTATTTCATTTAACATTGTGGTCTCAATGTGTTGCCTCCACTTTCCTTTGAATCAGTCAAGTTTATCCCTCTGTATGACAGAGTAGTACTCCACTGAGGATAATGCTACATTTATTTTTTGTTTGTTTGTTTTTTGTTTTTCTTTTCTTTTGTTTTGCGGAATCAGGATTGAACTCAGGCCCTTGTGCTTGCCAGGGAAGCGCTTATTCCACTGAGCCATCTCCCCGGCCGCAAATGCTACATTTTCTTAATCTCTCCTTTTATGTGAAAATATATTCACATGTATTGTTGGATGATATGTGTTAATTCAACTGTCATATAAGTGATTTTTGGGTCATTTTAATGTAAAAAGGCATATCAAAATAGTTCATTAATAAGAAGTTTGAGTTTCATTCAAAAATTAAATGTGTTCAGCAAAATTGTGGAACAAAACAAAGTAATCATCTTCGTGAGAGTGCAGAGTTCTACTATTGAACAGAACATTTGGATTTATTTTAATATTTTTTAGCAAGCCTATGGCTATAATATGTAGATTTGAACATTGGTGTAGGTTTTCTAACTCATAACAATTTTGAAAAGGGTGAGGAGATTGATGCATTAGGTAGGGCTAGAAGATTTACCCTAACTTCTTGCCTTCCAGATGTCTGAAAAACATGCTTGAATAGCCTAGGCTTTAGAATAGTCCCCTTTTCAGTTTTATTTCTTTTAAAAAATTTAATGTTTTATTCGGTGT
>NW_004524588.1:21369315-21387462 GCF_000260255.1 Octodon degus
GTGCTGAAGGGTGAAGTTATGTGGATTATATACACGTTACAAGAACTATTAAGGATTGCTTTGATAGAGACGATCCGTGTCACAGAGATATTATACAGGACATGTTAGCACACATTTCCTGGAGCAGACTGCACTTTGTTTATACCTGACTTTTAAAATCAACTAAAAATGAAAAACTAATGCTGTCATTGAAATCTCTCAATTTCTGGCGGGTTGGCCATGGAAATGGGCTGGAAGAAATGAGTTGGCTCCAGGGACGAGGCTGATCTCACTCTCTCCCACTCACAATGAGACTTGGCCCGGGACTTATTTGGATGAAAGGTTTTCTTGGCTTCCGAGCCACGCACACCTTCCAAGGCTTTCCTCGTAGTGCTCTGATAGCATCTCTGCATCTTTGATGATATTTTTGCCTTTTTAATGCAGTTGGCAAGCAGCAACTTGAAAGCTTCGACTCAGGGTGTGTATACATTTGGGAAGCAATCTAAATAAATAGCAACGGAATATTTGGCATTAGGGTAGATCTAGTCAATTTTAGAAATATGGTATCTGCTTCCTATAAGCCAGTGATTTTAATACTTCTTTTAAAAGTCTCATTTACTCTTTGTTTCTTCTCAAGCCAAGAATAAAATAGCCCTCCTTCAGTGTTGATGCAATAGACTTTGTAATAGTGCTTGTTCTAATCCCTAGTGATTATATATACACATATATTTAAAACCCACTATTTCACTGTTTTGAACATTTCTGGTGGTAATTGGTATGTAAAATAAAATTTTGTAAGTAGAAATGACATCCCAAAAGAAATATGAGTATTGTGCTTAACTGTGTTTGACTTCAAGACATGAATTTAATATTTTATAATTTCATCATTCTTTTTATTATTTATTTATTTATTTAATTTGATACAGGGTCTTGCAACACAGTTTGGACTCATAGGGATTCTCCTGTTTTATTTATTTATTTAATTTAATTTAATTTTTTTTTGCAGAACCGGGGATTGAACTCAGGCCTTTAGGCTTGCCAGGCAAGTGATTGTTCTACTGAGCCATCTTCCTGGCCCTGGGATCCTCCTGTTGTAGCTTCTTCAGCACGGGATTACAGGCATGCACCACCTGTAGCCTACACGGCGTGCCTGAGGTTCTGGCATATGATCGAATCTGGGTCCTTGCGCTTGCCAGGCAGACACTTAGACCGCTCAGCCATCTCCCCAGCCCACTTCCAAATACTTTATTTTATTTATTTATTTTGCAGGGTCTCACTATGCAGCTCAGACTTGTAGTGATCCTCCTGTTTTCTGCCTCTCTAGTGCTGGGATTATAGGCATGCACCACCACACCCGAACTCCATTGCTAGCTCAGCATGCTTGGGGTGGGGCTGGCATGGCATGCAAGGATCAAATCCTGGCCTCTGCACTTACCTAAGCAAGCGCTTAGTCCACTGAGCTATCTCACTGGCCCTCCAAATACTTTATTATGAAATGATTAGTAATATTTCCCTTTTTTCTTGTCTTGAGAAGAAACAATTCTTAATTCTTTTAGCTTGTTCTGTTGGTGTTTGGCTTCATATTTCTCAATGACATTCTTGCTATTTAAATTAAACTTTATATATGACGTGCTAACCTCCGTTTCTCTTTCACTCTCTGTTCATCTCCACACTTCCCTTTCTCCTAGTCTACTAAAATACTAAGGCATGTTTTTGGTTAGATTAATATTTACCATTTTTGTTATTCTGACTTCATGAATTTTTGGCTTCTATCATCTAGTGTAATATAAATATTGATTATCATTCAAATTTTTGTTTTGGCTATCATTAAAAGTTAGGATTTTGTTTAGTTTTCTATGTCATTTCTCACCAATTCTTTCTCTTTCAGAGTACAAATACAAACTTAACCTTCTTAACATTCAAAGAGAGTAGATTTTTTTTTTGTCAATTTGTCTTTTTGTGGCCATTCCTTCTACACTTGTCTTGACCAGTTGCTTGTGTTTTAATTAATTAATCAATCAATCCAATCAATCAATTAATTTTTGGTCCTGGGGATCCAACTGTGGACCTTGCGCTGGCCAGGCAGGCGCTTACGCTGCTGAGCTGTGTCCTCAGCCCTTGATGGGTTGCTTTGAGGGTCACACAGCCGAGGTTTTTCTTTATATCGTTCTGTTTTTCCGCCTTTTCCTGTTGGCTCTGGGTCTTCCAAGTAGCTGTTGTCTGGCTGGCATGGGCGTCAGGATGGATCAGTTGGGGCCCTTGGTCAATTCCGCTCTCCTGGTTGAAGGACAGCCCACAAATGTGGCGATCACAGGTACAAACCACTGCATTTGTCGTCAAAGGCTGACCTGTGCCAAAGAGGGTATGGGCTGGCCGCACAGTCTGCACCTGCGCAATGCTACGGGGCTTGGAGTTTGGCTTCAGGTCGTCAGCCTCAGCCTCACCTTTGTTCCCTGGTTTCAGAACTGCCTAGTGTCCTTTAATCCAGGAGTCTTTCTGCGATTCTGCAGCACAGACAGGCTTGCCCCAGGCTTCCCCCTCAGCTCGGGTAGGCTGTAGATTCCTTGGCTTGTCTAGATCAGTTACTGCTTGATCATCTGCTTTGTTTTGTAAGTTTAAATCTTTATTAGTACATGTTTGCAGTGCATCATGGTCACACTCCTGCAAGGAACTGGTGTGTTCACAGAACCTGTCTGTCCCCTCCCGATACCCTGGCTTAAAACTTTCTTCTTTCTTTTTTTAAATTTATTTTTTTTCTCTTTCTTTTTGCCAGTATCTGATCTATTTATTTATTTTTAAAGTCCTTATCAAGTTAACTATCATAAACCCAGATTAGTAGCCAAACTAACAGGCCCAAAACACATAAAACACTAAGACGTTTATACTAAATCAAGGTATACTTTTAGACACATTGGCCATGCCCGATTTCAGTCATTTGTTTTCTCTCTTTTCCTCGTGGTGTCTTTCTTTTATTTTGCCCCTTTATTTATATTTCGAGTCTTTCATATAAGAGAGACCACGTGAAGTTTAAGCTGCGGTCTGATTTCTTTCCCCTAACATTACAGCTTTGAGGTGCACCCATTTTTCACAAATGATCAATTCTTTCTGGCAGAGCGATACTTCATTCATCTAAATAGCACTCTTCCTTATCCGTTCATCTGTTGATAGAGCCAGAGGCTCCTTCCAAGATGTAGCTATTACTCACCGTGCGGCTGTAAACCCGTATCCGCTATCACTGTGATGTGATGCCTTCCACTCTCTTGGAAGATACCTAGAAGGGAAATAGTTTGGTGAAATGGAATTTCTATTTTTAGTTTTCTGCACAGCTCCGCACTGAGAGCCACGGTGGCTCCACAGGTTTACACTCCCCTGACAATAAAGCTGGGTGTGCTGTGCCGCCCCCAACTTCTCCAGCCTTGTCATTGTTTGATTCTTTGACCATGGCCATTCCTTCTGGGGTGAGATAAAAATCTCAGTGTTTTAATGTGCATTTCTTGAATGACCAGAAGTCTTGAACTTTGTTTTCATGTATTTATGAGTTATTTGTATTTCCTCATTTGAAAAATGTGGATTCCTTTCAGATGTCCCCTGCTTTTTTTTTTAAATGGGTCTTTAGATCAGAAGGCTCTCATATTTTTAGTTGGTTTTTTGTTTTTTATTTTTGTACTGAGGATTGAACTCAGGATCTTGTGCTTGCCAGGAAGGTACTTATACTGCAGAGCTACCCAGCCTTTTGAGTTCTTTTTAAAATTTTTAAAAAAATTTATTTATTTATTTACTTGGTACAGCATCTTGCTACATACTGTGGCTGGCCTGGTGCACTGGCCTGGCATGACATGTGGTACTTGGGATTGAACTTGTACTTGCCAGGCAGGTGCTAGCCCCACTGAGTTCTTTATAAATTCTAAATATTTATACTTTTCTGAGGAGTAGTTGGCAATTTTTTTTCTATAGCTTATCTTTGCTGTTGGTTCTTCGTGGTGCAAAAGCTTTTTAATTTGATGTGATTCCATTTTTTGATTCTTGGTATTATTTCTTATTCAACTGAAGTTCTGTTCAGAGAGTTTTTGCCTCTGCCTACATCTTCAAGATTTTTACCAGGTTTATCTTCCAGCAGATTGTGTTTCTGTTTTAATATTTATATCTTTGATCTATTTTGATTTTAGTTTAATGTACGCTAAGAGATATAGGTCTAGGTTCAATCGTCAGCATGTGGGAGTTAGATTTCCAGCACCATCTGATAAAGAGGCTGTCTCTCCTCAGCAAAAGTCCTAGGACCCCTGTCAGGGATAAGGTGACCGTGTGTGCTTGGAGTTGTTCCTCGTCCCCTATCCTGTTCTGTGGATCTGAAGGTGTCCTTTTTTGGCAGTACCATGCTGCTTTTAATTACTACAGCTTTGTAGCTTAATTTGAAGCCCAGAATGGTGATAATCCCTGCCTTACCCTTGTTGCCCAAAACTGTTTTGCTATTCTATTTAAAAAATTTTTCCCCATATTTTAATGAAAGTTAGAATTTGACTTAAAATAAAATACATCTCATAGGTGTCTTTCCTTGTATTTTAAGGACCAGAAAGCTCAAAGGATGGCACAAGCTGGGAGCTGAACATTATTAGGGAGTGTAGCTCTAGGAAGTCATCGCTGCAGGAGGAGAAGTAATTAAAACTTAGGTCGCCTGAAAAATAACAATCCCTAGTTGTTTGGTGCCCTGCAAGAAGGGACTTCAAGTGTCTTATTAAAAAATGAGGGTTGGGGAGGTAGCTCAGCCTTCTAAGTTGGCGCACCCTTGTATTCTCAGTGTCAGGGCGCCTGAGATAGGAGGATCCCAATGAGTCCAAGCTGCGCAGCGAGACCACGGAAGTATTTTCTGCTCAGGAGACCTGCCATTTAAACTTCGGAAGGATGGGGAGGATATTGGCTCTTAGGATTAACTTCTGCTTGTGTCCTCTGTGCTTACGTCGCTGGTCATCTTCTGTGCCCCACTTTGAGGCGCCACATGCTGTATGTTAGCAGTTGGAGCCCAAAGAAAGAACAGGAAGACTGCACTCATACGGCTTTGGAGGTCTCACAGGCTTAGTCTCTCTAAAGGAGCCCTGAGCCTGCTTGATTTGCTGTTCTAGATCTCTGAGTCTATGGACTTTAGGATTGCTATCTCTAATCCTGTGAGGAATGCTGTTGGTATTTTAATTGAGATGGCATTAAATCTGTATACTAGTTTTGAAAGTACAGCCATTTGGAGTATATTGGTTCTGCCTACCCAGGAACAGGGGATATCTTTTCATTTTCAGATGTTCTCTTTCATTTCTTTTTTCAGAGGACTGCCGTTTTCATTATAGAGGTGTTTCATGTCCTTTGTTAGGTTAATTAGTAGTAGTTCATTTTTATTGATGTTATTGTGAACGGTATTGTTTCCCTAATTCCTTTTCCAGTGAGTTTATTATTGGTGTACAGGAATGTTATTGCATTCATCATTTTTGAGTGTTGACTTTATATCCTAGTTGGTATTTAGTTTAGGTAGTAACACAGGGTCTACAGGCTCTACAGGGTCTCACTATGTAGATTAGACTTGTAGTGATCCTTCTGTTGTCAGCCTCCCAAGCACTGGGATTACAGGCGTGCGCCACCATGCCCAGGCTCAGTAGCCATCTCAGTGTGCCCTGGGGATGGGGTTGGCACGGCACACTAGGGATCAAACCTTGGCTGCTGCTGCAATTGTCGTAACTTCCTTCCTCATACTACCTTTGGATTTAGATTGTTCTTGTTTTTCTAGGACCTTGAGGTGGATCTTTAAGTTATTTATTTGAGCTCACTCTTTTTCTGATGTGGGAATTCACAGCTACAAACTTCTTTTGTAATTCATTGACTGTTCCAGGGTAGTATTTAATTGCCTTGTGTTTGTTTAGTTTCTGTGGTTTGCTATTGATTTTTAGTTTCATTGTATATGTTCTGATTTTATGCATGTGATAATTTCCATTTGTTTATACTTACTTAAGCATGCCTTATGGACTTGTGGTCTCTAAAGTCTCAATGCTAGTGAGAAGAATGTGTATCCTGTGGCTGTTGGATGGAATACTCTGTAGCAATCTATTGAGTCCATTTATTCAAAGAATGGGTCAAACTCTGGCTATTTCTTTTTTTCTTTTTGATACTAGGGATTGAACTCAGGACCTTGTGTTTGCCACGCAGATGCTTCAGTCACTGAGCTATCTCCCTGGCCCACTATGGGTATTATTTTGTTAATTTTTTTCACCTAGTTAATCTTTCCATTTGTAGCAGTGAAGTGTTGTGGTCCCCCATTTCGACTGCATTGTTGTTTATCTGCTTTTTCATATGTATTTGTTATGTTTGTTTTATGAAGTTGATTATGCAGCTATTAGGTGCATATATGTTTATAATTCTTATCTTTTCCTATTGAATTGTTCCCTTCACTAATGCGCAGTGACCTTTGTCTGTTCTGATCAATTTTTTTTTTTTTTTTTTTTTCCAGAACTGGGGATTGAACTCAGGCCCTTGTGCCTGCCAGGCAAGCGCTTAATCTACCCAGCTATCTCCCCGGCCCATCTGATCAATTTTGGCTTAAAATTCACTTTGTCTGAAATTAGGATAGCTAATGCTGCTTTTTCCAGATTCTTGTCTGGAATATTGTTTTCCATCCTTTGACTTTTAACCTGTGAATTTATGTTTGAGTTTAATGTATTTCTTGCATATTGTGTATTGATGGATTACTTCTTTCTTTCTTTCTTACTTATGTATTTGGTGCAGAATCTCACTATGCAGCTTGTAATCCCAGCACTGACGGAGCTGAAAGCAGGAGGATCACTATGAGTCTGAGCTGCGTAGTGAGACCCTGTAACAACCAACTACATATAAAAGAGAGAAACATGTCATTTTAAGCTCTTTAAATGATCTTTAAGTTTTGTGTTGACAAGTCTGCTGTGATTCTAGCGGATTTACCTTTATGTATCATTTGGTGCCTTTCCTTAATAGCTTTCAATGTTTTTGTTCCTATAATGGACTTCTGATACTTTGAATTTAACATGACCCTGAAAAGTTTTCTCCTGGTGGTGACCATTTGGGGTTTGGTATGCCTCACTTAGCTGTATATTTCTTTCTTTCTTTGAAATTGGAAAGTTTCCTGCCATTATTTCTGTGAGCAGGTTTTATGCTGTTCATGATTTCTGATTTTTCGCTCATTACAATTATTCTAACATTAGTCTGCTTTGCTTCATCTCACGGCAGTTGATTTTAAGGTGTCTGAGCAGTGGGTCTTGAGGGCATCATTGTCTTCTAGTTCTGAAATTCTGTCCTCATATTGGCCACTTATACTACACATACTTTCAGTGCAATTTTTAATCATGTGGATTTCTTCCTGAAACTTTTTTATGGATTCCAATCATTTGCTAAAGTGGAGATTTTGGAGGTATTTTATCACCTGTCATCTCATGTTTCAATTGTTGTTGTTGCACTTAGTTTTGTGGATTCTTATTGGGTAGACACTTTGCAGCTAGAATAGAGATCACTTCAGCCCCTGTTCAGTGTTGTACTTTGGATTTGGACAGCTATAGTCTTTGGCTTTAGCCCCAAGATCAAGCCACTTTGCTTAGTTTGGGAGGGGAGAATGCATTGTATTTAGCTGAACCCTGAGTTCTCCAGGAATTTAATATAGTATTGCTAACATCACAGAAGATAATCTGATTGTCAGATTATAGAGAAATAACAACTATAGAGAAATAACAAGCAAATCAGCTGCAGTAGTATTGTACTTGACAAATTGGATAGTAAGATAAAATAAAAACCGATTTGAGCCAGAACACAGGCCCCGCATGTGAGTGAGACCACCCGGGGCCCACCGGATCCTCATTCAATCCAGAGCCCAGGCCTGGTATGTGAGTGAGACGGCCCAGGCCCTCCAGATGCTCATTCGACCTAGAGCCCAGGCCCGTTGTGGAACCTGCAGCAGAACTCCCTGCAAAGAGGCTAGAGGCAAGACCCTCTCAGCTGATTTAGGAGCAGAACATCTTGCCAGAGTGGCACTGAGGGTTCAACTCCAAGGGCTGCAAGAGGAAGAAGTGGAGCACAGCAACCAGACCCAAGTCACACCCACTTGGATGAGTTTGAACTTAGAAGATCCAGACCTGGTGCTAAGGTAATAACTCTAATCTCTACACCAAAAGTCAGAAGACAGTGCTGTAGAAAATTACAAAGAGAATGAAGAAAATGCATTCTCAGGCCCCAAGCCCACCCAGAACAAATGCAGAAGACACTAGCATAGAAGAAATTGGAAACTGCACATCTAAAATCTCTGAAATAATAGCATCTGAAATAAAGCAATAACTACAGAAAGGTATGGAGGAAATCAGGTCAGAAATAATTTCTGAAGTAAAAAAAGAAATGACAACTATAATGAAAGAATTACTAAGTGCTTCTAAAGAAGACACTGATAAAAAATAGAGCAGAGTATAAAAATGATGAAATCCTTGAATAAGCAATATAGGAAAGAAATAGAAAATGCATGAAACAGATCCAAAGTGATATGCAGGAATTTAAAACCTCAATCACAAGCTGACAAAACTGTTTGAATGAAAGTGAGAATAGACTTTCAGACCTTAAAGACACCATTGCAACTAGTGAAAAAGTAGGAACAGATCTCTTAAAAACAACTAGGATGCAGGAAAAAATAATTCAATACCTACAAGATGATACAAAGATGAATATGACCCTGTAGGCCCTGTACTAAATACATTCAAAAATTAATAAAGCTTTATGGTTATGCTATTAAATGTGCAAGGTTTGGGGGCAGGGAAATGCAAGGGAAAAAAATGTGACACCATAAATTATATAAAGTGCAGAGAAGAGCCATGGTAGAAAGGATGTCAGAGAAGAAAACAAGTAACAAGAAATTAAGACAAGGGGCCGGGGAGATGGTTCAGTGGAATAAGCGCTTCCCTGGCAAGCGCAAGGGCCTAAGTTAAATTCCCGGTTCTTAAAAAAAAAAAAGAAAGAAAGAATGAATGAAAGAAATTAAGACAAAAGAAAAGGGAGAAAAAGGAAATTATATGGGGAGTACAAATGACAGAAAAAATAAATGGAGGAAAATAAGAAAGAAAAATAGGTAAGAAACAAGGAAGGATACAGGGAAAAATGTTCAAACCCAGTAAACCAGTGAAGAAGAAAAAAGAAAGCAAATGTCTGTGTTGTTTTTCTTCCAGGACCTACAATGCCACCACAGTGACTCAATCAAGACTCGTCTTTGCTCACACCGGCAGATAAAGAAAGCAGCTGGGCCCAAGACCTGCGCTTGCTGCAGGCACCAGCGAGCAGAGGGTCAAGGCAAGAGTGCTGGTGCTGTGACGTACAATGCAGGCTGAGCCTGCACGCTGGCCTTGGGGTGGGGGTGGCGTCCTTTATCTCAGAACCCTCAGGGGTCTCTCTCCAGCTTGACCTCAGCTCCCTGACTGTGGCTGTGTCCCATGGCTATCTCTTACCCAGTCACTGTGGGAACGTGACACTGGGAGCCTGAAGTGAAGCCATCTGGGGGGTGCTGAGTCTCTGGTTCAGACAATCAGTCCTTCCCCAGAAAGGTGTACAGCCGACCACCCTCTTCTTGGTTGTGGCTGGTGACCACACTCGCTGCTCTTTGTCTACAGCTCACAGTGCTGCCAGTCCATTCAGCACAGCCACACAGCCATTTGTCCCTGAAGCCCTCAAAGCTTTCACTTTGAAGAGTTGGTTTCCCTCCTGCAAGTTGCAAGCTGGGAGCTGAGGAGAAAGTTCAGATCATCTCTTCCCCTCTCTGTGGTGCTTTTTTTTTCTTTTCTGTATTTGGTACAGGGTCTACAGAGTCTACAGGATCTCACTACATAGATCAGAATCATAATGATCCTCCTGTTTTCAGCCTCCCAAGTGCTGGGAGTTATTATTTATTTTTGCGGAACTGGGGATTGAACTCAGGCCCTTGCGCTTGCCAGGGAAGAGCTTATTCCACTGAGCCAACTCCCTGGCCACTCAAGTGCTGGGATTACAGGTTCACCACCATGCCCAGTCTCAATTGCAGTCTCTGGGCACACCCCAGGGGTGGGCCTGGCATGGCACAGCAGGGATCAAACCCCTGTCACTGCGCTCTGCCTAAGCAAGTGTGTTAGTCCACTGAGTTATCAGGCTGGCCCTTGTCTGTGGTGTGTTTTGTCTCCTAAATTTCTCTGTAAGTTTTAATTTTTCTATCAGATCCATTTTGGCTCCCCAGGAGCTTTCCTTTTTCTTCCCTGAGCTGTCATTTTCCAGGATCTAGACTCTGAGTGTTGGAGAGACTGATCTTTTGTTGCTTACTTGGTCACCTGCTTTTTAACCTCCAAAGTTTTGGTGATGTCCTTTCTCCCATTTTCTGTCATCAATTTTATTTTTTATCCTCATTTGTAATTTAAGGGGGTTTCAGGGAGGAGCAGAAAGAAAAATGTGTTTTGAAATGCTCTGTCTGCCTGGAGGCCCTCCTCTGTGCTGAGTGGCTTGGACATTTGTAAAGCAGGGGTAAACGGATGTGTTTCACAGGCGCTCCTCTCTGCAGACACCTGCCCTTTCCCTTTCAAGCCAATACACCACTCAGATGTCTCTGTCTCTCTTTGTATTTTAGGGAAGGCTCTACAGGGTGTTCAGGGTCTCAGTACTGGATCGGACTCGTAGTGATCCGCCTGTTTACAGCTTCGCACGCACCACCATGCCCAGTCTCAATTGCTGTCTCAGCATGCCCCGTGGGTGGGGCCAACATTGCAGGATTGGGGATCAAACTCCCCACTCCTGCACCTGCTTGCAAGTGCTTTAATCCACTGAGCTATTTGCCCGGCCCAAAAGTTCAGAAGGATTTTTTTTTGGCCTGGCTTAGGCTGCCTTAATGGTGGGTGTGGTGTGGCTTTTGGAACTGGGGGTCGAACTGCAGTCCCACAAGCCGGACTGGGTTTGCCCAGGCAGGTGCTCAAACAACTGAGCTAACCGGCAAGCCCCTTCAGCCTTCTCCTTAGTAATCACATTTTGTAAGAAGTCTGTCTTCCAAGGTGAAGTCTGGACTGGATGTCAGGCATCCCATGTTCACGATAATCGTTCCTCCTGTAACCTTTATCACACTTGGGTGTAGTGGCTTCTTTACCAGCTTTTAAAATGGCAGAAGTTCCTAGTAAAATAGAAGCAGTCCAACTTCAAAGCTAATACTAGAAAACAAATTATGAACATCAGAGCAGAAATAATTGAAATTGGGACTAAAACAATACCAAGAATCAATAAATTAAAGAGACGGTTCTTCAAATACTGCTTTCTTTCTACAGCAGTACATAATAATAAACAAAATGGATAAATCCTTAGCTAATCTAACCAAAAAAGAAAAGGAAAGTCTCATATCAGTGCAATTAGAAATAAAAAAGATGAAATCACAACAGACAATACCAAAATCCAGAACATTGTAACTACTTCAAAAACCTGTATTACAATAAATTGGAGAATACAAAAGAAATAGGTTTCTAGACACATACTAATTATAAAAACTAAGCCAAGATGTATAAAAAGCTTGAATAATCTGATAACTTGCAATGCAATTGAGGTAATAATTAAAAACCCCCAAACACTACCAACTAAGAAGATCACAGGGTCAGATAAATCTACGTCTGAATTCTATGGGAACTTTAGGGAAGATCTAATAGCAGTGCTTTTCAAACTCTTGAATGAAATTAAAGGTAAGGAGTACTTCCAAAGTTATTCATGGAAGCTGGCATTACCCCAATTCCAAAATCAGACACGGACCGAATACAAAAGATGACCATATGGCAATCTCTTTAATGAATATAGATGCAGAAATTCTCAACAAGATATTTGCAAACAGAATTCAAAGAAAAAAAAAAAAAGGTTAAAAAGGTCATAGGCTTCATCCCAGCAATGCAAGGGTAGTTAAAGATGGGTAGATAGATAAATGTAGTGCACCACAGAAGCAAGAACAAGAATCACGTGACCGTCTCAGCAGATGCAGGAAGCCTTTGGCCAAACCCAATATCCATTCATGATAAAAAATTCTGAAAACATCTTATTTCAATCTGATAAAAGCAATTTATGACAAACTAATGGGCAACATCATATTGAGTAGGAAAAAGCTAAAAGATTTCTCCCTAAAATCAGGATCAAGACAAGGATGTCCACTATTGTCACTGCTATTCAACATATTCTTGGAGTATTAACCAGAGCAATCAGGTAAGAGAAAGAAATAAAGACCCTGTATCAAATACGTAAATAAATAAACAAAAGGAAAATGGAAAGTCATCCCCTGTTGTCAGATATATGACATGATCCTTTACGTAGAAGACACAAAATACCAAAAACTCTTAGAATTAATAACCAAATTCAACACTGTAGCAGGATACAAAATCAAGATACAAAAATCAACAGCATTACTCTATAGCAATAATGAACCTGCCAAGAAAGAATTAAGAAAATAATACTATTTAAAAAAAGAAAATAATACTATTCATAATGTCATCAAGAAAAAACTAAATATTTTAATTTTTTTTCTCTTTTGAAGGTTTCAATTGTTCTTCATTTCTTCAATACCCCATATTTTAATGAATATACAGCACTTTTACTTGGCATCAATTACAATTTCATTTAGAAATAGTCTAGCTGCGCCATATCAGCTGGCATGGTTACTGATCTCTCCATTCCTTGAGGTCACTCTGCCAACGGGGGGCAGGTTCCCTTCTATCCCAGTCTGTGTTGCTGTGTAGGTCCGCGCAGCAGTACACAATGTGGCCCCACCGCCTGGTATAGCATCACCGTATTTGTCACGGAAATCAGCTGTGCATTTCTGGTGACTCCGCCTTGCTGCCATTTGCTGAATGCTTTGAACTGGAAAATGACCTCATGGTTTTTCGGCCAAGGGAAATATCGTGGAGCTGAAGCTGAAACTGCAGCTACTGCAGCTGCCAGCTTGGTGCAAATTACTTCCAGATAGCCTTGCAAAGAGCCTAAAAATTCATTTCTTAACCAAGGAACCAAAGGACCTCTGCAACGAAAACTACAGGAATCTAAAAGAGAGATTGAAGAGGACTTCAGAAAGTGGAAAGTTGGGCTGGGGAGGTAGCTTGGTGGCCCACGTGCCCACCTACCAAGCACAAGGATCCAGGCTACTGAAACTGGGCATGGTAGCGCATGCCAGTAGTTCCAGCACCAGGGAGGCTGAGACAGGAAGAGCATGATGAGTCCAAGCTGTGTAGCAAGATCCTGTACCAAATAAATAAATAAACAAATAAATAAATAAATAAATGAAAATGGAAAGTTATCCCCTGTTGCTGGATAGGCAGAATGAATATTGTCAAAGTGGCCATCCTTCCAAAGCTGAGATACAGATTTAATGCAATACCAACTAAAAAACCAACAGTGTTCTTTACAGAACCGGAGAAAGCAGTCCTAAAAATTCATATGGAATCAGAAGCTACGCAGGGTAACAAAAGCAACCCTGGGGAACAGGCTATGAAGTTATGGTGATTAAAAGCAGCATGCTGTTGACACAATAACAGCCATGTGGGTCAGTGCAGTGGCAGAGGGGACAGCTGAGCTGTTGATCTTTATCAAAGAGGCCAAAAATACGCTAGAAGAAACACACTCTTTAGCAAACGGCGCTGGGCAGACTCACTCCGCACACGCAGGAGACTGAGTGTACGTGGTTAAACAACAGAGCGACAATCTAATGGCGCGTTTGCACTTTGTTCTCGGAAGTAGCAGCCGGCGGTTCAGGACTGACTGGGGAAGCCACTCCCGGGGAAAGTGCACGGGCACTTTGTTTGCGCTGGTTCCCATGTAGAAAGGAATAACATAAATCTATGCTCACTTCCTCTGGTTCTGCTCCTGTGGACTGCCTTCTGGGACTACCTGCAGGTAGGGACCGCCCGGGCTTGCCCCTTGTGATTCGCACTCTGCTCTCCGCAGAGGTGGGCAACCTGGTGCAGGGTCTGTAACAGCTTCACAGGTAGCGTGTGGGCCAGTTGGAGGAGGATTCTTTCTTTTACGTGTGACCTTATCAAAGGGAACAGTCTCATTTGCAGTTAATGCTTTTGGATTTTTCTAAAAAAAAAAAAAAAAAACACAATGTGGAAAGTAAAAACTACCGAAAATTTCAAATTACCATTGATCCTTTTACC
Organism: Octodon degus; assembly: GCF_000260255.1. Taxonomy (NCBI): domain Eukaryota; kingdom Metazoa; phylum Chordata; class Mammalia; order Rodentia; family Octodontidae; genus Octodon; species Octodon degus. The sequence continues at coordinate 21,383,460 of NW_004524588.1, forward strand.
AAAAAACTGTTTACTGGTATTTTGTGAATTAATTCCCTGGATTTTTTTTCAATGTTTATTTCATGAGTATTTGAGACATCTGAAGTATATTTCTCTGGCTCTCTTTCCTACGTAGTAATGAATCACTGGTGTTTCTCAAACTCAAATATTCTTTTCTTTGGACTGAGAATCCAACTCAGGACCTTGTGCTTCTCAGGCAGGCCCTCAGTCACTGAGCTGTATCCAGGGCCCAAACTGAAATATTTTTAAAAACATGACTTTAATGGTTGTATATTTTATATAACTATTCTCCAACTTAAAAATTTTCTTGTTATAATGTTTTATTAACTTTTTATAAGAATAAGCCTTATTACATTTTTTTTTTTTTAGGAACCAGGGATTGAACTCAGGCCCTTGTGCTTGCCAGGGAAGCGCTTATTCCACTAAGCCATCTCCCTGGCCCCTTTATTACATATTTTAATTAAAGGAACTTAAAGAAATTCCTAAGGAATTTTGTAAGGAAACTCAGTCACTAACCTTGAAGAATAAAAGTAACAGAGACAAATTTGATGTAGCATGTGAGATGGATATTTAGAAATGGTAATATACTTGGTATGTATAACTGTTAGTATTAGTACTATATATGGGGGAGTCTATTTATTTTTGTTGTTGTTTGTTTTGTGGTGCTGGGCATAGGACTCCAGACCTTATGCTTGCCAGGCAGGTGCTTATGCCACTGAGCTATCTCCCTGGCCCAGGGGGATTTTATTAACATTATTTATAATGTTTACATTTTGTATTTGTTTTTTGTTGATGTAGGGTCTCACTATGCAGCTCAGACTTGTAGTGATCCTCCTGTCTCAACCTCCCCAGCACTGGGATTACAGGTGTGCACCACCACTCCTGGTCTTGGTGGCTGGTTTCGTGGCCTGCACCACTCACTTGGGTTCCAGGAGCGCCACATGAGGTATGGGGATCAATCCCAGGTCCTTGTGCTTGCCAGGAAGGTGCTTAGAGTGCCGAGCTGTCTCCCTAGCCCAAGTATCTTTATTTGTATACTTAATTTACTATTTTTTCAATAGAAAGGTTTTACATTTATTAAAGGCAAGAGTAGAAACACATTCTGCACAGCGCATTTAGACCAAGTAGAAGTAGGAAAAGCAGTACCCACCACAGCTTGAGCGCCGGCCTCTGTGTGTGTGAGCCCAAGTTGGACCAGCTCTTCAGGATGACTTCAGTCACGAGCTGCAGTCTCCAGCACAAGTTTATAACAATGTATCAAAATAAATTAGGTTGGTTAAACGGGGAGGCAAGCTTTTAGCTTCTAAAGCTATCTGGTTGTTTGTTAACAGCATTGATTTAATAAAATGCAATAGAAAAAGTATGTGCATTTCTTGGGTAAATCTTGTTCTTAAAGAGAGCAAATCACGGGTGGCGGCCCGTGTGTAATTGCAGCCCCTTGAGGCTGAGGTAGGAGCCCTGCGGGTCGGAGCCGGGCAGGCCAACCGCTTGGGGAGCAGGAAAGGCTCGTCTTCACGAGGAGGAAAGCTGGTGAGGACCACGAGAGGGCAGTATTTCAGTTCGTTTGTTTTTAATTGCAGACAAGAGCTTAATACAAATGGACCTAGTTTTAAAACTGATAAAAGTAGGGGCTGGGGAGATGGTTCAGTGGAATAAGCGCTTCCCTGGCAAGCGCAAGGGCCTGAGTTCAATCCCTGGTTCCACCAAAACAACAACAACAACAAAAAAAAAACAACTGATAAAAGTCATTTGAAAAGATCCTTGCTGACGATGTGCTGCTGAGGACCTCCCCCACGGCACACACACCGGGACAGCTCGCTGAGGGCAGGATGCGGTCTGTGGTTCTGGAAGAAGACAGCTGTGCGACAGCTCGCTGAGGGCAGGATGCGGTCTGTGGTTCTGGAAGAAGACAGCTGTGCTGATGCGACCGAGTCCTGGCCGCCCAGCTCCCGTCGGGCCTCTCCCCGCGTCCAGCCCGCGCTGTGGCCTTGAAGAGGACTTGCGGCTGCACTGCGCACGCTGCACGCTCTCCTGGATCAGTTTCCTTCCGTGCCTGGTGCATCCCGGGTCCCCCGGGCCCTCTCCCTTGGGGCCACGTTCAGCTTCACTGCAGTTGGCTACTTGTGTTTATTTCCCCGGAAACCGTGCTGGGGTGTGGTGCTTTATTCATTTCTGTTTATCTAGATGTCAGACGGCGCCTGACACAAAGACAGTGCTTAAAATACATACTCAGTAGATGAGCAAATAGCCGTGCTCTGAAGGGAGGCTGTAATGAGAGCATTTTGTATGTAACATCTTCATGGATATTTTTAAAATATAAAAAATTTTAAAGAATACAAATTAGTAATGAAAAAACTCCATCAGACACAAAAATAATAGGAATTCAACAGTGGTTGCTGAATTGCATAATATCTTCAAAATAGTTGCTTAGGTTACCAGATATAAATGTGCAAAATTGGTTTAAAGAAAATAAAACAAAACAAAAATAAAAATTGTAAGAAATTAAAAAGAAAAAATATTTTAAGCATTAACTATTCTTTTAAATGAATAGCAGAGGGGCTGGTGAGATAGCTCAGCAGTCTAAAGCTCCTGCTTAGGCAAGCTTAGGCAAGTGTGGGGATCGAGGTTCAATCCCCAGCATCACATGCAGCGCCAGCCCACCCAGGGCCAGCTGAGCCAGCCACAAAACAAAACAAAACAGCCAGCAAAAATTGGCAGTACAATCATCCATCCTGCGTATATACATAAACATACCCTTTCCCATGTCTTTTGTCCTTCTCCTCACCCCAGTTTTTCTCTCCCATTGAACAAATTCTTTCCCTTGCACAGTATCTGTTGTACCCATCAGATATTATTTACTCATTTAGGTTCTCACACTAGTGCGACAATATGTCCTTGGATTTTATTTTTTTCTTTTTAATGTATTTGGTACAGGGTCCACTACGCAGCTTGGACTCATAGTGATCCTCCTGTTTTCAGCCTCCTCAGTGCTGGGATTACAGGCATGCGCCACCACGCCTGGTCTCTGTAGGTGGCTCCGGCCTGGGCCAGTGCAGATGTCCATGGATATTTTTCCATTTTTCTTTTTTTGTCTTTTTTAGACAGGGTCTTGCTATGCAGTTCAGGCTGGCCTTCAGCTCACTTTGTAGCTCAGACTGGTTTGGAACTCCCAACAATCCTCCTGCCTCAGCCTCCCAGTACTGAGCTTAGAGATGTGTACCATCACACTCAACCCTATGGCTATTTCTACCCTCACATTTCAAATATACTGTAATGGGTTGTAACTGTGGGAAATTACTAGGAGGAACCTTGTGTCCTCGCTCAAATGGCTTTCTGGTATCTACTCTGAAAATCAATGTGGCTCTTGTAATATTTCATTTGGGCAAAGCTGGCATGGACCTCTAGATCTTTGGGCGTCTCTTCCTGGCTTGAGTGCAGATCCTTTAGCTGGCTAGTGTTGTGCACAGCTGATGTGTTTCCACCCCAGCCATACATTGTAGCCGGCCCCACCTGGGGCAAATTCCACTTATTGCTAAGAACTGTGAAAACCTCCTATTCGTAAACAGCTTGCAGCTTTGTCAACAAGGACATAGTTTTTTGCTATAAAAGACTGTGCTTAACTCTGTTTTGGGGCTGGTTAGCACCTTGCTGTGAGGAGTGCGGCTGACCAGCTGCCAGGCTGGATAATAAAGGCTCACCAAATTCCAATCTGTTCTGGTTTCGGTCTCTGTTCAAGTCGTACTTGGTACACATACCTCTAAAATCAACCATCTGACTTCCAAAGCAAACCAAAGACAGACTTGCCAATGGTGAGGTAGAGTCAGGTTTTGTTAAATAGGACAGTGAAAGGGAATTTGGGAGGAAAATTTAGATTTCCCCAATGTTTTCCCTTGACGTCTTGGAGGATTACATTCCATTCAAGAAATTTAACGGCTAAGACCGACTTACATTTGTTATTTCATTCTTAATCAGTAGCATTTTTTCCAGACAATTAGGTAAAGTT
>NW_004524588.1:21388382-21395080 GCF_000260255.1 Octodon degus
AGAGGCTGTGGGGAAAAAGGAACCCTTCTCCACTGCTGGTGGGAATGTAGACTGGTGCAACCATTATGGAAATCAGTGTGGAGACTCCTTAAGAAGCTAGGACTGGAAATCCCATTCAAGCCAGCTATCCCCCTACTGGGAATTTTCCCAAAGGAAATGGAAACGTAATATCATAGGGATATATGTGTGCCTATGTTTATAGCAGCACAATTTGTGACAGCCAAATCTTGGAAACAACCAAGATGCCTGTCACATGAGGAATGGTTGAAAAAAATGTGGTATTTTTATACAATGAAGTATTACTCTGCTATAAAGAATGATAAACTTGAAGCATTTATATTTAAATGGATGCCACTTGAAGATATATTCGTAAGTGAAATAAACCAGACCCACATGTGTGAATATCATATAGTCTCCCTAGTATAAGAACTCAAAAGAAGAAATACAAATAGAAAGGTATAACACAATTAAAAGGAAAGCGTGAACTTGAGGATTGGACAATGAAGAGAGAGCAAGGGGAAAATCTGGGAAACAGGACAGGGACAAAGCCATACATTTATATGCACAAGATGGGCAATGCAATGATCCTGAGAAACATCAGCAGGTTTTTGAAACTAGCAGTTAATTGGTAGGATTCTCACCCAGACTAACTATGCATGCTGATACCTGTGAACCAAGCAACTGCACTGAAGATAGCAATGTGTAAGAGAAGGGTCATGCTTCGTATGCCTGTCATTCTGGTCTTCTAAATATGTACTTCTTGTTATGACATGCCAATTATTACCATATTGTCTCACGAGTAAAAGTTTTTTTTTTTTTTTAAATGGGTAATAAATGAAGAAAAGACACAAGAAAAAGAAAAAAAAAGTCACAGGACTGTCCTGCTACAATACTGTATATGGTTAGATTTCTAAATTTCTGTGTATAAATATGTAATTGTTTATTCATATTCTTTAAATATTTTTCATTTTTAAAATTTTTATCTTCATATTTTGTAGGGACTTAATGCTTAACATATCAATACTTGATGGAAAATATCTGTTCCATGTTATGGCTAAGATGATTGATATTCAGACAGATTGTGAATTTAAACCCAATTATTACCATACTGTCTCACAAGTACAAGTTGTGAGACATAAGATGTAGGGTAATAATAAGCTTCTCTTTTGGAAGGTTAACAACCTAAGTTTTCAGACCAAAAATTAGAGAACTAGAAGGGCTGCAAGGACAGCCAACATTTTGACCATAGACTTTCAAGGTCAGTGAAGACTCAGGACATAGGAGAACCAATACTGTAACATCATGTAACTCAGTTGTGTCCCAAATTTTCTGATCAAGGAGACTATGGGGCCATGACTGATGATGTAGGGTGTGCCTAAGGAGAGTCCCATGGAGAGAAAACATGCCCTCAGGCTTTGACAGACAGCAAATTGGTCAAGCAATGGCCATGACTCATCCACATGGCTGACACTGACAAAGGATCTGCAAACTGTGGTACAGGGCTACCGGATAAATCCTGAGGGAATTTGACTGAACTTATCAGATACAAAAGTTACATTTCTTGTTATATAGGTCTTGTTTTATCTTGTCTTAACCATCCAGCAGAAAAGGATAAAAATGAGGTATATAAAGTAAAGCCATATTAATATGCTGAGCTGTGAAAGGCTCAAGTCAACAACTTCTGTGGACAACCCACTATTATTGTGGACTGCTGGACTGTGTTGGATTATTTTGCTTAATTCACGTACCTATAGTATTCAGATGCCAATGGAATACCCATTTCTGACAGGACTAAACAAAAAAAGGAGATACAAAGGTAGGACCATTTTGTATCTGTATCTGCAGAATAGTTAAGATAGATGTACAAGTACTTTCACTTAATTCAATGAGAAGAAAGATTTGTACTAATAGTGTTTGCACAGGATATTCTATCTGCATCTTGTACTACAGATAACCACTAAGAAGATAACAATGTACAATGTATTAATTATTGAAACTGTCCTATTAATCAGTTTTGAAACTGTCTCATTATTTGTTTCTCAATAAAATAAAATAAAAAAAAATAAAAAAATTGAGTTATGTTCACTTTGGTCATGTTTGTAAAAAGTTATTTAAAAAATTAGCTTGCTCTAAATCTTTTTTTTTTAAATAATTTTTAATTCTAGGAAGTGGATTTATTTATTTATTTATTACAGGGTCTTGATACACAGTTCAGAGTCGTAGGGGTTCTGGGGCCAGCATGGCATGTGGTGCTGGGGATCAAACTTGGGTCCTTGTGTTTGCCAGCCAGGCACTTAGACCCCCTGAGCTATTTCCCCAGCCCTCTAAATCTTATAAATATATCCATACTTGTAATTGATTAGAAAGTTCTGCTTTATAAATAGACCTGGTTTTATATGACAGGTATAAGTCAGTCCTGAAGTCAGATAGACTTTGGTTTGATTTTTGGATATGCCTTCCTAGCCTGGTAACTTTGGGTACATTACTCAATCTTGTAATGCCTCAGTTGTGGATTCTATCTATCAAAAAAAAAATTTTTTTTTAAACATTTATTTATTTATTGTGTGTGTGTGTGTGTGTGTGTGTGTGTGTGGCCAGCTCAGCCCACCAGGGGGCGCAGCGGGCTGGCATGTGGTGCTGGGGGATCGAACCATGGTCCCTGTGCTTTGCCAAGCTTGTTCCAAGTAGGTGCTCCAGACCACTGAGCCATCTCTCCAGCCCCTATCAAAAAATTTTTTAAAAAAAATATATTTGGTACAGGGTCTCACTACACAGCTCGGACTTTAGTGATCCTCCTGTTTCGGCCTCCCCAGGGCTGGGATTACAAGCTTGTGCCACGACGTTTGGTCTTGGTGCTGGCTCGCATGCGCACTGTGGGGCCAGTATAACATGTGGTACCAGGGAAATGAACCCTGCGCTTGCCGAGGCGGGCCCTAGACCACTGAGCCACCTCTATGGGCCTATCTTATCTACCTTTTTGAGACAGGGTTTCACTATATAGGTCAGGCTGGCCTTGAACTCACTTTGCAGCCTAAGCTGGCCTCAGAATCATGGTGTTCCTCCTGCCTTAGCCTCCTGAGCGCTGGGATTATAGGTTTGTTCCCATCCTACCTTTTGCATTTTAAATACTACATTTATTTCTTAATTTGTTGGGTTGCTAGAGGCTTGACCGATTCTGAATCTAAGGTCTTCCCGCAAGACTTGGCACACTGTAAGCTTCTAATGAAGCCCAGCTACTGCCATAAGGGTTTTTTTTTTTTTTTTTTTTCTCCTTGGCATATAGACTTTTAAATTTCAAATATCCAAAACTTAATGGATTTGTTCCCAGTCATAACTGGAAAGAGAAATATTTTTCATCATTTTAATAAGACATACATTTTGGGAAAGTAAGGGCTTGTGGTGACGGGGCCCCACCCCTGGGCTCCCCAGACGCTCTCAGGGCTTCTCTTTCATGGCTTCTTACCGCTGTGTTATGAAGTGCTTCACGCTCTTTCACTGCTTAGCTCAGGTAAGCGTCTTGATTTAAGTGAGAGTTACGTATCTTTGATATTGTGCTTGGATGCCACTTGGAGGCATCATCTCATCCCTGGACACGTAACGGACAAGAACATTGCTCTGTAATCCACATTAAATGCCAACTATGCATAAGTGCTTAACACATTTTAAACAAATATGTCACCTTGCATTTTAGATAGTTATAACACTTATTCTGAACCAGAATTGGGACATACAGTACAACAAAAGATTTTAAGTATTTTGGTATACTACTAATCTGCCATAAAGAACAATAAATATCAGTAATTTGTAGGAAAATGCACCTTAAGGTCATAATTCTAAATGAAATATATCAGGCACAGCATGTTAAATATTTAACGTTTTCCCAAAGTCTAACTAATTTAAAGAGCAAAAGAGAGAGCGAACAGGAAATGGGGAGGCAGAGCTTTTGTGGCTAGGAGGGACCCCAGAGTGGTGGGAGCGGAGGGGAGTACAAGGAGTCAGGTGTGACGTGGTCTGGACCAGCCTCTCATCATCAGTGCAGTGATTACGTACTGCAAATGTGTCCCGGTGGCAGTTTAGAAATTGTAATTTCACATTTGGAAGTGCTTTCCTACCCACAGAACAGTGGCCGTGACTCAAAGTCTGCATTACCCTATGGTGCAGTTAACAAAGCTACGAAGTGAGTATCTGTGTAATGTTATCAGCAAGGGGTGCACTTTGTGGGAACTCCTTGGTCTCTCAGTGTACCCCAGGAAGAAACTGTTGTAGAATGATTTGAGCCCTGAAAACAAGGACAGCAAGGCTGGATGAAATTGGCCACAGGGGTCTCACCGAGATAAGTCTCTAAGTGAGCCCCGAGCCAGGGAGACTTCCCACATTTATTGAGGGCTACAAAGAGGCTAAGGAATGTGCACAACTAACTTGGTGTAAACAAACTGCTATCTATATTGCCTTCTGGCATTCACCAAACTACATATCACCAGTAGGTAACTTCCCAGGTAAAGGAGCAAGCAGACAGGGCGCTGCCTCCAGGAATGTTACTAACTTATCTCCAGCTTGCCGGAATTTGAAGGAGCCAGTTTCCTTTGGCTCTGTTCTTTGTTCCTTGCTTCCTCGGGACAGTAAACTTCTGACTCATATCACCACAAGAAATGATGGCAGGAATGAGGAAAGGATAGACAAGAAGAAAGAACCAGGTCAAGTGGAGGCCTCTTTACCCAATAGGAAAAGACCCAACAAAAACAGTAGGGGCATTTATTATTTATACCTTTGCAAAGTTAGAATCATGTAACACAGGCTGCCTAGGGACTAATCCCTGAAATTGTCCAGGCAGGATGCTTTTGAGGTAGCTTGACTGCTGTAGGCACTGTGGCCTTGTCCTGCCCTCACACATAACCCATTTGCCAGCTGCGGTTGGAAACATACTTTCTTGATTTCACCAGTTTTATGTATTATGTATGTATGTATTTTAGTACAAGGTCTCAATATGTAGATTGGACTTGTAGTGATCCTCCTGTTTTCAGCCTTCCAAGTGCTGGGATTACAGGCACGCCCCACCATGCCCAGTCTCATTCGCCATGTCAGTGTGCTCTGGGGGTGGGACAGGCACAGCACACTGTGGATCAAACCCCAGTCACTGTGCCCAGTTTTATTTTTTTAAGAGACATAGTCTTGCTGTGTTTTCCAGATTGGTTTATAACTCTGGGCTCATGTGATCCTCCCACTCTCACCTCCCAAATCGCGCGGGACCAGAGTGCAGGTTTCCCTTCGTGGCTTGCCAGTGTTGTTCCCCACAGATGTTCTTATTGTCTGTTGGGGTCCAGTCTAAGATATTAAGTTCCACTTTGTTTCGTGGCCCTTAGTCTCCTCCTAGCTGCGATAATCTTCATCACCTTGACACTGTGGGAATGCCTCTCCATTTCGGTATGCGACATTTCCCTTCCACCAGGAGGCACCGCGTCACAGGCATCTGCAGACGTCATCTGGTCCAGCTGAACGACACCAGGAAGAAAACAGACCTACAACTACAAAGGGATCTTGTTGCAACAACTAGTTCTTTGTTTTCAGTCTTATCAGCACCTGTTTATGATGCGTAATCATAACACTGACGAGGGAATGGCACATGCACATGAGACCTCCTCCCCTCCTCTTCCAGGTCTCTGTTTTCTTCCTTTTTGCAAAAGATCTATCTCTCTGTTTCCTATTTTCTTTTATTTTGCTCTTTACATTTTGAGTTTCTCATGTAAGAAAACCATTTACCCTTAGGTATCTGATTTATTTCACTTAACATTAGGGTCTCAAGGTGAATCCATTTCTCTACAAATGACTCAATTTTATCCTTCTATATGGTTGAGCAGTACTTCACTATGAGTGATTTCCATGGAAGAAGAAAATGCCAACGAGCCCAAGATCAAATCTTTCGTGAAAGTCTATAAAAGCCATTATGTCATACTCCCATAAATAAAACTGTCATCAGGCAAAGATGTTTGCAGACATCTTGGTTGTCATTTTCCCATTGTTGAGACTAAATACCCAAGACTGGCTTGCAGTTCAGAGGATTCAGTCAACAGTTGGCTTCAAGGCTGAAGGGCAGGCGGAAGGGTCTGGGTCTGGGTGGGAGATAGTGGCTTCCCCCATGTGAGCTGGGAAGGAGGGAGCCAGGAGGGGCCAGGAAGGGAGATGCTCCAAGATTTAAAAAAAATTATTTGATACAGGGTCTTGCTATGCAGCTCAGACTTGTAGTGGTCCTCCTGTCTCAGCCTCCTCCATGCTAGGATTAGTGTGCCACCATTCTTGGCTTGGGCGCAGCATGGTGCACCTGGGATTTCAGGGCTGGTGTGGCATGTGGTACTGGGGATCGATCTGGCATCCTTGCACTTGCCAGGCAGGCACTTAAATTGCTGAGCTATCTCCCCAACCCCTAAGATGTTTTTTGATCACTTTTTACCTGTCTATTTTTTGGGGTATGAGGAATTGAACTCAAGATCTCATGCTTGCCAAGATGGCTCTGTGCCAATGAGCTATTATTCCTGGCCCCTTTACTTTTACTACCCAAACAGTGCGTAACTCTCTATGCCCTACCATTCTCTAATTTTCACTTATTTTTTTTAAACATTTATTTATTATTTTTAAATCCTATCATTTTTTCTTAAATTTTATTAATTTATTTGTGTGTGTGTGTGTGTGTGTGTGTGTGTGTG
>NW_004524588.1:21395198-21404822 GCF_000260255.1 Octodon degus
AACTACCTGATGGTATATTTTAAAATTTATTTTTCCCACTAAAATATAAAGTACAGGGCCGGGGAGATAGCTCAGTAGAATAAGCACTTGTCTGGCAAGCACAGGATCCTGAGTTCAATCCCTGGTACCGCAAAAAAACCCAAAAAAACAAAAAAACAAAAAACATGGTAGCAATTAATTTTTTTATCTTCTTTTATATCCATAACACAGTGGTACCTACCATATGATAAAAATTTGGTTTATTCAATGATTATTTTTTCCATTAATCATTGTTTTGATCTGCCATTATAGACCCTATTTTGATTCCCAAAATAAATGAATGACAACCTCCTTTCCAGGAGCTCTTGTTCTAGAGAAGGAGCATGTAGGTACAGAAAGAAGTTCAGTTCAGGGTACAATGGACATGGTGTGCTCAGAGGAGCCAGCAGAAAAAACTACTTAAAAAAAGTGGAGAATGTTCACCCTGAAGATGAAGAATAAAAGGAAAGGCAGCCATTTGAAAGTGAGCGCCAGCCCATGCTCGGGGCACGAGGCCCGGAATGGTGACTTTTATTTCGGGAACTGTATTGGGGAGGCTGTTCTTAGTGCTGGAGACTGAACCAGGGCCTTGCACAAGCACCACACCGCCAAGCTCCATCCTCACCCCGCGGTACGCCACCATTCCGTAGGCCCTGTGCTGCGAAGGGTCCAGAGGGAGAAGCACCTTACCCGCCCTGTGAAGGAGGGCAGATCTTCCCCAGCAGCAGGAGGGGGGATTTTAGGATGGGACTGATGCAACTGATTTTGAAGAAATGTGGCTTGAAATCTAGATGACAGCCTAAGTAGAAACAGGCAATTAAGAACATACAGCTTTGGTCTTGCTTCCATACTTAAAAATTCTTATCTCTTATTTCTTTGGTACAGGGTGTCACTACAGGGCCAGCACAACATGCATGCCCCAGAATCCCTGCGCTCTGCAGACAGGTGTTTAGACTGCTGAGCTATCTCAGCCCTTGCTGCCATACTTTAAAAAGGCCAACTTCTGGCTGGGCATGGTGGTGCATGCCTGTGATTGCAGCACTTTGAAGGAAGATGGTCCAGAGATCTCGGCCAACCAGGGGCAGCCTGCACTAGATAGTGAGACCCTGTCTAAAAAAACCAAAAAAAGTGTGTGTGAAGTACCCCTAACATGTCAGGTTTCCCAAGCAGGAATTTCTACTGGGGAAAAATACACTGGCTAGGAAAGTCAAGTTATCCGGTTGGGCTGTGCTTACTATTTGATCCCGTTCAATTCTTCAACTGTGGTGAGTCTTAGAGACCAGTCACCATAGCACAAAGTGATAACATGGATTGTCAAATGCATAGAGTTGGTAACAAGACCCCCTGGGTGGCAGAGAACCTGCAGGTCCTAGAGAGGCAGCTGGTATTTAGCAAGATGTTAGTAACCATAAGTACTTTATACTGTTGTACAAATGTAATAGAATTTATTAGGAATTTCGGAAAACAAAGCTTTAAACTATAGCTAGTACATAATTTGAATAACAAAATAGTCTTATTTTTAAATAGAATGACTTTTTACACAGCAACATGCTTGCTGAAAATAATGAAATATTTCCATTCATTAAAGTGTATTTACCAATAAAATACATAATAAAGATTTGCAGCATAAATATAAACTACTTAGTTTATCTCCATTACTTAGAGTATGAGTCATTTTTATGGTTATAGTGTCTTAAATCACGAATGAATGCAGAAATATAGGCTCTATTCACCGGCGATTAACAGAAATAGCGGTTCCACTGCGTAGCTGCTGTCGCACTTCATCGGAATTTTCTCTGCAATCTGAATCCAGCGTCTGGAGAGGCACTTGCCTTTGGCCGGCTGTTCTGTAACACAGGTGCAGAATGCCCTTTTATTGCGGGATTCGCAGGCTTTACGAGGTGCACTATCTTAGAGGATGGGGTAGTAAGGCGAGACTCACATTTCAGTCTTTAACGCTGCACACGTGTCAGTCTCAACAAAACTGACTGCCATTGTAAGTAAGGGATCCTATTAATTATAATAATTCATGATCTTCACTTTTTGCTACTGGTAATCTTTGCTTAGAAGGTACTTTCGATCACTGTCTGTGATAGTAATAACTGTATTTTGTGCAGGAAGCACTTTGAACCTATTAGGACCCTATGGGTGTCTGACAATATCCTGGGCTGCAGAGGTAAGTTCCCGGGAGATAATTGCTGAAAGTTCATTCAATTTATGTTATTTTAACATAAATACAACATTCTAAAATGAAAAGTCTGCTTCTAAGATTTGTAATTTTTGCACTGGAAGCTGTGATCTACACAACGGTAGGGACCGTGAAGCTGCCCTGCAGCACCTCTACATCCGCTCTTCTCTGCAGGTTGTCTCTGAGCGTGCAGTCTACCTTCTCTCTCTTGATGCAACCTGAGCAGAGGCCTCACAGGTGGGAAGAGTCCCGGCAGTGTCGGGCCAGTGAATAAAGAGGTCAACACAATAACTTCTACAACATGACGGTCAGCTGTATGGTTGCAAAAGCAGGAAATTGTAAATACTGGGCAGAACAAAGCTTGAACTGAAGCATTTTCCCTGATGGATTTCATAGAGACCAAGTCCTGAAGAGTAAGTGTGGGAAAGAATAAGCCTCGCGAGGCCAGGAAGCATTGTGGGTCAACCACAGCGCCAACCACTCACAAAGACAGCAAGCTGGGGGGGGGGGTTGGGGGTAACTAGAGGAGATGCAGAGGCCCCAGGTGCGTCGCGCTGGGGCTTTAACCTTATCTTGTAAGGGACAGCTAACCACCAAGGATGAGGGTTCTTTTGGTACAGGGAATTTAACACTGGACCTTACGCTTGCCAGGCAGGCACTTGTGCCACTGAGCTAAATCCCCAGCTCTGAAGATGAACTTTAAGAAGGAAAATAATATATTCACATTTTATTTGAAAAAAATTTATTCTGATGGTGGGGATGTGGAAGATATGCTGGAGAAGCAAAGTCTAGAGGCAGCTGTAGTGGTCCAGACAAAACACGGTAAACTTGAGAAAATTAAAATGGCATTCTCATTTTTTCAAACGCAAGGCCTCCATATATCTTACGCAAGTGCTGTACTGCTGTGTTACACCCCGAGGTCCACGACTGTTATTGTAATTATATGTAGTTATGGGGTATAGTGCAGTAATTCAATACATGTATATCGTCTGAAATGCTCAGAAGGGGGAGTTAGTGTTTCCACCCTTGAACTTCTACTTTTTTACTTTGTGGTGCGATGGATCTAAACCAAGGCCTTCACACACATGATGAGCACCCTACACTGAGCTGCACGTGAGCTCTCCTGAGCTGAATGTTCTTCCTTAACATATAATGACCATGCATGTTATGGAGAAATAACATATTGTTTCAACAGTGTATACAACGTCTGCTGAACAAATCAGGGTGATTAACACTTCCATCTCTTCAGTACTGGTGTTTGGAGTCCTCAAACTCCTTTCTTCCACTGACTCAAAAAACATAAAACAGGCTCTCAGGAACACGATACATTCATTAAGTACAATGCCATCAGCAAGAATGGAGAGGGGTGGATGGATTAGAGGTGTGCTAAGGAAACCTAGCGAGAGAGATTTACTCTGTATTCCTGTGGGATAATACGAAGCCTGGCTAGACAGATACTTACACCTGGGAAGCATGAACGAAGATGGCGATATTAAGTGAAATAAAAATCAGGACAGATTTTGTTGGGGAAAGGGGAAAGTACAACCCCAGCTCTGCCCCAATGGGGAACACCACTTGATGGCTCTTAGTGAAGGAGGGTCACTAGAGAGTGTGGGGAGACCAGCTGGGTAGCACGGCTCAGGGTGTGTGCCCATTGAGTGCATTTCATTTCTTCTTTCTACTTGTATCTCAGTGATGTCGATTTGCCATTACATTATACTAATTTAGTAAATATTAATAATAAATAACGGGCTGTGAAAGCATACCAGACACTGTTATTTTTAATAGAGTAAGAAACCATGTTTCAGAATATTAAAAGAAGGGGCTGGGGAGATAGCTTAGTAGAATAAGTGCTTGCCTGGCAAGTGCAGGGTCCTAAGTTCAATCCCCAATGCCACAAAAACAAAAAACAGAATATTAAAAGAAAATTTCAGCTTCCGGTAAATGATTGCATTTTACTACAGCATGAAAAAGGTAGAAGAACTTCTGCTGCGTTCTCGGGACCCCCAGATCCAGCCCTAGCCCAGGCCTGGTGAGTGTGTGGGATAGCTTCTGGCTACCCTGGGCTGGTGGCACCTGTCTGGTCCACGCCCAGGTGCTGCATGGGTGAGACCCTCTTCCACCACCTTGGGAGCCCCCCACCACTCTGCAGTCTCCCCCCCCACAACTGCCCAGCGAGTAAGAACTTCTGCCACACTCTGGGGACCCCCAGATCTAGCCCTAGCCCAGGCCCAATGAGCGTGTGGGAGAGCGTCCTCACCCCACTACTCCACCTTGTCCCCTCCAGACTCAGCTCAGGCCTGGGGTGAAACTCTGCAGCTGCAGTCCCTGCAGGGAGAGTAGGGGACAGAACAACCCAGCTAGTCCAGGAGCAGAACATCTAGCCAGAGGGGCACAACAGGTTCACTCTCAAGGGTGGCAGCAGGAAGGAGCAGAGCACAGGAACCAGACTCAAGCCAGGCACAGCTGGATAAATTCAAACTTTGTAGATCTGCACCTGAATTTCAGTAGGTGCTAAGGTTATAACTGCACCAAAGCTCTACAACAAAGGTCAGAAGACAGTGCTACGCAAAATGACAATGAGAAGGAGCAAAATGCAATCTCAGACCCCAAGCCCACCCATAACAAGAGCAGAAGACACTAACACAGAACAAATTAGGAATCAAACAGCTGAAATCAACGAATCAAGAGCTTCTGAAATAAAGAAACAACTGCAGAAAGGTATAGAGAAACTCAGATTGGAAATAAAAAAAGAAATCCCTGAATTAACAGCATCTGCAGTAAAGAATCAAATGCAGAAACATATGGAGGAAACCCAATGCCCACCCAGAACAAGTGCAGAGGACACTAGCTCAGCTCAAATGTATGAATTAATAGCATTGAAAGTAAATAAGCAACAGCAGAAAGTTATAGAGGAACTCAGAGCAGAATTCTTTTCTGAAATAAAAAAAGAATTCTCTGAACTCATAGCATCTGAAGTAAAGAATCAAATACTGAAACATAGGGAGGAAACCCAATCTGAAAAAAAAAAAAAAAAAAAAAAACTGCAGAAAAAGGTAGGTAATTTACCTATTCAAATATCACGTGTAAAAAAATCCTAAATTAGTGAGCATAGTGGCACACGCTTGTCCTTCCAGCCCTTGGAGGCGGAGGTAGGAAGACTGTGAGCTGAGGTTGGTCTGGGCTAAGCCGCCTCTCAAAAAACAAAATCGTAAGTCAATCAAATTTTAAAGTATTTTTAGTATTTGATACTTTCTATAAAGCAGGTAGGTAAGTGAGAAAATTTTGCCTCACAAATGGTTTCAAAGAAGATTTTTCACTTAGAAAGACAACTGACAAAATACCTGTGTAATATACATACAAAAGGTGAGATGCTACAGTGCTAAGTTTGTAGGAGGCTGAGGAATCTATACAGGGAATTTCTTTTTCTTTTTCTTTCTCTTTTAAAATTTTTTTTATTTTTCCCCCCATAATTTTATTGAGAAACAGATAGCAATGAGATAGTTTCAAAAAATGGCAGGAGGATTTTTTTTTTTGGAGAGCCCTGAACATGCCTTCAGGGCTGCTCTTGTTTGGCAGGTGTATCTGAGTTTGAACCAGTGCAACTTGAGCCTCACTGCTTTCTAACAACTGAGCTAATGGTAGGGCCCCTACACAGTGAATTTCTTATGGAAGACTTCAAAGCAGAAGTGACATTAAACTGACACTTAGATGAGCTGTATTTGGAAAACAAAGCCAAAAACCCACTAACAGGGCGGCCAAATAGCTCAGTGGACTAGAGCGCCTGCTTGGGCAGATGCAGGGGCCAGGGTTCGATCCCTGGCCTGCTGTGCTGGCCCTGTGCCTGGGGCGCACTGAGCCGGTGATTGAGACTGGGCGTGGTGGCATGCACACATGATCCCAGCTCTTGGGAGGCTGAAAAACAGGAGACTCACTATGAGTCCAATACGTAGTGAGACCGACCCTGTGGACCCTTACTAAAAAATACAAAAAAATTCCAAAAAACTAAAACCGAACCAAAACAACAACAACAACAACAAAAAACCCCAAACAAAACCAAACAAAAAACCACCACTAACATACTAAAGTACAGTTAGGAATTGAACATAAGCATTCTCAGAAAGACAGAGGTAAGCAGAATACTGCAAACCTGGTGAAGAATATATTAAATATTCCTGGCTGGAATGGAAATTCCGAGGGGCGCAACCACAGAAAGAGGGCTACAACGCTGGCTAAAATGAGTCCCAATGTTTAGAAGGGAAAGTTGCACTTTCACTTAAGTAATTTTATTCAAATACCTGACACTTAAATTCACTTAAGTGATTTCAGGAATATTAGGTTTTTGAGAGACAAATAAGAGGATCAGAAGTGAGTTAACAGTAAGAATCCACCCAAGCATGCCCTTAGCACGGACAACGCCACAGGCGCTGCGCTAGGCGCTTCACACGGAGGGCAATCTTGACGCTCTACAGGAAAATGCGCCGTCACAGAGCACCGTGGGCGGGAAGGCCGAGACGCCGCGTGTGCGGCGGGTACCTCCACTGCATCAGCGCTAATGGTCACGATAACAGCAGCGTGGCTGTAAGAGGAAAGCGCTCGTTCCTCTGAGCACGAGTATCAGGAATATTTACAGGGGACATACGACGTCTATGATCTACTTTTGAACGGCTGATAAAATTTGTCTCTTTGAGTATACAGCTACTCATCTCTTCTATTTATTTGTCTGCTGGTAAAGCAAGCAGGGTAAATGTCAGCAATTGATTAGTTCAGTAAAGAGTACAGAAAGATAAACATGTCAGGCAAGGGGGAAGGCAGGACTAACACGCCCAAATCCTCAAATGGTGGATAGCAAAAATGCAAATCTGGCATTGACTCTTTATTTTTGTCCTTTTTTGGGGGTCTTTTTGAGACAGGATCTTACTATGCAGTTCAGTGGCCTTGAGCTCACTTTGTAGCCCAGGCCGGTCTTGAACTCATAGCGCTCCTCCTGCCTCAGGCTTCTGAGTGCTGGGATCACAGGTGTGCGCCACCATATCTGGTGTGGCATTGGTTCTGCAAACAGAAAGTTGATCATTTTGTGATTTTTATACCATTTTCTCTGAAAAGAAATGGAAGGTTCTGCCCTATGTAAGCAATGATGTTAAAATGAAGGTGTCAGATACATATGAAGAAAAATACTAAAGAAAACGAACGACGATAGTCTGGGCGTGGTGGCATGCGCCTGTAACTCCTGCACTTGGGAGGCTAAAAACAGGAGGATTACTTTGAGTCTGATCCGCGTAGTGAGATCCTGCAGACCCATACTAACTACATAAACAACCAACCCCCCCCCCCAAATTAATGACTACAAACTATTGTGAGGAATAAAAAAGATGTAAGATAAAACCAAAAACCTACCCACGGGCCCCATGCGCACTGTCAAGTCTTAGATAATCTACAATGTAATGATATAGTGCGCTGATGTGCACACCCATTTCCAGGTAAGACAACTCTTGCCCTACTGAATAAGATTTAGTGCCTATGCCGCATGGTGAGCACATTGCTTTCAACCTATACAGAAGAGACATCTCAGTCACTATATCCCATTAATGTGAAAAAAGAACCATAGCAATTATAACAAATGTCAGAGCTGGGGAGATAGCTCGGTGGCTTAAGCACCTACCTGGCAAGCACAAGGTCCTGAGTTCCCTTCCCGGTTTAAAAAAAAAAAAGTCAGAACTGACATAAATTGTCAGTCAAATGTCAGGCACAGAAAAATGATCTCTGTAAAATTACTGAAAACTTGAGATGAAAAAATCTGAGGAAAAACAAATTAATATGAAAAAGTAGCTATGAAGACACACAGAAATTAAAGCAACTGTTGACAAGAGGGTTATGTCTAAAAATGACATAAAAATGCAAAGGGTGCTTTGAGGTGGATAAGCTTTGGGGAGCAGAGAAAGCCTCCCCCTCACTCCCTGCTGCCCACGTCACAGCCAGAGCACAAGAGCCTGAAATACGGGTAAGACATATTTGACTTTACTTATCTAATAGCAGGTAATAAGAAATGGGTGATTTTTGCTTAATTGTACTTTTGCCTTTTAAATTTCAGAACTGAGGCACATGATGAAAAACATGGAGATAAGGAAAGAATCCAATTTAATTCTCCAACAGAACATTTCTCTGGTGAATATCTAAACTGATAACCACCAAAGTACAAGTATTACCCTAGCTTGTGGGCACCCTTCATGTAAACCTGAGTACGTCTTCGTCAAGTCCAGCCAGGTAAGATTTTTTCTCTCTGTGATTTGTATGGTTCGCACCTCACACAGTCTTACTAAACACTACAATTATTTTTATCTACTATCCATTCAGATGCCTTTCTCTCCGTTAGACTGAAAATTCTTGAATGCAGACTGGTTTTTAGTTATATGTGCATCTTTATGAGAATTCAGTACCAAAGGCCCTCCCCGCCCAAAGAACAAAGCAGGGGTGCTGAATTTTGAACCTCAAGTCTTAAACGGTACACAGGAAAAGGTAGAAGTCATTACACTTTGCAATTTCTAATTAGACTACGTGCATAAAATTATTTCATGATTTGTGTCTCCTGTCATGACTTAATACTTTGGATACAATATAAAAAATCTTCATATTCTGCTATCTTAAATGTGAGGATATTTATTTGACTGTAATGAATCACTGATATCAAGAAAAACTGACATCAACAGTGTTTTTACTTCTTCTTTTTTCCTTTTTTGGTACCAGAGATCAAACTCCGGACCTTGCGCTTGCTGGGCAGGCGCTCAGGCCGCTGCAGGGCTGTAGCACAGTCCCGGGTTTTTACTTCTAATGATGTGTACATGAAATCATGTTTCCCAAAACAAGAAAAGGCAGCTTTTTCAAACACTTACCAAAAGTGGTATTATTTGTATCATATTTTTGATGGATGGATTTTTGCAAATGGTTTCTTGTATATCTGAAAAATTATACCATAACATAAAAATAATTTAGTTATGTATACTGAAAGAGAATAACTATAGAATCAAATATTAAATTCTGATTTTCCAAAATATTAAAAACTGGGATTTTTCTGCTAATCCTAGAAACAGTCTCTGCTAATATAAAACATGTCATTTCTTTACAGTTATATAAACCTTATGCTGATAAAAGGGAATTCCTAGAACTTTGACTATTATACTGTAAATTTTATTCAAATGTTGTTTCTATTCCTTTCTTTGTTTTTAAAACCAAATTATCATTTATCCTTGGAGCCTTTCAAGAGCTAAGGAGATGTTTAGCTAAGACACAAAATTTGAGTAGTTTAGTTAATGCTTGCCTTTTCCATAATTAGGCTTTCATCCCTATAGTAGGGAGAATTGAGTAAAAGAAAAATCAAGCACAAATTTTCTGTGTGTGTGTGTGTGTGTGTGTGTGTGTGT
>NW_004524588.1:21404972-21407311 GCF_000260255.1 Octodon degus
TTTTTTTTTTTTTTTTTTTTTTTTTTTTAATGCATTTGCCTGTTGCAGGGTCTCGCTGCACAGCTTGGCCTCACAGTGATCCTCCTGCTTTCGTCCTCCCCAGCGCTGGGATTACAGGCATGTGCCACTATGCCTGGACTCTGGCCAGCTCAGCACGCCCTGGGGGCAGCACTGGGGCGGCCCTGGGGCGGCATGTGGTGTGGG
The DNA here is from genome assembly GCF_000260255.1 of Octodon degus. Lineage (NCBI taxonomy): Eukaryota > Metazoa > Chordata > Mammalia > Rodentia > Octodontidae > Octodon > Octodon degus. The sequence goes on from NW_004524588.1 coordinate 21,405,177, forward strand.
GATCAAGCCACAGTCCCTGCGCTTGCCTCGGCAGGTGCTTTAGTCCACTGAGCTATCTCACTGGTCCCTTCACTACCTTTTGATATTTTAAATGCTTTCTGTTCATTTTATTGCTAGTTAAATTTGCTGTGATGTGTTGAACATTCTTTCCTCTTCCTCCCTTCTTTCCTTCCTGCCACCTTCCCTGCCTTTCTCTCTCTCCCTCCCTTCTTTTTTTCTTTCTCGCCTCCTCCCTTTTCCTTCCTCCTTCCTTTCTTCTCTCTCCCCTTTTCCCGCTGTCTCAGGATTGAACCCAAGGCCTTCTGCATACCAAGGAAATTTCTTTTTCTTAATTCTGAAATATGACAGATTTCTGAATTTGTCTCGCAGGCTGCCAGCCACTGTCAGTTTGGAGACAGCCTTTTACCTGTTGTTCTCTACACTCTAGTTCCTCTTTTCCACATCTCCATCTCCTTGTGCACGTTCGTACATGCATCATCACCCCTCAAACTGCCTCCCTGCTGCACATTTTAGGGGGTTCAATATAAATAATGTATTTTATTGCATTCATCCTGCTCTAGAGCTGCCCTTGCATGTTTCCTCTATTCCCTTCTTTTCTAGTAAGAGCCTCCTTTCCACGTTTAAAAAAAATTATTATTTATTGGATACAGGGTCTCATTATGCGGTTCAGACATGCAGTGACCCTCCTGTCTCAGCCTCCCCAGCACTGGGATTACAGGCGTGTGCCACCATGCCGGGTTTCAGTGCTGGCACAGCATTCCCAGGATTCCAGGGCCAGCAAGGCATGCAGTACTGGGGATCGAACTCAGGTCTTAGTGCTTGCCAGGCAGACGCTTAAACTGCTGAGCTATCTCCCTACCCCCCTTCTACTTTTTTGTGATCTGCTTTAGATTGCACAAATGAGAGACAAATATGACATTTTCCTTTTTGAGCCTGGCTTATTTCACTCAACATGACAATCTCTAGATCCACTCATCCATGTGCAGATGACCATTTTGTTCTTTTCTAAAAGGGGCCTGCGCAGCATTTCACTGCGTGTGCAGCTACGCTAGCACATTTGCTTTATCCAGTCCTGTGTGGATGGGACCTAGGCTGGTTCCCTACCTTGACCACCGTATATTCCTGTGGTGTGCTGCCTTTGGTTCCTCTACACAGAGACCAGGCAGTGGGCCAGCTGGATGAAACGCTGCTTCTAGCTTTGGTGCTCTGAGGGCCTTTGGCCCTGAAGTCCATAGCAGTCGTACTACTTCACACGCCCACCAGCAGTGTAAAAAGGCTCTCCTCACCCTGCTCCCACAGCCTTGCAAACAGTATTTTTTATTTTTTGGTACTGGGGATCAAACTCAGAACCCTGCTCTTGCCAGGAAGGTACTTAACCCGCTGAGTATTTCTTTGTGCTCCTGATGGTAGCCTTTCTGAGTAGGGTGACATGAAAATCTCAGTTTAGTTTTGATTTGCATTTTCCAAAATGACTAAAAATGTTGAACATTTTCAAATGTACTTATTGACCATTTGTACTGCTTTTGAGAAGTGTCTATTCTATATTTTTATCCATTTACTGATTGGGCTATTTGATTTTTTGGTGTTTCTTGTATTTTTTATATACTCTAAATGTCAGTGCTCAGTTGGGAGAGTGGCTGACAAAGCATTTCTCCCCTAAGCAGGCTCTCTTCATTCTCTTGGCTGTTCTCCTTGCTGCACAGAATCTTTTTATTTGACACAATCCTATTTGTCAATTCTTATTATTCCTGTGTTATTGGAGTTCTATTTAAGAAGTCTTTTTAATCTAACTAAAGAAGTCAAAGATCTTTTAAAGGAAAATTACAGTACCCTTAAAAAAGAGATTGTAGAGGATTTCAGAAAATGGAATGATATCCCATGCTCCTGGATAGAAGGAACCAACATTGTGAAGATGGCCATACTCCCAAAATTGCTGTACAGATTTAATGCAATCCCTATCAGACTACCACCACCATACCTCACAGAGGTTGAAAAATCATTCCTAAAATTCATCTGGAACCAGAAAAGACCTAGAATAGCAAAGGCAATCCTGGGCAATAAAGACAAGGCAGGAGGCATTACAATTCCTGACTTGAAATTATACTACAAGGCTACTGTGATCAAATCATCATGGT
>NW_004524588.1:21411375-21412926 GCF_000260255.1 Octodon degus
AAAAAAAAAAAAAAAGAAGTCTTTGCCTGGGCCTACAGCTTTCCTGTGGGTTTTTTTTTTTAATTAATGCATTTCGTATAGCGTCTTATTATGCAGCTCAGACTCCTAGTGATCCTCCTGTTCTCAGCCTCCCCAGAGCTGGGATTACAGGCTTGCGCTATCATGCTGGGTCTTGGTGGCTGGCTCAGCCCACCCAGGGGCGGGGCCAGTGCAACATGTGGTGTCGGGGATCCTATGGTTTCTGTTAGCAGATTCAAAGTTTTGTATCTTACACCTAGTTCCTTGATACATTTTGAAATTCTTTTTATTATTATTATTATTTTTGCGGTACCAGGGATTGAACTCAGGACTTTGCACTTGCCAGGTGAAATGATTTTTATGTAGGGTGAGGGATATATATATTCTGTAAGTGGCTATCCAGTATCTTTAGCACCAGTTGTTTCAGAGCCTGTGTTTTCTCTAACATACATTTCTGGTTCCTTTGTTCAGAATCACATGGCTGTAGCTGCATGGTTTTGTTTCTGTATGGTCTAGTTTGGTTCATGGTTCTCTATGTCTATTTTTATACCAGCACCATGCTGTTTTTGTTGCTAAAGCTTTGTAGTATAATTTGAAATTGGATATTATGTCTCTAGCACATTCCTGTTGCGTAGGATGGCTCAATCTATTTGTAGTCTTTTATGTTTCTATATGAATTCTAGGATTTTGTTCTGGCTCTGTAAGGAATATAATTTTTTTTTTTAAATTAATGTGCTTGGTACAGGGTCTCACTATGCAGCTCAGACTCATAGTGATCCTGTTTTAGCCTACCCGGTATTGTTGAACCCAGGTCCTTGTGCTTGCCAGGCAGGAGCTTAGATTACTGAGCTATCTCCCTGGCCCTGTAATTGGTTTTTGGTAGGGTCTGCAGGTTGCTTTTGTTAATCCTTAAAAAAAAAATTAACTCTGCTGAACCATGAATGTAGATGATCTTCCCATCATGTAGAGTCTTCTTCAGTTTCCTTTTTCTTTGTTCTGGAATTGTTACTTTAGAGGTCTTTCACTTCCTTGGTTGGATTGATCCCTACGTATTTTATTTTTTGGAAGCTACTGTCAATAAAATTATGTCCTTGATTTATTTCTCAGCTAATCCACTACTGGTGTAAAAAAAGGTACTGACTTTTTAGTATTGATTTTCCATCTCAATACTTGACTGAATTTGTTGGTTCTAAAGGTCTTTTGGTGTAATCTTTCAGGTCTTTAAACTATAGGATCTGATGACAAGAATAATTTGACTTTTATTGCTTTCTCTTGCATAACTGCCCTAGCTAAAATTTCAAGAACAGGAATGATGAGAATGGACAACTTTGCATGTTCCTGATTTTAGAGGAAATGTTTCTGATTCTCTCTACTGAGAATGATGCTGCCTGGAGGTCTGTTTTATTTGGACTTTACTATTTTGAGAAATAATCTTTCAATGCCTAGTTTCTCCAGTGCTTTTCATCATGAAGGGATATTATATTTTTTCAAAGTTTTTGTGTGTCAATTGAGAGAATTGTGTGATTTTTTTAA
>NW_004524588.1:21413481-21415080 GCF_000260255.1 Octodon degus
GTTCTTGTCTGTGTCCTTGTCTGGTTTTGATATCAAGGTGATGTTGCCTGAAGGAAAGACGTTGGACTCATTCCTTTCCTTTGTACTTTAAGGAATAGTTTACGGGGCACTGGTGTTAGTTGTTCTTTTAGGGTCTAGTAAAATTCAGCAGTGAGCCCTGCTGGTTACTGGCTTTGCTCTGTTGAGAAACTAGTATTGTTTTAACCTAATTGCTTATTATTTATCTACTTTGATTTTTATATCCTCTTGATTATTTATTTGAAATCTCTTTGATTTTCTGATGTAGGCAGTCACAGCTAGAAACTTTCCTCTTAGAACTGCCTTTGGTAGGCCCCAGAGATTCTGATATGTTGTACTGCCCTTCTCTTTTTAAAAAATTTCTTCCCTTATTTCTTCAATGAACTGATTGTTCCTGAGTGAACTGTTCAACCTTCAAGTGTTTGTATAGTTTCTGTGGTTTTTCTTATTGCTGACTTCTAGCTTTACTCCATTGTAATTTGGTATCGTGAAAGACATTATTTCAACTTTTCTTTGTATTTGTTAAGGATACTTTATGGCCAAAACTGTGGTGCATTTAAGAGAACATTCCATGCACAGCTGAGAATGGATATTCTGTAGTTGTTGGATGGAATGTCCTCTAAACATCTGTTAAAACCATTTCACATTTTTCTGTTGATATTTTTGTGTGATGACCTATCTACTGGAGTAAGTGGAGTACTGAAGTCATCCACTAGTATTGCATTGGGCTTATGTATCCCTTTATGTTGAGTAGTGTTTTATGAAATTGGGTGTGCTGATTTTCAGTGTATATATATTTACAACTGTGTATCTTTTGTGGTAGATTGTTTTCTTTACTGAGATATGTGAGTTTCCTTGTCTCATATGACTAATTTTGCTTTGAAGTCTGCTTTGACAGGTATGTGTATAGCTACTTCTGCTTATTTTTTATTTCTGTTTTCTATGTTTACTGATACATGTTTGTAGTATATAATGATTACATTCATCGTGGGATTTTTTTTTTAGCTCTCTCTCTCTCCTCCTTTGCTTCCCTTTCCCTGAATATATATACACAGAGTAGTACTCCATTTTATATAAAAACCATTATGTTCTTGATCCATTCATCCACCGATGGGCATCTGAGTTGCTTCCAAGGTTTGTTTATTAGAAATTGTGCTGCTACGAGCACAGGAGTGCATACGTTGCTATGTTACGATGCTTTTAACTCTTTTGGGAAGATATCACAAAGGAGGAGAGCTGGGTGAAATGGGATTTTTACTTTTAGTTTTTTGAGGAATCTCTACACTGATTTCCACACTGGTTGTACCAATTTACCCAACAGAAAGAGTAAATGAAGACTAAAATGTATGAAATCAAATTCAAATGGTAAGGGAGGTTGTGGAGGGGTGAGAGGGAAGGAAAGAAGATTAAGGAGAAATGGAAACAAAGCTTCTGTAAATAAACAGGGGAAGGAAAGCTGAAGGCAGGGCAGGGGAAATGGGAAAAAAGACGAATCAAGATATATTGTGTACAAACACAAATTCCCTACGATGACCGTGCTCATTTTTCTGAGTACTGTGCTTTTCACTGTAGAGGTCTTTC
>NW_004524588.1:21416030-21420343 GCF_000260255.1 Octodon degus
TGGCTTATGCTATTTTCCTCCTTGATGCCCTCTGGATTGGCTTTGGGGACTGGGCATCGGGGAAGCATTGTGTTGTCTTCTCAAGTTTCTCCTTTTGTTTGTAATTTTGTTCGGTGCTGAGGTTTGTGAATGCTCGCAGTGTACAGACTTTGTTGTCAGTCGAAGGATCTTTGCACTCAGTCACTTTTCAGCGATGTTCTTCGGGCACAGGCAATACAGTCCTTTGCCTGTGACCCAGGAGGTGACCACCTCAATTCATGTGGGGAAGGATGATACAGTGTAACTGGCACAGTGTCAGGGTTTCCCCTTTTACTTTCTCAAGGGAAACCAGGTGACAACACCCAGGACCTACTCTAAGTAGTCTCCAAAGCCCCTCCTAACAATACTTTAGGACTGTTCTCTCTACAAAGAGAATCTGGGTGCTGGTTCACAGAGAAAACCCATTAATAGCAACCACTGTAGTGACTTTTTAAATGGCATATTTTTCTTTATGGATTAGTATTTATTATTTAATTTTTATTCAATTGTGAGCTGCTCATTTTCTATCACAGATTTCCTTTGTGATAATTATTTGAAGACTGTAGTATCAGTAGGTTTCTCTAGAGAGAACATAAACTTACTGTTTTCAGGCATTTGGGGCCATAACCACTGTTAAACCATCGTAAGTTACATTATTTGCTATAGGCTTCAACAACCACTCAGGCAGCGTGCTTATGGTCTGTAAATGAACGTAACACGTGCCGTAGACTGTGCCTTTGAATTCTTAGGGTTGCCCACTTCCCCAGTCTTCTCAACACTTAAGTTCAAGAAATACAAAGTTGTGCCCATCGTTTTCTGGGAATCTGTGTGTTATGCACAGATCTTTGGATGGCCTAGCTTTATAGCCAGAGGGTCTTCTCCGAGTACTTATTTAGAGTAGGTGCTGAGTGTTGTCACTTGGTTTCCCTTTGTAACAATTCTGTGTGTTAAGTTTTCTTAGGCTAAAAGCTAGCTACAGCATTCTCTTTATCTTCCTGGGTTTTTATTTATATTTACTTCTTAGGCTCAAGAATTCCTTGTATTCTTAGCAGCTCATTACTCTATTTAGGTTTTCAAAACATGTAATGAGATTATACCTGTTTTCATGGCTAGTCAGTATAGATACCTAGCTTGTCCATTACTAAACCAGAATTAACATATTCACATGTTCCTAAAGGACAGTGAGGCCTGCCATAGAAATTGGTGTCATCACGAACAACATCACTTGTGATGCTGTGTACTCGGAAAAGCAACATCCAAATCTCTTTCACTTGTTACATATTCCAGTAAACAGGTGGTAATGTGTATGACTTTGCACTTATACTTTCAGATCTAAATAGTTTAAGTACACACTACCACACTGGTCGCCAAGCCGCTCTTCTGTACTTACAGAACAGCCGCTTGTCAAGCTGGTCAAGGGACTGCAGGACTCTCTGCTCTTCAGCTGAGAGTGCGCAGAGGTCGAGCCGCTGGGTCTGCCTGAAAGCCAGGTCTGACTTCTGGAGCTGCTTGTTGTTCAGCACAGTTAGAATTTCATCTTCGGGCATCGAAACGTTCACAAGATTTTCAGCCATCAAAAACTCAGAAGTACTATCTGAAACTACGTAAGTTTTAATCAAGCTTTGATCTGTTTGCTTTGGGACGAGCCCTTGTATGTACTTAGCAATGTCTGCGCGTATTCACTTCATGAACAGAAAGGCACTAATATGCTCTTTCTCTGCACTCATTAGGATTCTCTACAGCCAGCATTTCTCCACCCTTAATCAAATCTAAAATGACTGCAGCGAGAGAATAAAAATTCCTGAGAGTTACATTATGTTTACATAATACTTTGCATTAAGTTTTGCTATTTATTGATGGTACAAAGACAATACGAAGGAGGTTGTCTTTATAATGGCAGTTAAAATGAGCTATAAATAAAAAAGCAGAGAAAATAAGGAAGGGTTAGAAAGTTACATGAACAGTTGAATAGAACAGCCTAGAAACAGACTAAGTGATTAAGAACGTACAGCTCAAAGGAACATCAAAGACTTGGGAGAAAGGAGGGTGTTTCCATGAGTTTGTTCTGTGCTTAGAAAGGGATTGATCTGGGGCTTCACTTCCCATCTTTCATTTATAAAACTTTTCAAAAAAATCTTTCATTTATTTAGTTGCTACAGGGTCTCGTTACGCAGTTTGGGCTTGCAGTGATCCTCCTTCGCAGCCTCCCCAGTGCTCACCATGCCCGGTTTTGGTGGCCGGCACAGCATGTGGTACTGGGGATCGAACTCAGGTTCTTGCGCTGGCCAGGCAGGTGCTTGCCAGGCAGGTGCTCAGACCACTGAGCTATCTCCCCAGCTCCCATCTTTCCTCTAAACAAATTCCAAGTAAAGAGTTAAATTGAAGGAAGCCAACTATTAAAGCGACCGAGAGGAAAAAAGATACTTTACATTTCTTCATTGAGAAGTGTGAAAGCAACAGAGGAATCACCCGAAGAGCCTGACCTACAGGAGCCGGGTGCAGGACGCCGGGACCCTGTCATCTCGGCACTCTAACGCTCCCAGCAGCTGTCTGGGCAGGTGACTCCAGCGCCCGGCATCTCCGTGGGAAATGCAATTCTGCTGACTTGTAATTCTACTGGGCAAGTCAGAAGTTCAGTTAGCTTGCCAACCAACCACGTTTCTGAACTCAAGTCTCACCACATTTAAATGTTACTGTGGCTTCACAGAAGGTATTGATTCTGAAGTCATGGGTTTTGATTGATGGTTTTAAAAACTGTTTAGATTTTAATTGTGATGCAGAAGTTTTGTAACAGATATTTGGTTTTGTGCAGACATTATTTCTACCCTGTAGCTAAGTTCAATAAAGCTCATATCCCTCCTCCCCCAAAAAGAACTGCTGAACTGAGGATGTGGCTCAGAGGCAGAGCACTGGCCTGGCTTGTGAGAGGCCCTGCTTTTGATGCTTGGCACCACCAACAGAAACAAACAAGCAAACGAACAAAGCAAAGACTGAAACGTGTTTCTGTCAGGCCACGTCACGCCAGTCTTCCCCGACACATTTTTAAGTTCTGGAGGGGAAGACTTTTATAGATTGTGCTTGTGACTGTGTAACCATTATCTACTTATAATCAGAAAGGTAATTCTTGATAATCATTTATGGAATGAAAAAATAAAAATGAAAACGTATGTTAACATACAACTTAAATGAGTAAAACAAAAATAATAAAGCATCAAAAGCACCTGGAACCAATGTAAGGATTACGATCATTGATGTTTCAAGAATTCTTGGAAATCATTAAGAAAATGTCAAAACTCTAATATTTAGGGAAAAAGAATATAAAGGGACAGAACTTTCACCAAAAATACAGATAAAAACAATCAAGCATATTACTAATAAAAATATTAAAAAATTAGTATAACTAAATTTCTTTGACTTTGTATAAGCAAATAGTGAGGAATTATACCTCAAGTTGACATACATGACTAAAGAATTTTGAATAATACTTTTAGGAAAAAAGTTAGCAAAATGCATGAATACCCACATCGATGCTTGTCTCCTTTGATCTAGTATCCATTTAATACGTAGAGTTTCATTCAACAAGTATTTATTGAGTGCCATCTATGTGTCCAGTTCTGTAATTTTGATTCTGGAACCCTATCCTACAGAAATGATCGATAAGTCAAGAAATAGCTCAGTGTAGAAAGCTGTTCAGTATCCTGCTATTAGATCAAAAGAAAGGCGGTGACAAAGTGCAGAGGCAAGGACAGCTCAGGCCCGGTGTGTGGGTGGCAGTCACACAACCTGTAAGCCCTGAGAACATACAGACAAGGAAGGACACCTCTGGAAACAAAGCCCCAAAGGAAATATCTAAACCAAAGCATACCTTCTTCGACATCAGCGGCACCTCTTGTGGTTTGTTTTGGCTCCCTTGAACTTAGCTGGACAGTTTGTCCAAAATTCTGTAAAATTGGAATATTGGATCAGAACATAGTCCACGTTTAAAATTTATAATATATACATGAACTTTAAAAAATTTTGAAATTGCTGTATATATTTTAAGCTATCTTTATTTAAGTAGCACTTTGTTTTTGTAACAAATCTGAGTTAAGGTCTTTCTAAGGTATATGAATATTTAAAAATACATTTTTATGTGCACTGAAAAATTTCAGGTCATAGTGTTAGATATTTGGAAAAGTGAGAGTAAACTGAGTACCATTAAAATGTATTTTAAAGAAAAGGTAAACATTTATTGTAAGGTTTATAACTTAGTTGATTTATCTTGGGAATGAACCCTGAGCCTTCACACTAGGCTA
>NW_004524588.1:21421148-21423595 GCF_000260255.1 Octodon degus
TTTTACTTTCCCTTTTCCTCCATTCCATTCTATCCACCCCATCCCCAAACCTTCTCATCTCCATGAAATGTCTGTGAGAAAAGGAAGGTTCTGAAACCTGGCAGTGTGCTCACGCTGCACGGCTACGACTGCGTCCCAGACCTGGCCTTGGCCCAGCCTGATATGAGCAGTAACGGATCAGGTCGTTGCAACAGCTCTCATGGTGCACTGCTGCCTGATGTCCATTACCGACTTAAGTGACGTGGACTGAAACCCGGATATAAAGGGGCAGTTGTGCTTTTTTCTGTTTTTCATTTATCTATTTTATATTGTTTCCATATAGCAGTGAGGTGCAAAATTATAGTGGAATAAAATGCACTGCCTAGGGCTGGCCAGATAGCTCACTGGATTGAAGTGCCTGCTTAGGCAGAAGTAGGGACCGGGGTCCGATCCCTAGGGTGCCGTGCTGGCCCCGCCCCTGAGGCGCACTGAGTCTGGGCATGGTGGCATGTACCCTGTACTAAATACATTAAAAATAAAAAATAAAAAAGTAAAATGCACTGCCTAACACAAGGTGACGAAGGGCCCTGCCGGAGTAACTGAACTATTGATTATGCTCTGGAATAGAAACAAGACCAACCAAAGTATTAAGGATGAAAAACTTCAAAATGATTTTGATTGAGGAGTGAACACTGATTCATTCCAATGCTAACAAGACTTGAGGAGATGTGTGAAGGGTGCACAAATGGGAGACAGGAGACGCTTTCTGGAGAGGACACAAAGCCTTGAGAAGCAGTGAGGCGGGTGCAAGGGGCATGAAGACAGAAGCGCATTCGGGGCGGGCACTAATGACACATTTACACCGCAGGCTTTTCTGCTACAGTAACTACTTCTTTAAATTTTAAGGTAGCAAAAAAATAAATAAATTTTGAGGTAGCTTAACAAAATACAGAAAAATAAAGGTAAAATATGTCCTCAGGAATAGTGAAGCTTTGGTGGGAACAATATAACATTTTAAAAAGGACTTATGAGGCATTATTGTAATCAGAAAGTTGTGTCTGTCATTAAATACTATGTTTATAATTAAGTATAATTTTTGTTATTAAGCAATAAGAACATGTTGATAACAACATTAACTTATTCATATATAAATATGTAACTTTTGTTTGGCTGACAAATTATATTGTGGTTGGCTACTATCCATATTCATCTTATGTTAATCATATTAATCACATAAAATACTTCCTAAAATATTCAAATGATAGAAATCTCAACCTATAGTGCAAACTGTAAAGTTTTATAGGGCACCCAATTCCAGTTCTATTTTATTGTTTTTATGTATTTGGTACAGAGTCTCACTACACAGCTCGCCAATGCTGGGATTACAGGTGTGCGCCACTATGCCTGGTCTCGGTGGCAGCTCAGTGCACCCGGAGGTGGGGTCAGCGCAGCACGCAGTTCTTAGGATTGAGCCTGGTCGCTGTGCTTGCCAGGGCAGGTATTTAGTCTGCTGAGCTATCTTGCCAGCCCTCCAGTTCTTTCCTTTTTGGTTTTCCTTCCTGTCTGCCTGCCTGCCTGCCCGCTTGCTTGTGGTAAAGGGGACTGAACTCAGGACCCTCCACTTGCCAGGCAGGGGTTTATTCTACTGAACTATCTCCCTAGCCCCTCCAGTTCTATTTTTTAAAAAATCACAAGTAATATTTAAGGCAGAAACTCCAAGTACCATACTATTTCCTCACTCCTTTAGTATTTCTGACATTCTAAAGTGAATTCTTACAACTAGAGCCCTAGACGTCATACTTTGGGCACATTTACTTAACACTCAGAATTTTCTTCACACTCAAAATTATTACACTTTTGATATTTACTGAAGTTCTATCTCATAAACTGTATTCACTTATCACTGAATTACTATTAAAGACATACTCAGTATGCCGTTTAAGGTCCCTTATGAAAGGTCCTCAACATCTTTTGAAGTACTGGTTCACAAACACCGCTGCCAATATGCCTCAGGAGCTTCGCAACTTCCATTTTGCTTTTTACCAAGTCTTGTGGGAAGCTCGGCTCCAAACAGAACACCCGATTACACTGAGCTGTACTAGTCTTCATGGTCAGCCTATCTGCTTCCCTGAGCCACAGCTTTAGTTTCCTCCTTCCCTCCCTCCTACATTCCTTCTCTCCCTTTCTCTTTCTCTTAGATAAATAATTTGTTGAATTTAGTTGTGAAGGATCTCACTTTTTTCTAGAGTTGGTTATAAATGACAACAAATGGTGGTTTGCTAAAGTTACGTTGAACCCTTTACTGGTAATTTACCCTGCAGATGAATTTGAACACAGCCAAGAAATGACAGTGGATGAACTTCTCCCATGAGACTGCAGGAGTGTGTCCCGTGTGTCCCGTCCCCAGGACTCTGGCTGTGTCTACAGCGCGGTAGTCTGTGGCAAGAGCACAGGTTTTTATTTATTTA
>NW_004524588.1:21423810-21425669 GCF_000260255.1 Octodon degus
TTATTTATTTATTTATTTATTTATTTTTTGTGGCCGGTTCAGCCTGCCCTGTGGTGCTGGGGATCAAACCTCGATCCCTGCACGTGCCTAAGCTTGCCTAATCATGCCCTTTACACTGCTGAGCTATCTCGTGGGCCCTGAACAGAGATTTCTGTCAACACTGTACTTACATGCATTTGCCCACTGAACTTCTGTGCTACAGATCCAGGGTTCTTTCTTTTCTGGTCTGAAAGGCTTCTCTGCTTATTTTCAACAATTCGTTTTCTTCTAAGCGTAGAATCTTAAACAAATGTCAGCACAAGGTCAGGAATTACTCGAGTATGTAACAGGCATCCAATGAAAACTTCCGAGTCACCTTTACATATCACAGACAGCTCTTGGCCCACGGTCAACACACTTTTCCCGAGTTCCTGCTACCGCACGGCAGTTACAAGGATTTGCTCAATGGAATCCCTGCTTCTGCGTGGCTCCTAAGTTAGAGGTCTGACCTCTGAGCCGTGGTCCTGGAACACCAGGAAGACAGGGCAGGAAGCCAGTGGCGCGCGAGCGGTGTGTCAGAATTCCAATTTGGACTTACTGTCTAGAAACTGAACTTTTACTGATACAATGTCTGACGGCGACACTCTTGTTACACAGCGAACAGACTGACTGCTGCAGAGAGCATATACTGAACCTGATTTCTGAAGGAAGAAAAGTCCCACATACAGCAGCCTGGCAGCGGCACCGTCAGTCATTGGTGTCTCTTCTTTTCCCTCCCCTTCCCTCCATCCCTTTCCTTCCCCATCCTCTTTTTTTCTTTCCTTTTCTTCCTTTTCTCTGTCCCTCCCTCCCTCCTCACCCTTCCTTTTCTTGGCACTGAGGACTGAATCAGGACCTCATGCATGCTAGGCAAGTGCTGCGCCACAGGGCTGCCCACCAGCCTCCCTGTTGTGGAGACAGCGAGGGTCTAGTTACACAGTTCAGATGGCCCTTGAATTCGTTTGCAGCCAGGCTAGTCTCACAGTTACAGAGCTTCTCTGCCTCAGGCTCCTGAGTTCTAGCATCACAGGCATGGTCCACTACGCCCAGGGAGCCTTTTACGAATAATAAAAAAAAAAAGTTGTGTGGACATAAGATCTTGCTAAGTTTCCCAGGCTTGCCTCAAACTTGCCGTGCTCCCGCCTCAGCCTGAGGTTAGCCGAGGCTGCGACTGGGTGCTTCTGCGCCTGGCTTCGTTAAGGCTTTCTGTCATGTGCTGAGACCTACGTGCGCTCAGGTAGGAGGATTTACACGTCTTGCAGTACCTAAGCAAGTTCTCATGCAGGTGGAAACATGACGCTTTTTAGGGCTCTCCATGTCGTATTTACGGTGCATGGTGGATAAATGATGTTTATTATTTTAAAATATTTTTTGTATAATTTTAATTGCAATATCCTTACAATATACAGCATAATAGGTGAATAGAAAAATGCTAGAGCTGGCATCTTTTAATTATAAATATCTTACCACATAATGATAGCAATAATATAACTGTATATGTAATGAAGTGCCATAAATTTGAAAATTATCCAAAAAACTAACATAAATCTTACCTTAAATATACACTGTGCCCTGAAATATTGGCAGGTGATATATGGAATTCTCCTAACTGATGACATTTCAGAGCTAGCATTCAGAGCATTATTAGTAACATTTGAGAACAAAAGTACTTTGTATATAGTTAATACATAAAATTATTTTAACAGTATTAAATGTAACAACATTTAATATTTATTTTAAAAGATTTTACTTCATCTTTCTGTGATACTTAAAATTTTCTTGGGCAAATTAACACAATAATGCATGTGTATGCACGTATATATATCTCAAATTTTAAAAAA
>NW_004524588.1:21426614-21445702 GCF_000260255.1 Octodon degus
GGCACGCTGAGATTGCTATTGAGACTGGGTATGGTGGCACGCACCTGTAATCCCAGCGTCTGGGAGGCTGAAAACAGGAGGATCACTACGAGTTCGATGTACATAGTAAGACCCTGTAGCCCCTGTACTAAATACATTAAAAAAAGGGCTGGGTGTGACCCTATATGCCTATAGTCCTACTTACCCAGGAGGCTGAGGCAGGAGGAGCACAAATGTGAGGCTAACCTAGGCAACATGGTGAGACCTCGTCTCAAAAATGAAACAGAAAGGACCAGGGATGTAGCTCAGAGGTGGAGCACTTGCCCAGCATGCCCGAGGCCTTGCGTTGAATGCCGAGTCTACACAATAATCATGCAACAAGATTGATTTCACCAACAAGTTAGGCTTGAGCTGGGTCTGCGAGACATAGTAAATTCTCCAGGAAAAAGGCTGGCTGAGTCAGAAAAGCACTTTGTGCAGAGGCGCAGCATTCTGGTGTTGCATCGCTAAGCTTCTTGAGGCCAACGGGTGGAAAAATCTCCTGGACGGAGGCACTGAATACGCGGCCTTCATGTGAGCGTGAAAACCGCCTTGAGCCCTAGCATTAAATTATACGCTGGAGAACAGGGTCTGAATATTGTATCGAACTGATATTCTAGCTAGTGTCTACACTCTGTGTGCATGTGACGTACAACAATACTACACAACAAAAACACTACAAAGAGTTTGTATCAGTTTTAAATGAAGTTTTCTAGGAACTGGACATCTAATTTTTTAGGAGTAAGAAACAATACCAGCAATATTTATTTGGCATGCATAATTTTCTATGTTTTCTTAAGGCTCTATTGCCATAACTCTTTCATTTCTAAGATAATGAAATTAAGGCAAGGAGAAGATAAACAACTTGCCCACAGTGGCAGAGCCAGTAAGGGGCAAAGTGGAGACTGAGCGCCAATCAGGTGAGCGCTAGGGTCTGATTTCAAGCCACGCGTGGCAGCACACTAGGGAGCCGAGGCAGGAGGACTGCTGCAAGTCTGAGGCCAGCGTGGCCACCAGATGTTGAAGGCCAGTCCTAATTACATAGCGAGATCTGTCTCAACAACACTAACATTATAGCTGTTATCCACTATATGCTAGTAACTTCCATTTCGATTTTATTATGTCTCACAAAATAAATGCTTTACATAAAATTAAAAATAATAAAAATCATACTTTTATTAAAACATTTGCTACTGCAACATATGCCTCTGTTAGTTTCTAGTCTAGAATATTCTAATTCTAAAATTAACTTCAGTTTAAAAAAATACTATTTACTGGTCATTATGTTGATGTCACAACACACTAATAAGTGATGGCCTACAAGTGGAAAAGCAGAGCTGGGTACAGGGGTACATTTCTTTAACCCCAGCTGTGGCTGGGAGGCGGGGCAGGAGGATTCCAAACCTGGGCCCATTCTGGGCCAGGGAGGTCGCCCTGGGCAAAGGCCTTGGGCTCAACTCTACCAACTGAAAACAAAAGGCTCTGCATTGTTCATACCCACCCATATGGCTATGCAGAATGGTAGATTAACTAAACATGCTAAATGCTAGACACACTAAACATTATACAGTAGTTTCCAGTAATCATCTTGGCACCAATAGTTTTCAAACCATTATATATACTTGGGATTCTCTTTAAGTCTTGCAAAGCCGTATTTTCCTTTTATTGAAGAGCTTTAAAGATACCTTAAGTGAGAACTTCCTTGACCACATGACTGCCATGGGAAGATTTTATCTCCTCCTTTAGACTTGTTAACCTTTTAGATGTAAGCTCAGCTAATACTCTTAGTCTAATTACTCGCCTTTGCGCTTTATAAGTCTTTGTGTAGGTGTTAAATTTGGTGCATTGGAGATTATTAATCCCAGCAATAGACACAGCATACGCTAAATGTTATTTATGTGTTCATATATGAACACTGTGGTTTCTCTTCAGATCACATAAATCTTTCACCTTCCACTGTTTGCAGGTATGCACTTTACTACTTTTTCATCAACATTACAGTAGCCAAGAGCCTTGGCAGTTTTTTCAAAAATAGCTTTTTTTTTCCCAGAACTGGGGACTGAATTCAAGACCCTGTGCTTGCCAGGCAAGTGCTTATTCTACTGAGCCATCTCCCCAGCCCCTCAAAAATAGTGTTAACTTGCACCAGCATCTCTGGCCAGATGATTAGCTTCCTATGACAATTCTGGATGTGACTGCTTAAAACAAGGCTGCTACTCTTCAAAAAAATATACTTAAAATATATACAGTGGGATTAGTTGTAAACACAAGGAAAAATGCTGGAAACACTCAAATGACAGCTTTGGAAAAGACATTACAAGTTTACCAGCTCAACCTCTAACCAAGGTCTCTAACTCCCTCACGGGTAGACTTTGAACCTCCGTGTGAATGACCCAGTGACGAGGAGCCGCTGCTCCATGAGACATCTTCTTCCCTTGCTGGTTATTTCAAATATTGTCTTCCGTGGAGCTGGAAAGCTCCCTGGAAATTTTACTGTCTCATTTTTCACTCTGTTCAATTCTTTTTGCTCCGCTCATGACAAGCCTAAAATATCTGCTTGTGTCTACCGTGTCTCTTAGGCCATGTGCCTGCAGCTGATGCTCAGACCTCCAGTCACCTCCAGGGTCGCCCAGTTCTCACCTCTTCCAATGTACACACAGAGCCCAGCAGTATTTCTAAAGATCTGGCTATTACTGGAGGAAATTACTGTTTAAATTATATTAGCAACTGTAGTAAGCTATTTTTTTGTTTTGCTTTATTTAGTTGTACGTATGTGTTTTTCTCAAATAACAGGTATCAAAAGATACAGCCTCTAGGGATCATAAAACAGGTTTAAAAAATTAAATACATATAGGAAACTACAAATGAACATATTACACCAATAAAATGAATTTTTATTCATCAAAATTATGAAAATACGTTACAAACTGGTAGAAACTAACAGCAACCCTATAGAGCCTATATAGCCATTGTATCTAGAATATATATATATATATTATATATATTATAAATATATATAAATTCCTATCCATGAAAAATAGAAAAATGGGCAAAGGACAGTCATTTCATAAGAGAAATGCAAATAATACATAAATATCAAAAAATGCTCAGATCATTAGCAATCAGAGTAAGGAAAATTACTGCAATTAGAAAGCATTTTATACCCACATGACTGAAAAAATGGGAAAGTCTTTTAGAACTTTGGTGAGACTGTAACACAGAAATTCAGATTAGATAGTAAATTTGAGAATACACATACCTTATGACCCGGCAACTCATTCCACAAATGTACAAAACCTTCCTAGAATCATTACTTATAAAAACAAGAAATCAGAAGCAGCCAAAACATCTGATGAATAGGAGAATGAAAACAATGTTGTCATTCCTGTAACACAATGGGCTACAGAAATGAGTATGAAAGAGGAAATGGTTTCGTTTATGTAATTTTGAAACTAGGTAAAACCAACCCATATACCAGTGTTGGCGAAGCTTTCGGAACTTCCAGCGCTGCAAATGCCTGCTGTCACGTGTGTCGTAGGTTCGCTACCACTGCTGTATGCATGTGTGGCGCTAAAATTATGAAGACAGTCATGGACGATTAGCCTGAGACTGAGGCAGTGCTCATTCTAGGAGAGAGGAGGAGCTGCAACTGGGAGGCCACGGAGGGAATTTTCCATTTCTAAAACTGGTCAGGGTATATAGGTATTTTGCGATTAGTCTTTCCCTTGTTCTGATGCATCACATATTATCCTCTTCGGTGTAAGATAGCGTTCATAATTTAACAACTCAAAGGCATGGCTTACTAGTGCTGTCTCATAAATCAAGCCTCATTCATCCTGGTTTGTCAGCTTAAGCAGATGGTTATTTAAAAAAATTATTATTATTATTTTTTTGTATTTGGTACAGGGTCTCACTATGCAGCTCGGACTTGTAGTGATCCTCCCGTTTCCAGGCTCCTTGGTGCTGGGATTACAGGTATGCACCGCCACGTCGGGACTGAGTGGCCAGCTCAGTGCACCTGGGGGGAGCGCAGGCGGGGCATGTGGTACCAAGGATCAAACCCTGGTCCCTGAGCTTGCCTAAGCAGGCGTTTAGTCCGCTGAGCTATCTCGCCAACCTTGATGTTTATTTCTGAATTTTACTTGCACTCTCAACTTTATTAACGAGTCTTCCTTGGTTACTTTGTGCCATCCAGAAATCATATAGGTCAGTCCATTACTTTCTCATGTATGTTACTGAAAACTCTGTGGTTAGTCAGAGGTTTTTACTAAAATAGGAGTGCACAGTAGCAGAGCGAGCAAGAATACAGACTGAGGTGTCAGAGCAGCTCTGGGCCCTCCAAGCAACATTCCAAGCAAAGCTCCTGTTCCTGACTTGGCAACGTTTATGGACGAGATGTCATCCCTGGTGACCTGTCCAGGGAATATTGTGGGGACTCGATTCCTTTATGAATTCCATGAAAGAATGTGTGCACACAGTGACTAGAGTGTAACAGCGCAGAGAAGCATGGTGGTGACAGGAGGACACGTGTCCCCACGCGGGACATCTTGGGAGCAGCACAAATCACGGCTCTCCTGCAGAGCAACGCGTGGCCCTCTACAACGCGGCTGTCCGGCTGCCATGCAGACATTGCATCACACACAGTTTCTAATTCGATTTTTTGTTAAATAAACTTTTGTAGCATAAAAAAATTCCCCAAAGTGAGGCAGTAGACAGAATGATTTAATTCTGAGTATGTCACTTATACTAGCAATGAAAATTATCTAAATTACTTATTTCAGTGCAGTTCATCTTTAATTTTAGAACGGGGGTAATGGCATATTTACCTCACATCCTTCTGGAGAAATTAATTTTTTTCATATGTGAAGTGCTTATGACAGCACTGAGAATAGTGTGTAGAAAAGGTGTATTTATCTGATTTTTACAGAAGAATTTGTTTCTGTATCTCTGATCTAATTTCTGTTCTCATGAAAATGAGATTTATCACAGGGCAAGACAGTGGTGTTGCAAAAGAAAACTGTAGCTCTGCTTTGCACTAGCTGCACACTTTGGGGCTATGTAAGTCGCTGTGTGTCACCTTCCTCATGCACAAAATAGGCGAATTCAACAAAATTGCTTCCTTGGTCTTTTCAAATAATCCAATGTTGGATTCCTTGATGATATTATTAATAACTACTAGAAAAGAAAAGCATATTCTTTTCAATTTTTTAAAGAGAATACAAAATAATAAAATATAAATGATACAGAATTTCACCAAACAAAATAGGGAATTTGACAATGGTTGTTGTATTGCATAATACTGTCTTTAAATTAGCTGTTTAGATCACCAGATATAAGCATATAAAACTGGATTAAAAAAAGAAAGAATGAAAAAAGGTTATAAGAAGTTAAAAAGGAGGGCTGGCAGATAGCTCAGTGGGGGGGGGGTTCAATCCCCGGCATACTGTGCCAGCCCAGCTCCTGGGGGGTGCGCTGAGACTGATTGAGACTGGGCATGGTGGCATGTGCCTGTAATCCCAGTGCTCAGGAGGCTGAACACAGGAGGATCACTATGAGTCGATCTGTGTAGTGTGACCCTGCAGACCCTGTCCTAAATACATTAAAAAACAAAAAAAGAAAAAAATTTTAAGCACTAACTTCTCCTTTAAGTAGAGCAGCAGAAATCAACAGTACAATCATCCAAACTGTCCTGTATGTATGTATGTATATCTATCTATCTATCTATCTATCTATCTATCTATCTATCTATCTATCTATCTATCTTTTTCCCTTCCTTCTTTTAATGAAAGGTAATTTTCTTTTTGAAATCTTACTTAACATAACAAATAGCTTCCATTTGGTTTTAAAAAACCCCAAACAAACTGAAGCATAGCCCGCATATAGTAAAGCGCAAAAACTATAAACAGGTTTTTATTCAAACTCAAACTGTACCCGATCCGTGCAAAAAATATTACCAATGCCAACCTCCCTTCTCCGTGTACACATACCCCCGATATTTTAACCTATTCTTAATGCAAAATGAACACATTTGCATTTTTATCATGCAATATTCTTATTTTATATAAAGTTATAGTGTGAGATTCATTCCAATTGCTGTTTTTTATAGTAGATCATTTGTTTTCATTATAGTATTTTATTAAATGAAAGATGGAATTTTACTTTCTTTATACATCATGTAGTGTTGAAGAACATTTTAGATAATTCCAGGTTCTGGCTCTAAAGGTGCTATGAAAGTTTTTGGATGTATTTCTTGATTTACATAAGAACTCGGGCATGTGTACACACACACACACACACACACACACACACACACACTACCCAATCTATGGGCCTAGATTTTTGGGTCACAGGATATGCATATGTTCAACTTTTATAGGTACAACAGGCTCTAGTTGACTTTTTTTTTTTAAATCAACTTTTAGTATTCTTTGCTATTAATTTTAGCCATTCTGATGTATATAGTTACATCTCATTATTTAAACTTCACTTTATTAATTAACAAGGCTGAGATTTTATATGTTCATTGACAATTTGGTGGTTCTGTTTTATAAAAAGCCTTTTCCAATCATTTTATTTATTTATTTTTTGAGGAACCAGGATTGAACTCAGACCCTTGCGCTTGCCTGGCTGAGCCATCTCCCCGGCCCCTTTCCAATCATTTTAAAAGAATGGTGTGGGGCCGGGGAGATGGCTCAGTTGAATAAGCACTTGCCTGGCAAGTGCAAGGGCTTGCGTTCAATCTCTGGTTCCACAAAAAAAAAAAAAAAAAAAAAAAAAAAAAAAGAAGAATGGTGTGAAGGTCTTTATGGTATGTCTCCTAGACTACACTCCCCAGTTGTCCACAGAACACCAGTGCTTATGTTGCTGCAACATATTGTGTCGCTATTACTAAAGTCACAGTTTTCTTCAGGTAGAGAAATTAATCTAGGTTATCTGGGTGGGCTTGTGAAGCCTACTTTCCTCATGGCCTGCCCTACAATTTTTGGATTTGTCAAGACAGGCTCCATACTCATATAAACCAATCTCTTGGAATAAATCTCTTCAAAACCCTTTACTGGCATTGCTTCTCCTATTTAACCCTGATGAATATAACTGGGTTATCTTTTTTATTTATTACAGTCCTTTATATATTGTGGTTATGAGCTCATTGACAATATTATGCAGTACAACTATCTTCTCCCATCCTATGGCATGCCATTTCAATCCATTAAAGATTTTTAGATGGGAAAAATATTAATTTATTATAAAAGTTATCAATTGTCTTGCCAATACTTTGTACTTTGAATATATTATTATTTTTAAATGAATTTAGGACAGGATCTACAGGGTCTCACTACATAGATTGTACTCATAGTGATTCTCCTGTTTTCAGCCTCCCAAGTGCTGGTATCACAGGCGCGTTCCACCATGCCCAGCCTCAACTGCTGTCTCAGCGCACCCCAGGGGTGGGGTCAGCTCGGCACACTAGGGATCAAACTCTGGCCACTGTGCTCTGCCTAAGCAGGTGCTTCAGTCCATTGAGCTATCTGGCCGGTCCTTGTACTTTTAGTATATTATTATTATTATTATTGTTATTGTTATTGTTATTATTATTAGTAGTACTTTTTACTTTTAGTATATTATTAAAAATCTATGGGAATACTAAAAATTATAATGTATTCCTGACACTGTCTTTTAGAAGAATTTTCACTTCATGCATCTAGATCTACCGTTTACTGGAAATTTAATTTTGTGTGTAGTATGGAGGTGAAAGTCATTTTTTACTAAATACATATGTTCATCCAATTAATGAACGATAAGCCTTTTTAACATTTTTTCTTGATATGCCTTGCCACCTATGCCAAAACTCAAGCATTTAAATGTGTCTGTCTCTAGACTATTCCATTCCATTGACCTAAATATACTGGTGCAAATACCATATTGTTCTGATTAGTATGGCTTTAATGTCTAGATAAGTTTTACAGCTTTGTTTTTTGGGATTGTGTCAGCTGTTCTTGGCCTTTGCATTTCCATAAGCCTATCCAATCATGTTCGGCAATTTCTACAACAATCATGCTTATTCTTGATCAGTTTTTGTTCATTTTCACATGGGAAGCCCTTAACTATTTTTTTCTTTTTTCATTTATTTATTTTTTGTATTTTAGGGAAGGGTTTACAGGGTGTTCAGGGTCTCACTACTAGATGGGACTCGTAGGGATCCACCTGTATACAGCCTCCCAAGCGCTGGGATTACAGGTGTGTGCCACCACGCCCAGCCTCAATTGCCATCTCAGTGCAGACCCGGGGATCAAACCCCCGGCCCTGCGCCTGCTTGCAGGTTCTTTAATCCACTGAGCTACTGGGCCAGCCCCTTTAAGGTATTTGGTTGTTGCAGGGGCTCACTAGGCAGCTTGGACTCATAGTGATCAGCCTGCTCCAGGCCCCTCGGTGCTGGCATTATAGGCATGTGCCACTATGCCCAGACTCTGGCCCGCTCAGCCCACCCTTGGGGAGGGGCTGGCACAGCACGTGCTGCCTAGGATCAAGCCATGGTCCCTGTGCTTGCCTAAACTTGCCTCAACAGGAGCTTTAGTCTGCTCAGCTATCTCGCTGGCCCACCATAGCTACTTCATCCTAAGGCTTTTTGCAATATGGGCTTCAAGGAGGTTAAGCGTTTCCAGGCCTACTGTTCTCCTGAGGCTTTATACTCAGAAACTCTAGTCAGCAAGTTTCCCCAGTCTTTTCCATTCTTCATAAAGCCTATTCTTCTAATTTGCTCATGTGCTGTAATTCAATTTTTTTCTTAAACAGCAGAATTTATTTATTAGGGGAAAGAAAGCTCCTGTCCAAGAAAGGGACAGAAGGGGACCAAAGTGAGTTGCCAAGGACTGTCCTTTTTAGGGATTTTCATATAGCAAAACTATGAGGTAAGGATCTAAGATGGAAAACACCTTAGGAACTTAGGTAGGTGGGCATGAGGTGGGAAAAAAAAATCTATGATCAACCAATAAGATTACAAGCACAACTGCTCAGGTAAAATTGATTAAACCTGGAATCAAATGGGGACGCGAGTCACCTAGTTTGTGGACGTGAATGCAGAACAGGGGCTTTTGCTGCTGGGGGTTGGGTCAGTCACTCGTCCTGACTTTCTCACGGTGAGAGACCTATTCAGAATATCAATCCTGAATGTTTATCTTTAGGGAGGTAAGCATTTGTTTGACCTTTTGTCCTGAGGTCTAATTTAATCTATAGCTAATAAATTGAATCTAATCTATAACTACCTTATAATAGGTAGTTGGCAAAGCAGAGGACACCTGGACTCTAATTCTTTTCTCATCTACTTCCAAGTATCTCTTTTCTCACTTCCTCAAATCCTTAAGTTCTATCTCACAGGAAACATGAAGCTACATATGGAGTTGAGATAAATGATGGAACAGATCTTATAAGAAATAGGACACGAAAACAAGAACATTGACAGGGAATTTGCTTTTAAAACTTAATTTCATAGGTAATTTTTATATTTAATTTATATTTAAATGCTTTCTTTTCTGTAGATCATTTATGTACACCCAACAGTCCCCTAAAACGTCTCGTAGATCTGCTTCAAGTTAGTGCCGCAGACCATACCACCCATGGCTAGACTGCTTAAGGATGGCTTCTATGTATTAACACTAAATTCTTCCTGCTCAGTCTATATTAAATTGTTTTTATACAGAAAATGGCTTTTATATAGATAAATTTCATGCATATTAAAGGACTCTGTATCAAGGTGCTACCTACTATGAGATCTTATTCCTCTCCTTCCCTTCTACAGAGATAAGTACTATAGCTGAGTATACTGTCATTAATATCTGTTGCAACTGTAATACTAACGGATATATCTATAACCCTTAGAATATTCTAGGTTTATTATTATTATTATTATTATTATTATTATTTCAGAGACAGGATCTCCCTATGTAGGTCAGGTTGGCCTTGGGCTGCGCTGAATTTGTAGCCCAGTCTGGTCTTGAACTTGAAAGGATCTTCCTGCCTCAGCCTTCCGAGTGCTGGGATTATAGGCATGTGTCACCATGCCTGGCTTATTCTACATATTTTAAATTTCTTTTTTTGGCAGTACTGGGGATCAAACTCAGGACTTTGCACTTGCCAGGCAAGCACTTATTGTACTGAGCTATCTCCCTAGCCCTACATATTTTAAATGTCAATCTGCTGGAGCATCATAACACTACAATTTTTCTTCTCATTTGGGATAGCTATTCTCACTGATACATGGTTTAGGAAAAATTAACAGATAAATATTTGATGAAAAAAGAGAAGTGGGGACATTGGATACTTGAGAAAAACAAATGTTTGAATTAGTTATTGCAAAGAATGTAGCATGAATTTACCAGAGAAACACTCAGATTATTTGGTAAAGGTGATTATGAAGTTGATGACAATGACTCTACGATGTGACCAAGGCAGTAAGCACAGCATGGGGATGAATCGCCCTGCTATGTAGAAGCAGGTACAGAGTAAGTGGGAAACTTTTTTTTTTTCTGGGTTGAGACATTTGCCTGATTGGCAAAGTTCCCAAGTTACTGGGGAAAGAATTACTGAAATAATATACCACTACATTTAAGCTGGAAAAGAGAGCCGATGAATTAGGACAAGAAAGCAAGGAAAAAACCTTACCATCCCGGTGAGATGGAATGGTAGAGGTAGCAGTAGCAATGTAGGCCAGCACAGCGCGACACACAGATGGGTATGGCTGAGTAATTCTAGCAGGAGAGACGTCATGGCTGTGAAAGGCCTGGGGTGGCACCCGAGGCAAAGG
This sequence comes from Octodon degus, assembly GCF_000260255.1. Taxonomy (NCBI): domain Eukaryota; kingdom Metazoa; phylum Chordata; class Mammalia; order Rodentia; family Octodontidae; genus Octodon; species Octodon degus. The sequence goes on from NW_004524588.1 coordinate 21,437,431, forward strand.
AGTGCACAGACGACTGTCTGAGACAAAAAAGGCCTGAGACAGACCAGCATGCTGGACTGTTCGCTCACCTGACTGCTGCGGTACCTAGTGTGATGGCGAAGGCTACACAGAAATGAAAGCTGGGAACCAGATGTCAAAGCCCTCTTGTGGGGAGCAGCCTGAGACCTCAGGAGGCGACACAGTTGTGGGGCAGGCTCATGGGAACAGAGGTTCTCCCAGACAGTGCTGCTCGAGCTCCAGAGGTGCTAGCAGAGAAAAAGATTGGCTCTACATCTGTCACCCTAGGCATTGAAGAGTCTGAGAATAGAAATTAGCTGGCAAAAAGGACAGTGAATGACGGAGAACTACAATTCACTTGAAATGCTGGATATCTAAATAGCTTTCCCCAAAAGCCCGAACCACTGCTAAGCACCTGGTGCTGTCAGATCCTTTAACTACAATCACCACAGCAAGCAGTAAACGTACGCACACTGGAATGTTTCTAGCTAAAATTCATTACATTTACAGGGTTTTTTACACAGAGACCCCTGAGAATCACCTCCTTTAATGAAATGCCAGGAAAATACTGCTTTCTTTAGTTGAACGTATGTATCACATTCTTTTATTAGAGAACAAGAGAATTTTAATAGACCATTCTTTAATATATAAGCTACTTGGGAAACTAAGTTTCCTAATATTTTTCTGATTATCTCAGAATCTGATATATGATATTTGCTAACTAATCATTCATTACGTGGTTTTAGTAAAAGAAGCACAGAATTTGTAACCGTAGTGATGTGGACTGAAATAACAATTCTACTTACTAGCTCTTAACCTTGGGCAATTTTCTTTGCAAAATGGGGTTTGATGAACTTAATTTGTAGGGTTAGTATTATTATTCTTTTCCCTTATTTTATTTTAAAGAAAAGAAAGATAATAAATAGTATAAAATTTCAAAACAATATTGTAGGAAAGTAATAATGGTTAGTGCATTGTGTACTGTTATCTTCAAAGTACTTGCTCATTTTATAAAATATAGGCATGAAAAACTGATCAAACAATATAGGCACAAATGTTTTGAGCATGTTCTTCTCATTTCACTGTATCTATTGCACATGTTAGGTCTTATTATTGTAAGGCTTAAATGAGATAAAAATGTAAAGCACTTTGGCTCAGAATAGGAACAAACTAAAGAAGTATTTTTTATTGTAGAATATCTAATTTGTATAACTTTTGTATTTTGGAAGTATTATAAAAATTAAATAATATTGTGCAATGAGTTGATAAAAAACTTTGTGAAAGAATTTTTAAAAATCGAAGTTTTTGTAGCCAAGCACCGAGGATTTCAGATGAGAGCCTGTGTTCTTAACTTTCCAGGTCCATGTGGCTGCGCTCATTGGATTTCAGAAAAGCGTGGACCCCTGCTAAGTGTCAGGTACTACTACGATCTAGAGATGCAGTGATGAATGACTGAAAACACCCCATTTTTAAAAGATCATGGTCTAACTGAAGAAGACATTAACTATTAAGTTTTAAACTAATGCTCTTTCTATATGCTAATGCTTATCCATGCCATTAGAAAAACAAGAGTTTCTTTACTCTTTTCCTTCTCTCTGACCCCTGTCCTATTTCTCAATAGACAACTGATTCCTACTTATTTATGGGTCTCTAGTTCATTCCCTCAGAGAAAGAAAGCAGTTTCATGAGGAGTCAACCAGCATTCAATTGGCAACGGCTTCCAATTTTCAAAAAAGTTCAATGTTTCTGTTGCGAAAACCAATACACATAGATAAAAGCAGAGCTGCCACACTTTTAGAAAAAGGGATGGGAGGATTAGGTTACATCTATTATGAGCTCATGACAGTTCAATTACTAATATAATTTATAAGAAAAATAATTTAGGATAATTGAAGTGATATTTTCCCACTGTCTTTAGCATGACAGAAAATTTGACTATAATAGTAATGACAGAATACTATGGGACAAAAATCAGATTCTATTCCATTATCCTTCTTTTAAATTAACAAGAAAAGTCATAGACAAAAAACAGAGGCTGGAAAAAGTTTCTAAGTTTAATTGAACCCAGGTTGGGACATTCTATTAAAAATTTCAGCAACTATGTCAAGAAAAGTTATTTTTTTTTTTTTCCTCATTTTATGTATTTGGTACAAGGTCTCACTATGCGGCTTGGACTCTTAGTGATCCTCCTGTTTTCAGCCTCCCCAGCACTGGGATTACAGGTGTGCACGCCACCATGCCTGGCTCAGTGTGCCCTGGGGGTGGGGCCAGTGTGGCATGTGGGGCCGGGGAGTGAACCCTGGTCCCTGTGCTTGCCAAAATAGGTGCTTAGTCTGCTGAGCTATCTCGCCAGCCCAAGTTATTTCATTTTTTTCTAGTTATTTCTAATGACTAAATAATAATTTAATATTACATACAATGATATAAACACCCCCCCACATATATACAGTATACATTCTCATTCCTTAACAAGAAAAACTTAAGGTGAATTTAAAAAGCTGTCCATTTTAACTAACTATACAAAGATAAATTTATTCTTACCAGTGGCCCTCTCAGTTTGCTGCAGGCCATTATTCCCTCTTTTCCACGAGGGAATAGATTCTTGCTTAGTAGTGTTAAGAGTCACAGCCTGATAACTTTCTTCCGAGACAGGAGTTCTCTGAGTGCAGTACAAGGTCCCATCTTGCTGGGCAACCACCTGAGTACTGTTTGCATGATCTGCCTTTGCTAGAGTTTGGCACTCAGAAGAATAGTAAGATGGTAAAGCCGGTATCACAGTGACCAGGTCAGAACAGGCATGCGAGAGCGGAGGGCTACGCTCTCGGTTCCACTGATTGAAGTTGTGTTCTGTGGGAAGCATGTATCTGGAATTAAAACAGTCATGTGTAACCATGCTTTGAGAATTCTGAGGCGTTACTGATCGACACGGAGACATTTGAGTATTTTTACTATTTGACACAGGTTTAGGAGGAGGATGAGGTATGATTAATCTACCCTGAGCTTGTGTAAAGGCATTGGCTTTGCTTGTAGACTGTGGCTGAGTGACAGGGTCTTTTCTGTTTGCATCTATAACGCCTGATAGGACTTTTGCTGATCCTGCTCTTCTAATTACTTTTGCTCCACCTCTCTGTGGATTGCTTTTCTGAGTTTTTGAGTCACTGTTATCTACAGGGCTTATATTTTCTTCTTTGGAGACTGACCAGGCTTGCTTAGTGAAGTTATAATCCGAAGGTATAAAACAGTTCAAAGGCACGTGATCTCTTCCAGATCCTCCTGATGTCGAGACGTTTTTGGAGACCTCCTCGGACTTTTTTCTCTCAGCGGAAGTTACAGCACAGCCAGGATCATTAGTCCTGATGCTGCCTGCAGGGCTTTTCATACAGAACTGCTGAGACCACTGCTGAGGGGCTCCTGGTCCGGCCTTCGGCCTTCAGCGAGTGAGAGTCTTCAGCACTGCTTTCTTTCTCGACAGTTTCATCAAACCACCTCAGTTTTTTAGTAGTCTTTAGGATTTCTATGCCTTTTTCTTTTTCCTTTGTTAATTCAATACTATCTCTGATAGCTGCTGCTTTCTGATTTCTGAATTTGAAGCCTTGTTTTATAAATAGTGTCTTGAAATAATCATGTTCATACTTAGATTCTTTCTTTAAAATACTTTTAAGAAACTTCACACCATTTCTCTCATGAATGTTGCATTTCATTTTCTTGTGCTGATCAAGTAAGTCATAATTAGAAATTACATTATGCAATGATGTTGATGTTTCAGCTATTTTTGGCTTTCTATCTTTTGAATCAGAATGTTGAGGTATATGGGCAGCTTGAAAACTGTCAGAAAATAAAGGCAACTCTTTTTTCTCACAATTAAAATATTTCATCTTTTCATCTATAACATCTTTTAATTTTTCTAACTCATCAGAACACTGTACAGCATCCACTTCCTTTATATGGACAGCATTCTTCACTAACGGCCTAGCCGACTGTCTGCTGGATGGTGAGACTGGAAGTGGTGCCATTGGTACAAATGAAGAAGGAACTACAGTGGTTCTATTTTGTTGAGTTAACTGACAATGTTTCTCTTGGTCTTGAAATGTAACCACCTCCTGAGTTTGAGAATCTGGAGTGACCCAGGCTTTGTTGAATGCAAATGCTGGGGTCTCAGTAACTAATAGCTCCCCACTTTTAAGTGCTCTGGAAGTGAAGTCATTTGTCTTCAGAGTGCTAATTTCAGAGTTTTTCTCAGTTTTTTTACTTAGTACTACTACAGGTGGACTATATACAAAAGCTACTGAGTTATTAGCAGTACTTGTGGCTCTTTCTACAGTTTTGCTTAAAGTGGACTGATTTTGTTCTTGACTATTAAAATGTCCCCATGAAGACAAAATACTAGGTTTACTTAAAACATCTGCACAAGGTGGGACAGACTGAGCATTTTGGGCATCTAAATTTGAAAGCCAGTTATTTATATGCTGAGTTTTCGAGAAGGACAGTTCATCCTCATCAAGGTGATTTAGATCAGCTGACTGCAGATTTGCTGAATTGAGAGACACAGCATTCTGCTGGACCGCTGAAGGTTCCTCTTTAAGTGCAAAATACAGTTCTTCATGCTCTCCCACCTCCAGACTGTCTATACTTGAAAGGGTTTCAGAATTGGTTATCTGCTTAACTTCATCACAAAATCTCTAGAGAAAAAAAGAGAGAGTATTTTATATTTCAGATATTTTTAAATAGTAAAATTAATGACACAATTGTTACTGAGTGCAATTCTCTTCCACATATATGACTAATAGCCCAGATGTAGAAATTATATTGTTGGACTGGTCAGTTCTCAGGGTAAAAGATAGGGTTATATAGATTTATAGTAAAATATTCTTGCTTTACTTTCAACTCCTAAAGTAACTATCCAATTATTCCAGCCATAAGTTTTCTTATTGATACACCACTCAGAGTATGGGTTTCTTGAAGGCTGCATAAAAAATTCCTTAAAAATCTATCTATCTATCTATCTATCTATCTATCTATCTATCTATCTATCTATCTATGGGTACTGGGAATCAAACTCAGGCCTTCACACTTGCCAGGCAGGTACTGTGTCACTTAACTAAATCCACCCACCTTTTTGATTATTTTGGTTTGGTTTTGAATAGCTATTTATAAATCGCAGCTTTCCCTGAAATACTCACTGGTCCTAAATGAACCTCCTAAAAGCTTTGTGACTTTGGTACGAAATTCTTGTTGGTGGGATATAGGCCCTTCTATAAAAGCTAATCTTGTAGTCTGTAGTAATGTTTTGAATTTTATTTACATGTTATAGCCACATACTTGGATAGAATCCACAGATTACTAATATTTAAAAATTCCCCAGGAAACTATAATATGGATTTAGGGACTACAGACTTATAAAATGACCTCCTTTTTGGAGATTAAGCACAAATAACTTTCATAAACTCAAGACATTTTCATATTTCAGCAAAATTTTCATGGAATTTATGAATCACTAAAAAATTTGTGAATGGGCCGGGGACATAGCTCAGTAGAATAAGCACTTGCCTGGCAAGTGCAAGGTCCTGAGTTCAATCTCCAGTACCGCAATTAAAAAAAAACCAAAAACTTGTGAACATGTAAGAGTATGTTAAATATTTAAAAATAATTTTTAATTTCTTACATATACTGATCTGTATCACAAATATAGAAATACATTTTTAAGAAAATATTAAGTTGTAAATTTAATAAAGAGTTTAATGAACTCAAAGCAAGATTTTTCTCCTTAAGATTTATTACAAAGTTTAGAAAGTTTAAGTATTCTGTTATGGGACAAAATCCATTTCTTTCTATAGCTCAGGAAATAAAGAAGTCAAGGAAATAAATTAGGGATCAGCTATTTCAGTTATGCAGTTGATATTTATTAATCAAGTATTGTATGAAATATGTTTAGACAATTATTCATGAAAGTTTCATATTGTTCATATTTGTCCTTTTACATCGTTGGCATTCTTAAAGTGAAACCAATCTGGAGACCAAAGAAAGCTTACTATTTCAATGTCTGTTTTTGGATTAGATATTTATAATTGATAATCATAAAAATACTAGGCCTGGAGGCCCTTCTGTGAGAGCGTGAGAAGGGGTCTGGGTCACAAGGTCCTTGTGGATACAAGCACGATGCTCACCACCATAAGAAAGACTTGGTGCAAAGGTCTGGGATGGTCTTGTGTCTCAAAGCACCTCCCAAGGCATCTTGCAATTTCTGGTTTCACAGCTTTATTTTTTTCCAAAAATTTTCTCACCACTGAACAACTAAATATGATGATCAGTTTTTCAGGTTTTTACTGTGATACTTGCGGCCTATTTTATCTTTGCTCTCCTATATAGTGCACATGTCTGGTTTTTCATCTAGCTTAATTTGAATTTAATGGGCCTTTGTGTGTTGGTTGTGTGTGCATATTTATCCTATTTGGAGTTAGTAGAATCTCTTGAATCTGGATTTACACCTTTCATCAAATATGGAACATTTTCAGCCATAGTTTTCAAAAAAATATTTTCTCTCCTTTGTGAAATTTGGATCAAATATGTTGACGTTTAGAACACTTTTTAATTAAATGCATATGATACTGGCTCACAGGTCACTGTCAAGTTTTTCCAGTAGTTTTTCTTCCAGTACTTCAGTTCATATAATTTCTACTGCTATGTCTTCAAGTGTGTGTATCTCTTTCTGCTCTGTAGTAACTATGTTTTTAAGCTCCTGCAGTAAAAATTTCTATTTCAAACACTGTGTTTTTTGAAACTACAGGGTCTATTTGGCTCTTTAAAAAAACTTTCAGAGACTCCAGGCCAAGCGTTGAGTGTGGGAACTTCCACTTGCTCAACTCGCCCCAGACCCCTCCCCAGCCAAACCCCAGGCCCAGTGTGCATCTGCCTGCTCGCCTTGCCCAAGACCCCTTTCCAGCCAGATACCAGGCCCTGCAACAGGCCTCCTGTGGAACCTTGCAGCAGAACTCCCTGCAGAGAGGTGAGGAGCCAGACCCACTCAGCTAATCCAGGAGCTGAACATTTTGCCAGAGTAGCACAGCAGGTTCACCTCTATAAGCTGCAGCAGGAAGAAGCTGAGCACAGCAGCCAGACCAAAGGCAGGCACATCTGGACAAGTTCAAAGTTGGTAGATACAGACCCGGTAAGCTGAGACACTTTGCTGGACCCAGATTTATTGAGAGTGTCCTCTCTTTTTCACTCTTGATCTCCAAAGGGGGCAACAGGTAACCAGGTGAATGAGTCTACCTGGAAGATCCCAGGTACATCAAGGGGAGGGGATTAGACAGAATTTAGGGGAATAACCAATTTAATATCTGCTTAGCTGCACAGATACAATGTTTGCTCTTACTGTTTAAAATACAAATCCAATAGTACAAAAGTTTGTCAACTGCTAAATATCACTACCCATTATTAGTGTTTCCAATTACAGTTCTGTAAATACAAAACTAAAACTGGCTTAACCATCTAATCTCTTGGGTAAGAATTTTGGTAGGTGCTAAGATTATAAGTGCACCAAAGCTCTACATCAAAGGTCAGAGGACAGTGCCATACAAAATGACAAAGAGAAGGAGCAAAATGCAGTCTCAGGCTCCGAGCCCACCCAGAACAAATGCAGGAGACACTAGCACAGAAGAAACTGGGAATCACACAGCTAAAATGTCTGAATTAATACAGTCTGAAAAAAAGAAACAACTGCAGAAAGGTATAGAGGAAGTCTGATCAGAAATAACCTCTGAAATAAGAAATCTGAATTTATAGCATCTGAAGTAAAGATCAACTGCAGAAACATAAGAGGAAATCAGATCACAAATAATCTCTGAAGTAAAAAAGAAAGGCTAACTATAATGAAGGAATTAATAACTACTTCTCATGAAGATACTGATAAAAAATAGAGGATATTAGAAAAACAATGGAATCCTTCAATGAGCAATATAGGAAAGAAATAGATCACGTGAAGCAGAGTCAAAGAGATATAGATGAACTTAAAAATCTCAATCCCAAGATTGAAAAACCATTTGAATGAAAGTGAAGATAGAGTTTCGGATCGTGAAGACACCATTGCAGCTAGTGAAAAGGTAAGAAAAGATCTCTTAAAAACAACTAGAATATAGGAAAAATAATTCATCACCTGTAAGAGGATGCAAAGATGAACAACGTGAGACTAAGAGGCATCAATAAGAAAGGAGTCAATACGAATAATATAAAAAGGATATAGGCAGAAGTAATAGCAGAAAACCTCCCAAATATGGAG
>NW_004524588.1:21455760-21459811 GCF_000260255.1 Octodon degus
GGCCCCAGGAAACCTTTTTAAAGTGGATCTGTAATCAAAAATTGTAGATGCACTTTGCAGCAGCTAGAAAAGTACTGTGAGTGACTGAAATAAAACCAAATGTGTTGTCCTCCTCAAAAACAAAAACAAAAACAAAAACAAAACAAAACACCCACTGAGATTTCATTTCACCCCAGAAAGAATGACTATCAAAGAAATCAACCAACAACAAATGTTGGAGAGGCTGTGAGGAAAAAGGAACCCTTCTCCACTGCTGGTGGGCATGCAGACTGGTGCAACCATTATGGAAATCAGTGTGGAGACTCTTTACAAAAACTAGGGCTAGAAATCCCATTCAATTCAGCTATCAGAAATTGGGAATTTTCCCATAAGAAGTGAAAATATATCATAGTGATATATGTGCATCTATGTTTATAGCAAGCACAATTTGTGATAGCCAAATCTTGGAAGCAACCAAAATGCCCATCACCTGAGGAATGGAAGAAAAAGATGTGGTATTTTTATACAATGTAGTATTACTCAGTTATAAAGAATGGTAAGTTCCCTGCTCTGCTGCCCCTACCCCCAGGGTACACTGATAGGGCAATTGAGACTTGGCGTGGTGGCACGAGCCTGTAATTCTAGCTCTTGGGAGGCTGTAAAGAGCAGATTACTATCAGTCCGATCTAGTAGTGTGACCCTGAACGCCCTGTAGACTCTTCCCTAAAATACAAAAACAAAACAAACAAACAAACCCAAAAACCCGAAACAAAAATGAATGACAAACTCTTAGTCTTCATATATAAGTGGATGCCACTTGAAGATATACTCATTAAGTGAAATAAACCAGATCCACACATGTAAATATTGTATAGTCTCCCTACTGTAAGAACTCAAAAGAAGAAATAAAAAGTGAAAGGCATAACACAACTAAGTGGAAAGTGAGAATTTAGGGATTACACAATGAAGAGAGGGTGAGGAGAAAAGCTAGGAAACATGACAGGGGCAAAGCCATATATTTATATACACAAGATGGCTAAGGCAATGATTCTAAGAATCTCCATCAGGTTTTTGAAACTAGCAGTTAATTGGTAGGATTCTCACGCTGACTAACTATGTATGATGATACCTGTGAACTAAGCAACTGTACTGAAGACAGCAATGTGTAATACTAGGGCCATGCTTGGAATCCCTGTCATTCTGGTCTTCTAAAAGTGTACTGCTTCTAATGTATCAATTACTGCTATACTCTCCTTCAAGTAAATGTTTGTTTAAAAAAATGTAATAAATGAAAATAAGACAAGAAAAAAATGTCATAGGACTGTCCTGCTACAAGGTGGTATATGGTTAGATTTCCAAATTTCTGTGTAAAAATTTGTAATTGTTTATTTCTATTTTTTTCACATTTTGTATAGATTTAAAGTCTAGCATATCAATGATTGATGGAAAATACCCATTTCATGTTATCTCTAAGGCATTTGAATTCAGACAGATACTGATGCTAAGCTCAACAGCCTATGTTTTAGGGTAATAATATCATTAACCTTCTCTTCTGGAGGGATAACAACTTAAGTTTCCAGACCAAAAAATTAGAGAAAAAGAAGGGCTACAAGGATAGCCTACATTTTGGCCCTAGCCTTTCAAGGTTAGTGAGGACTCAGAACATAGGAGAAAGTGTATTGTAACATCCTTTAACTCAGTGACGTCCCAAATTTTCTCATCAAGGAGATTATGAGGCCACAGAGGAAAGTGATTGATGATGTAGAGTGTGCATAAGGAGAGTCACATGGAGAGAAAACATTCTCTCAGGCTTTCACAGAGAGCACATTGGTCAAGCAATGGCTGTGATTCATCCACATGGCTGACACTGACAAAGGTTCTACAAACTGCTGTACAGGGTTTCAGGATAAATCCTGAGGGGATCTGACTGACTTTGTTAGATATAAAAGTTACATTTTTGTTATGTAGATCTTGCTTTATCTTGGTCTTAACCATGCAGCAGAAAAGTATAAAAACAAGATATAAAAAGTAAAGCCATACTAATATGCTGAGCTGTAAAAGGCTCAAGTCAACAACTTCTGACATTGCCAGTCATGTGGATAACCCACTACTATTATAAACTACTGGACTATATTAGATTACTTTGCTGAATTCATGCACCTACAATGTATTAATGGTAATGGAATACCCATCTCTGACAAAAGTAAACAAAACAGGGGTATATAAATGAAGGACCATTTTGTAGTGAAAAAAATGTATCTGTATATACACAATAATTGGCATAGATATACAGCTACTTTCTTATTTCAATGAGAAGAAAGTATTGAACTAATAGTGTTTAGACAAAATATCATGTCTTCATCTTGCACTATGAATAAATACTACAAAGACAACAATATGCAATGTATTATTATAATTGTCCTACTAACCTGTTTTGAAACTGTCTCATTGCTACTTCTTTCTCAACAGAATTAATATAAAAATAAAACTTTCATTACATTCATCTTTGATAATAATTTTTCTTTGAAAAATATGTATAAAGTGCTTTTATATTCTTCATCTATTAATTCCATCACTGCTACAATTTCTGTGGCTGATTACAGTGACTAATTTTTTTCTGGCTGTGTGTCATATTTTCCCACTTCTTTATATCTAGTAAAGATATTCTGATGAAATATTGACATTGTGGACAGCATTTTGTTGCATTTCTAGATTTTACAGTGTAAGAAAGATTTTGTATAGGCAAATGGGTTATTTTCATAGATTTTTTTGAGGTTTATTTAAGTAATATGCCTAAGTAGAAATACTCAAAGATCATGAGGCTTACCTAGTTACTTATCCTTTTCAATTACATACCCTGCACTACATTTGCCTAAGGTCTAAAAACACTTGTTTCAAATGTTATATTCAGAATTATAGCTGTTTTTGGTAAGAAATGATGTTTGTCTCACAGCAGAAATCTGCTGTTTTGCTACCGGTATTGACTAGCTGTTGGACCAAACAGGTCAATTTAATCTTGGTATTGACCAATTAAGAAACACATAAGTAGCTATAATTATTCATGAAAAATAAAGCGTTATGAACATGCAGCCAATCTATAAACAGAAAAAAACAGCAGTAAATTTTTTCAGAAAAAAAGCAGTAAATTTTCTAGAACAAACAGACTAGAAACATCATTTGTAACCAATTCTTCCATGTTTCAATTAACCCCATGTCTTATAATCTTAAGGTTATTTTTATATTATGGGTTTTAACAATGATACTTACATTACATAGTATTTTTTTTTTTGAAGAGCAGAATATATTTGGGGGGGGGGAAGAAAGCTCCTGCATGAAAGAAGGTCAGGAAGGGGACCTGAGTGGGTTGTCCCTACTTAGTACTTTTAAACAGCTTTCTTTTTCTTCTTTTTTGATGGAACCAGGGATTGAACTCAGACTCTTGTGCTTGCCAGGGAAGCGCTTATTCTACTGAGCCATCTCCCTGGCCCCCCTAAACAGCTTTAATATTTGTCAGAAAATAACATTAATAAAGCATATTTTTTTTTTAAATAGAAGGGATGGATAATGAAGAACCAGAGGAAAAAAATACTGAAGAAGTAAGGAAAAATTAAAAGGCTTTTTCTCTAGTATCTATGGTGAATTTATACTTATTCCTGTATACTTCTTTTTATGGACTACTCTTAGCTAGAAACATATATTTCTTTAGTGAACACTTAAAGGAGGGGAAGAATTATTATTACATAATAATCATATGTAAATGATAATTATTATAAATATATAATTATTAGAGTAGAATTTTATATTGTTAGAATTATTAGAAATTAAAATGTTGCATACTTGAAAGCTGCTTAAATGCTGATCTTCGAGGAGTTTCTGTGTTTCCTCCAGCTTAAACTGGAACACATTTTTGTTTGTAGCCAGGTTTACCATGTTGTTTTCCTTCATTTCTATATCCCAGTTGGTTTTGGACAAAAGATGTTTACGATGCCTGGGATCATTTTTTGACAATGCTGAAGGTGAAGTACAATCTATAGTTCTGTGAATCAAACATAAAAAAATTCAGTATATTTAA
>NW_004524588.1:21459911-21461572 GCF_000260255.1 Octodon degus
GACACCTATGTATGTCCAAATAATAACATACAGGGATAGTGGAGAAATACACACATATAGCATAATATATACCATGATTTAAAGCAATCAACAGTACAATAAAAATGGTTTTGAGATTATAGTACCAGTAAAGAACTCCACCTGTAGGAATGCCTAATCAGTTACGACTTTGATTACTGTACCCCATTCTTCTATCCTGTGAAATAGGGATAACTAATTCCTGCAAGTATGTGGAGTCAATCTTCAGTTTCTTCTAAGTGTTCCTATGTGGATAATAATATTCTGTATTACCCTTTTTTCTCAGTTGCTGTCCCAGGTACTAGGCTTGTTTATAACCTAAAGAAGGTTGGCTGCAGATTCAGGCACATACTAACTATGAAACTGCTCATCGGGATGGGCAGGAAATCCCTCTCCACTTAACCACATTTGGAAGCTTGCTTCTCATTCACTGACAAGGGTACACACTCGTTTTAGCTTGTTTCAGGAATCTAATCACTAACATAAGCACAGTTTTCATGGTGCAGAGAGCATCTCTGACATTCACTTTTAGTGTGTCCAAATGGCACTCGAATATCGTCATCTATTCAAAAATTTGCATTATCTGCAAACCTACAACATGTTAATTTCAGTTTATACACAAGTGAAAAACAAGGACCTAAGGAAAGATTTTGGAAGATGTGAGATGGGACGAAGGAATCATACAGCTGAATGCTTGCTGCGCTAGGGCCAGGAGTCCAAATTTGAAGGCCAATTCTTCCCAATTCAGTTAAATTATTCCCAATTCAATGAGTATAAAAATGTTTGGAAGGTGACACATGGCCACGTGTGATGTGTACCCATCTCCAATACCCATACATATCTTATTTGGACAGACTAGAATAGTCAAGGTTAAGGATTATTGACGATTATTAGATTACTACCTCTCTGTTACTACAGGGAGGTCAGTTAGAACAAGAATGTATTCAGTTCAGGCTCCTGAACACTGAGGGTATGTTTGTGTGTCTTCCTTTGATACTTCCCTACTCTTACATAATCCTTCCTTGTGGTTCCCCTTCCCAAATGAAACAAATCTAGATCTACAAAACAGCTAATAAACTCCATTTAGTTACCTTTAAGGGTGTCGTCTTTCAACTTTTTCTTCGCTACTCCTTTCTTCTCTACTCCACTTTCTTCTCTTCTCTTCTCTACTGTCTTCCCCCAGTGAGGAGTGAAAGAGTAGATAAAAGGCGACGGGGAGACAGAAATGGAGGGAGAGGGAAGCATAGGGGGGAAGGAAGAAGAAATCACAAAGGAAGGAGAAACAGGAGAAATCGGAGAGGGAAAAGCTAAGTAGGTTGGAGATGGAGATGGAGATGAATGCAAAGGAGTAGGCAAAAGGGGGCTGGAGGAGCAGGGGAGAGATGGAGATGTAGAAGAGGAGGGCGGAGAGAGAATGGATGAGGAGGAAGAAAACATTACAGAGGGTGAAGAAGATGATCTTGAAAAGGAAGACGGAGAATGACAGGGAGACACATGGGGAAGAATCGAAGCTGGCTGAAGGCCTACGAAGGCCTGGGGCTGATCTGACAATGTAGCTTGTGAAACAGATTGCTGGGCTGACTGAAAAGGATCCAACCTATTGGGATGTTCAGGCAACAGAGTGGCATCAGGGAGACGGGGGG
>NW_004524588.1:21462312-21463728 GCF_000260255.1 Octodon degus
ACAGAAAATATGCATGGCTAACTCACGTTCCCTTTTCCTTATTCTTTTTTCTTAAGTAGTTTCACAAGTCTGTTATCCACACAGACAGTTGAATTTGAGCTGAAAAATCTGGTGTAAAACACGGTACAAAGGGCAAGTACAGGTCAAACAGACATCTGCTCAGCTCCAGCCAGGCTGTCGCGGGCAGCCCCACAGGGCTAGAATCAGCTGTCTCCCCCAAAACACATGGATATTGGAGATAGGTATCTAACAGAGTCATTGTGTAAAAGAGTAAATGGTATTTATTATGGGGAAGAATATGCTCTTTGGTACCTTGGACTACAGAAGGGTCAAGAAGACGCATCTGCAATAAGAATTTGTTGTGATGGAGACGGTTACAACTTCTTACATTTTTAATGTTAGTTCTTTAATATTATTTTTATACTTTTTTCTGGAAATAGCTATGTTCACAAGAATATATTCTTTGGTTTTTCTTGAGGCTTAAGCATAAATGCTCTCCACTTTTGCATAGATTATTTTTGTTTTAGATGATCACATGACCAACATCTTAAACTATATCTGCTATTAACATTTTCCATATTAAACACTTTTTCATGAGTACTGATGTATCCCTGCTCCTTTGGAAACTCCACTGCTTGGTATTATTTTATTAACACATTTTAGGTTTATATTTTATTGAGAATGTTTTTAATGCTGTAATTATATTTGCAGTAACTACATATTAATTACCTAATACTTGTTTCCTAATAATCAACATCTTATATTTGTATGGTATTTACAGTTTAGAAAACATTTCATATACATTATTCACTATTATTTATTACCTTTGGAGAGAAATGCAACTTTGAAATAATGAAATTACTGTTCTCTTTATAGACTGTATATATTTTTGTTTTCCAATACATGTTTGTGGAATATATACACACCGATATAAATATCATAAAGTCAGTCATAATAGAACATTACAATAACATGAAAACTAGCTATCCTAGTGCAGACTAAAGGTCACTTTTCATATAGCAAAGATGATGGACAGTTAGTGATCCTAGCACAGACTGGCTGTTGCAATAACTGCTATTTTGGTATTTTAATTTTCCTAACACTAAGCACCTGCACAGTGTTGAGCAAACAAGTCCATGCTTTCATGACCAGCATAAAAGAGGCATTCTTTAAAACTGAAAATATCTGATTAATAAGAAGTATAACTGAGAGACAAAAAAAAATCCTTAAAAGAATCTAAAGGTTAAGAATGTATAAAAGTGCATACTACTTCTACATTAAATTGATTTGAATTTTCAACTCAGCCTAAGTGTCCCCTGAGCCTAGGGACTCTCTCTCTGTTTATCATTTTTCAGACAAGCTCTTCTGTAAGGTGGTCTACGCTGTGCGGCCTTCACTGCCTTAGCTCCCACCTGC
>NW_004524588.1:21465143-21476753 GCF_000260255.1 Octodon degus
ACCTGGTGGTCTACGCTGTGCGGCCTTCACTGCCTTAGCTCCCACCTGCTCACCTGGTGGTCTACGCTGTGCGGCCTTCACTGCCTTAGCTCCCAGATGCTCACCTGGTGGTCTACGCTGTGCGGCCTTCACTGCCTTAGCTCCCAGATGCTCCTCGCACCGCTCTTCTCTGGTTCTCCTTGATGCACTGCTTCGCTTGCTGTAACAGTGAGCTTTCTGGCTGCTGGTCGCACTACCTGGCACTCACAACTTAAGGGACGCAAGTCCAAAGTAGCCCAGTTTGGGGCTGGGGCTCAGTTCACAGGAGCTGGCTGGAGCATCATGGTGGAAGGACACTGCAGGACACTTAGTTCACAGCATACGGGTGTGCAGCAGGAAGACAGCGCCACAGGGACAGGTGCGGAGCCATACCACGCACGGGACCGCAGGCCTGGCCTCTACATCCCACCCGCGCGCCTACTGTTCAGCCACACATTTCTTACTCCAATGTAGCTGTCTGTGATGATTCATGGTCAAACTCGCAATTAACTAATAACTGGAAAAATGTATAGCATCTGTGTATGTGTGTGTGTCTGCCTGCCTCCCTGCCTGCCTCCCTACTTAGCTGTTTATGTTGTGGTACAAGGGAAGGAGCCCAGGGGTTCTGCACTGAACTAACTCCCCATCTGGTTTTAAATTTTGAGACAAATTTTCACTAAATTGCTGAACTGCCCAGGCTGGGCTCCAGTGTGTGATCCTCCTTCCTCAGCTTCCCAGGGTACTGGGATTATGGGTGCGTGGCACCATGCCCAGCTCCTCCTAAACAGCTCCTCATAAGTCATCACAGGAGATGGAGGAAAGATTAGGGGAGGGAAAAGGCAAGTAGAAAGTATTAAGATGTGTTAGGTGCATGTGCCATTTGTCCTTGATGAGTATTATCATTTGTACTACAGAAGTGTACTCATAAAAGTTTTAAGAAGACAAAGGCATCATTTTTATTATGTAAGTAGCACTTTACTTAATTTTTTATGCTTTTAGTTTTACCCTATTTTTTTCCACGCTAGGATCATTTCTCAAATATAAATGCGTGCTTGCTTCAAGACTTTCACTAATTGTGTAAAGAACCAATTCTTTACCTAGGCTCTTCATGGTTTAACTCACAGCATCCTTGTAAGTCTCTGTCCACAGCTCTGTCCAGCCCAACTCAACCACGGGGTGTGCTGCTAGGACAACACGGCCTTCCACGCCTCTCTGCACACGATGATTATTCCTAATGCCCCAAGCTTTCTCTCAATTTGTCTCTCACAGTCCCGGAGGCCACCAGGGCTGCAACTGGCAAAAGCCCAAAGCCAGGCGACCTGAGCCCTTCACAGCGCACAGCTTACCGTAACGAGCCCGGTACTGAACAAGGAGCTAGAGTGGCGCTGCAGGACTCGCTGCTTTCCTACTGGGGTGAGGTCTTCTGTTGACCTCGTTTCTTTCTATTCCCATTTCTTCTCTTTGGAGTGGAAATGTCTTATGTCAGTGGTGTTTACTTTGTTTGATTTTTACTCAGGCTTTTAGCTGAGAGTTTGCCTTGGTCTCAGAGGAGACTCTGGACTGGACCTTTCGGCAAAGCTGTCCTCCTTTACGTTCTGGATGTTGGGCATTCTGTCCCAGTGATGAGAAAGCGACAAAAATACCTTTGCATAACTTTTAGCACTGCTGGAGACTGAACCCTGGGTGCAGGGTAGGCAAGCACTGCAACGTGTACTACACCCCAGCCTTATCCTTTTATTCCTTGTCAGATCTACTTTCTTCACCAAATCAGAATAATGCTATTCTGATTTAGTTGGTAATGATGTATCTCTTATGTCATCCCACTAATTTCCTCTCTAGTCTCCTGGATTCCAAATTCTATTCTCTGTCACTTATACCACTTACCTTTTTAAAGTTATAAACAGGACACCTTTCCCTGCTTAAAAATCTTCACTGGCTCCCCATCTTCTAGGATCAAATCCAAACTGCTTGACTAAATGTAGCAACTCAGGTATGGCTGGCTTCACTTGCTATCTCCAGACAATCCTGTATCCTACCAGCAGCACAACATACTCCTGCCCCTCGAAACAGGTTCCATTTCCTTCAGGGTCTGTGTCTTTTGTAATACTCTAACTTCTATATTCCTAAAACCCAATTCATGCTTCTTTATTAGATGATTCTTATTCATCCTCTACAATTTTTAAGTTTTGTGTTTATTACTTTAATAATTCTATGACAGTCCCCAGTATACGTGATTACCCATGAGTTCTAACGTAACTACCATTACGTGGGCAAGCCTTCTTGAGCAGAGGACAGTGTCTCATTGACATGTGTAACCCACGCTAGTCAACATGTAGCACAGAGTGTGTAGTTGACTCACTTCCTATGTTTATCCTACTTGGTCCTTGCACACTATGTCTCTGTTACTTGTCACTCTGACACTCATGTTTAAACAGGGTAGATTCTCATTTTAAAGGAAAAGGCTGCATTTCATCCCCGCATTTCTTCTGGTTATTGTCTCAGAACTTTCAGTGTTCACAGGCAAGCTACGCTCTGGCTGTCTCTCCATTGCTTTCAACTCATTGCAATCTATGTCCCTACCACTCCAGTGGAACTGCTCTGCAAACTGTCAGGACTTTTGGTTGTGAAACATAGTGAGCGCACTGCTGCTTTCTGGATCTTCTCTCCGCTTCTCCAGTTTCGTGTTCTACACTTTCCCACTCCGCTGCACTGTCCAGGGGCTGAATGCTAACTTGCTTTCAGCCTCATGGCTGAGTTTGGCTACTGGATGACACCAGCAGAAGCCTAGGACGGCAAGAGAAGCAGCTCGGTGACTTACTCTTGGTTTTCTGCCTGCTGTTCTTGGAGTAGCAGTGGCACAGTTCCTGTACACGCTCATCAGCCCCTTCCACTACAGCTCTTCTCACGTCAGGTGTGCATGTCAGTATCGCTGGCGTTGCCGACAGTTCTGGAGGACTTCACAAGCCTCCGGTGCCTGCAGTCTCTTTGTTAATCTCTTCTCAATCTTTTTAAATGTGCCGTCTGTCTTCCGTCAAGTCTCTGAGGAGCACGACTTTTTCTGTTATCATTGCATTGACTCTTTAGAAGTCATGATCGCTGCAAAAACTTCTTTTCATGAAACTTGATCCTTCCTTTGTTTCCATGACACCACGCTCTTCTAGTCCCATGTCACTAACTCCAGCTGGTCCGACCTACAGGTGTCTCCTTTTGCACCTCTTTAAATGCTGTTGTCCAGTGCTCTGCATGGAACTGCTCCTACTGCTTACCCATGTCCGCTGTCTTTTCTCTTTCATTCTTGATCATACAATTTCTACCTTTACTAAAATACTTTATTTCAATCCACTATCCACAGAACTTCTCAATGGATCAAAATGGTATGTTTTAAAAGTTTTAATTTTACTCATCTGCTTAAAATATTCCTTAACATATAGATGTATTTACCTCTCTTAGCTGTTTATATTTTGCATTTCATGACTTAGCCAACTGGTCACTTCTATAGTGTGGGATGCCTTCCACTGTTCTCAGCCTTGGCACATGCTCATTACTTTGCTGGGCCATCTACCCTACTTCTCCACGATAATTCCACTTTCCCAATGCTTTGCTAAGGAGCTCTCTTATTTCATGAGTTCTTACTTGAACTGTATTGAAAACTGAGGGGATGAATTTATTTTTTCTTACCCCCAATAAATGGAATTACTGACCACAGGTATTCTAAAGATGGAATAGTCATACACAGGTAAAATATTAACATAATTTATTCTATGAATTATTGATATATATTTTTTAAAGATTTATTTATTTGATACAGGGTCTACACAGCTCGGACTCAGTGATTCTCCTGTCTCAGCCTCACCAGTGCTGGAATTAGAGGTGTGTGCCATCACACCATCACACACCTCTGGTTTCAGTGGCTGGCCTGATACAGGGTGAGCATTGCATGTGGTAATGGGGACTGAACTTGGGTCCTTGTGCTTGCCATGCAGGTGCCTACACCGCTGAGCTATCTCCCCAGCTGAATTATTGATATCTACCCTGTAGACCTGGATAGAATCATGACCTATAGGGTGCAGGAGAAATCTATTTGTAGAGTATGCTTATGGAAACATTTTGCTGCTGTATACAAAAGAATAACTTAATGACGCTTTTATATACCTCTTTTTCACTTGTGTTTGTTTGCCCTATTTGGTGGGTTCTTTCCATTCTCTTTCATGGAGTTGTGGTCATTTTGATCCCTCTCTAGAACAATTTTTAGTAGTCTGTGTAGGCTTGGCTCTGCCATCATGAAATTCTTAAGTTGTTCTTTGTCATGGAAGCACTTTACTTCTCCATTACACTTGAAAGAGTTTTGCAGGGTATATCAATCTGGGTTGGAATTTGTTTTCTTGCAAGACTTGTAGTACTTTGCTCCATGCTCTTCTTGACTTGATGGTTTGTTTTCAATTAGCAATAATCGTATCTCGGATAAACCTCATTGGCTACGATACTGCCACTGCGCAAAGCTTGACTTGATGGATTGTGAAGAGAAAGCTGCCATTATTCCGATGGGTTTTCCTTTAAACGTGATCTGTTTCTTTTCTTTTCTTTAGCGGCTTTTAGTATACTGTTCCTGTGTTGAATTTCTGGGATCTTGATTATTACATGTCTGGGTGTGCTTTTAATTGGATTCATGCTATTTGGAGTTCTATATCCTTCGTTTACATGAATGTCAGATTGTTTCCCCATATCTGGGAAGTTTTCTGCTATTACTTCTGTCCATATTCTTTTTATATCATTTGTACTGACTCCTTCTTCCTCATTGATGCCTATTAGACTTACGTTGTTCATCTTTGCATCGTCTGCAGATGTTGAATTATTTTTTCCTGCATCCTAGTTGTTTTTAAGAGATCTTTTCTTACTTTTTCACTAGCTGCAATGGTGTCTTTAAGGTCTATTTCACTTTCATTCGAATGGTTTTGCCAATTTGTGATTGAGGTTTTAATTTCCTGTATAGCACTTTGAATCTGTTTCATACATTCTATTTCTTTTCTATATTACTCATTCAAGGATTCCATCATTTTTCTGTTCTCTATTTTTTATTAGTCTTCTTTAAAAGCACCTAGTACTTCTTTCACTATAGTTATCATTTCTTTTTTTTACTTCAGATATTATTTCTGGTCTGATTTCCTCTATGCCTTTCTGCAGCTGTTTCTTTACTTCAGACGCTACTATTTCAGAGATTTCAGGTGTGTGATTTCCAATTTCTTCTATGCTAGTATCTCCTCCATTTGTTCTGGGTGGGCTCGAGACCTGAGAATGCATTTTGTTCCTTCTCTTTGTCATTTTGTGTAGCACTGTCTTCTGACCTTTGGTATAGCGCTTAGATAAGAGTTATTACCTTAGCACCAGGTCTGATCTACCAAGTTCAAACTCCTCCAGGTGGGTGTGGCTTGGGTCTGGCTGCTGTGTTCCACTTCTTCCTGCTACAGACCTTGGAGGTGAACCCTCTGGCAACACGTTCTGCTCCCAGATCAGCTGGGTGGGTCTTGCCTCTAGCCTCTCTGCAGGGAGTTCTGCTGCAGGGTTCCACACCAGGCCTGTCTGACGGAGGAAGTTCCACGCACACACAGGCCTGGGCCTTGGCTCCAATGAAGATCCAGCGGGCCCCGGGCAGTTCCACTCACATGTTCGGCCTTTGCTCTGAGTCAAATGAAGATTGGGTGGGCCCTGGGTGGTTCTACTCACATGCCAGGCCTGGACTCTGGGTTGAATGAGGACCAGTCACCCTGGTCGGTCTCACTCACACTCTGGGTTTGGGTCAAATGAGGATCCATGGGGTCTGGGTGGTCTCATTCATATTACAGGCCTTGGCCCACCAAAGATTTTTAAAATAATTCTTACTGATATCTTATATAAGTAAATGTGAAATATTATCATTGCTTAATTAATATTATTCTTTATTTTTGAAGCATTATTTAGAACACTAGGGATTATATTTTATGATAAGTCTACTTTTCCACATCTTACAAAGCTAGTTCTTGTTTGTAGTAACATCAATAAATATACAATAAATAAATAAATAAATAAATAAATAAAAACTAGAGTGTTAGAAGGCACACAGTGCTTGGCTGATCCATCCTACTGTTCCTAGATGATTCATTTATGCCACTTTGGACAGGAACTAAGAGTTGCTGTAGTTTTTTTTTTTTTCTGTAGTATTTTTAGGACATTTAGGAATAACTTTTCCAGTGAGGAAGAAAAATCTCTTTCTTATATAAAATTACTTTTTTTAACCTAAGTTTATATCACTATAATTCAACTTTCTTTTCTCAGTAATAAAAAAACCCAACCAATAGCAGAAAATTATTCAACATAGGAAGTATTTATAGTATCCAAAACTTTTTCAGACAACAATTAGAATTTGGATTTTACCTCAATTTAATCTGTGAAAATAGATAAACCTAGAACATAAGAGACAAGTAACTAATGCAAGGCACACAAACGTAGCAGCTAGAAATTACTATACACAAATAATTATAAATGATAATTATAAATTACCTCCAATTTATTGTTGGTCTGTGAGAAAAGGGAAGGTTTTCTGATTTCAAGTTGGATTCTTGAATTTGTTTGAGGGCTTCTTCTAACGGAGGAACCGATCTGTGAAAAACTGAGAAGCATAAAGAAAGATCAGACCATGAAGAAGCACCTCATTGTTGATGGCCTATATGTAAGTTAGTTGGTCAGTGAATAAAACATTATTTTAAAACACTTGCAAAAAGAAAGTATTTTACAATAGTATAAATATTAAAATTTTGACATTTAATTTTCAAAAACAAGCTATTTCTTGGAAATGTTCATCACCAATTTTAAGAATTACTTGAAAAAACAAAACTTTGAGAAACGTCCAGGCTCTTTATTCCGTCATATAAACCTCTCTGTATTTGACCTCTTAGTCCCATAAGTTTCTTTTTCCTTTTTTTTGGCAGAACTGGGGACTGAACTCAGGCCCTTGCACTTGCCAGGGAAGCGCTTATTACACTGAGCAATCTCCCCAGCCCCCGGTCCATAAATTTCTGACAAAATATATAAATACTCTATGAATAAAAGAGGAAATATAAACTAATATTTACTCAACATCCACTGTTATATCTTATTTTTAAGCACTTTATATGTACTGTATTAACTAATTTATTTTATTTTTTAAATTTTTTATTTCTTTATCTGGCATAGGGACCCACTATGCAGCTCAGACTTGTAGTGGTCCTCCCGTCTCAGTCTCCGCAGTGCTGGGATTACAGGCATGTGGCACCATGCCCAGGGTTTGGCTACCATGGTCCCCCTGGGGTTTGGGCTGGCATGGCATGTGGTACTGGGGATTGAACCTGGGTCCTTGCGCTTGCCAGACAGGCACTTAGACCACCAGGCTATCTCCTCAGTCCTTGTATTAACTAATTTAATCTTCACCTTGGCTTATGAGGCAGATGGTATTTACATTTTGCAGCTAAGAAGACCAAGATACAAAGAAGCTAGGTACCCTGAACAAATGCTGACACTGGGGTGCACACACTGCTCTGTGCAGCCTTTATCCCAGCCCTGCCTCCGGTACGTACTCACTGTCCAGAGCTTTCTTTTTCTTTTGTACCTTTTTTTTTTTTTGGCCATAATTTTATTGATAAGCAAATAGCAATGAGACACTTTCAAATCAAATCGGTAGGACAGTTTCAATAATTACCACACTGCATACATTCTTCCTAGTAGTTAATTGCTGTACAAGATGCGGATATGATATCCTATTTACAAATACCACTAGAACAAACATTCTATTCATTAAGAGAATGTAACTATATATCTATCCTAACCACTTTGAATACACAGATACAAAATGGACATTCATCTGTATACCCTTTTTTTTTTTTTGTTAAGTTCCGTTATTTGAATATTATAGGTATGTAAACTCAGCAAAATATTCAAAAACAGTCCAGTATCCCATAATAGTATTGGGTCTTCCGCTTGACTGGCAATGTCAGAAATTGTTGACCTGAGTCCCCTACAGCTCAACATAACAGCATGGCTTTATTTCTTATATTTTGTTTTTATACTTTCCTTCTGGATGGTTAAGACCAAAGTAAAGCAGGACCTACGCAACAAGAGTTGTAGCTTTTGGGTCTGATAAGGTCAGTGAAAGCAAGAGACAGGAAAAGGGATACTGTAGGACTGTCCTGCTTCAAGGTTGTATATGGTGAGATTTTTGGACTTTTGTGCAAACATGAGAAGTATATAATTCTTTATGCCTATTTTTAAAATATATTCTAATTTTTAAATGTTTTTTTATCATATTCTGTAGGGACTTAAAGTTCAACATATCAATACTTGATGAAAAATACCTGTTCCACATTATGCCTAAGATGTTTGATATGCAGACAGATAGTGAGGTTAAGCTTAACAGCCTAAGTTGTATGGTAATAACAATAAGCTTGTCTTCTGGATGGTTAACAACCTAAGTTTGCAGACCAAAATTAGAGAAAAAGGAGGGCTGCAAGGAAAGCCAACATTTTGGCCCTAGCCTTCTAAGGTCAATTAAGACTCAGGACATATGAGAACTTGTACTGTAACGTCATATAACTCGGTAGTGTCCCAAATTTTCTGATCAAGGAGATTATGAGACCAAAGAGGAAAGTGACCGATGATGTAGAGTGTGCCTAAGGAGAGTCACATGGGGAGAAAACACTCTCTCAGGCTTTCACAGAGAGCACATTGGCCAAGCAATGGCCGTGACTCATCCACATGGCTGACACTGACAAAGGTTCTACAATCTGAGGTACAGGATCTCAGGATAAATCCTGAGGGGATTTCACTGACCTTGTCCAGAGCTTTCCAGTGTGCACTTCGATGTCAATGTACTCTTATTTCTTTTAGCTTTTTTTCAAATGATATTCTTAGCTTCTTGTTCTGTTGGAACATAGCTCTTAAGAATACTGCTTCTCCTGCTGCCCTCAGTTTATACCTGCGTGACGATTAGCCCAAACTTGAATTTTAGAGGCAGTTCATTTCCCTAATCAACTGATAATGACAGTAAGTCAGAGAAGCATGCAGAGCTGTGGGAGGGCTGCCGATCTTCTAACAGTCCAGGACACACAGTGACTGTCAAGCTTTATACACCAGCTTAGTTCACGAAGGCTGGTACAATAAGTACTTTCAGCAGGGTGGCTTACTAAACAATAGGAATTCATCTTCCATAGTTCTGCAGGCTGAGGAGTCCAAGGTCTGGGGAACAGTGGTGTGCAGTAAGGGCCCGTCTGCACTCAGAGGGCAATTTTTACCCATGTTGTCACCTTACTGAGGAGTTAAGTAGCTCTCTTTTAGGGTACTGATCCTACACATGAAAATATCATAACCTAATCAGTCCCCAAAGGTTCCATCTACACCTGTCACCACAGGGATTAGAATTTCAACACATGACTTTTGGAAGAGACACCACAGAAAACATTGGCTGGTTTTCTAATTATGATACTTAATTTCCAACAGGGGTTTTTATTGGTGGCCTTAGATGTCATCCCTAAGAATAAAAGAATCATATATGCTTGGATTCTTTTTCTCTGTCTTTGCAAGTAGAGAGGGTGACTAAAATATGTTCAGGAAAGTTCACTGATCTTAAATACCTTTAATTTCAATAAAATGCCCATTTTTAACAGCAGGATAGCAGAATATTAAATAGGCTATTAATTTCACCGGTAAAGACTCCTGTTGGAAACTGAATATAAAATAGTGTTTGCTATGGTGTGAATGTTCGTGCCTCTTCCAAAATTCTTATGTTGAATTCTAACCCCTAAAAAACTCCAATGTCTCCATGAGCCATTTTTAAATAATATAAAATACTGATTTAATATATCTGCTACATTTACATCCTCTACATTTTTATGTACATGTCGATAAAAGCCATCCATGCACATACCCGTATAAATTTAGGAGCTTTGCTCTCTAGTCACGTGGCTATAAAGTTGGTCTCTTTTGTTTTTATTATTTATTTAAGTTTTTTTGACACAGGGTCTCACTGTGTAGTTCAGGATGGCCTTGAACTCTTGGGGCGGGACTGGGGCAGCAAGCGGGCACCACTGCACCTGGCTTGTCCTCACTGTGGGCACGTGTTCCTTCTGTCTTTGATATCTTTTTGCTTGGCAGGGATTGAATCTAAGTACTTTCTGCGGGGATGACACACTGATGTCCCCCCGTATGTAGCGCTCCCTTCTAGCTCTCACACGCTTCACACATCCTGCTGCTGCAGCAAGTGAGCAGGCTATCGGCACTGCGTAGATTACTCTTATCTCCAAGCCCTGAGATGTTCAGCTGTAGAATACAGTGAGGCTGCATCGCAGCTTCGTCCAGGGCTTGGCACAGGATAGCATGAGACGGCTGAATGCAAAAGGGTCTGCTGAGCTTTAGGAGGTTTTTACGGGGCTAATTCTGTCTTGAGACTGAAGGCATAAATATGTGGATGTGACACCAAAGGACTAATCATAATCCTATTTACATTCCTAGTTGGTTGTGAGTGTTAAGACTGCTGGATTATATTACTTTGTAGACCTTTTGTCCCGCTGGTCTCTCAAGTAAGAATCTGAACCAAGCTGTGAATAAAATACCACAGTGAATGTGACATTAATTTTCAGAACTCAAATGTTAATTTTTTGTTTAGTTACTTAATTTTAAAATGATGAAACTAAGCCACTTTGAAGGTGAATGAATCTTATAAGCTAAGAGAGAATTTACTAATAGAGGCAACAAAATAATCTCTACTGAAACCTAAATCAAATTAGTGTTTTTTTATTTGGTTAAAGTCCTATTTAGTAAAAAAGCATGCTTGCTATTTAACAAGCAAGCATTAGTTTTGGTTTCTATTTTGTTTCTTCATTTACCACTTCAATGTGAAGTCAAATGTGATTGTAACTTTAATTTTAGTTTTCGAATTGTTCTAAAAATTAAGGTACCTGCCCTCCTCCGTTGTGAAAGAGGAATATGAGCACGCTGAAATTTTTCAGTAACTTCTTCAAATTTCTGTTTTCTTTGTTGAAGTATTTGTTCTCTAATTTGGTGTTCCCTTTCTTCATGTTCTTTTCGTTTTTCTTCAAAAGCTCTATATTTAAAACAAAGCAACCAACACAAATACATAATAAATTAAAAAATTCAACAGAAGAAAGTTTTAGAACAATGCCATTAATTATAGTATTTTCATAGTTCAAACTTTTACTCAGAAAGAACAAATCATAGCTTTGTAAAAACTACACTGGATTGTGAGTGTTAATTTCCAAACCATATCCACATCTTTTGCAGGTAAGAGAAGGCTCTGTAATGAGACCACTTCTAATTTCTGGCAGGCCAGTAATCTGTTCTCATCTCCCAAGTTTTGCACAGAAAAATCTTTTCCTAAGAGCTATGTTACTTCTGGTAATGTAGATAACCAAGTTCATTAGTGAAAGAAGCAGCCTTACAAAATATGTGGTAATAGCAAGGCATGGTGACGCACTCGGAGAAGCTGAGGCAAGAGGATCACAAGAGGAGGAGGAGGATGGGGAGGGGAAGGAAGGAGGAAGGGGGAGGAGAAGGAAGGGGAGGGGGACGGGG
>NW_004524588.1:21477198-21491284 GCF_000260255.1 Octodon degus
AGGGGGAGGAGGAGCAGGAGGAGGAGGAGGAGGAGGAGGGAGAAAAAAAGGAAAAAAAGAAAAAGAAAAAAGAGCCGGAGCTACAGTTTAGTGTAAAGGCCCTGGCAAACTACACCAAACCAAAAAACACTCTAAGACAGTTAAGAAAATATAGCATATATTTTTTCCTTTTAGACTAAAAATTTAAAACTGGCTACTGCATTACGTCTAAACTGTGCTAAAATTCCAGACAATTTACATAAAAAGTTTAACTTCCATCTCCTCTTATACATTTGGAAGATTTGATAGCCCTGAACTCTTCCATCATACATGGCTAGGAAAAAAAAAATCCATATTTTTCTCAATGTTCTTGTTTTATTTATTTCTGTTTGTCCCTAGGTACTTGGGTTTATATTTTGCAGGACGCCATCTCAATTAGTTTTGTCCTTCAAAAATGTGTACGTATGCGTGTACTACTCAGAAATAATCTGCTAGCAGAGAAGGCACCAGTAAACTCACAGGGAAAGCAGCTTTCACTGAGGCCTCCTTGCAACACACAAACCTGAGGAATGGTTGACAAGAAAGCTTGCAAAATTTTTAGTGCTATGGGTTACCATTAATCATTCTTCTAAGCATGTCCTATGTGTGGATCATTATTCTAGCCTAAATAATTCAGAGTTAGGGTACTATGCTTTTGGGTAATAGAGCTATATATTTTTTCTTTTTTGTGTGTAGGAAATTGAATTTTTTAAAGAGAATAAAAATAGTAAAAAAAAATCAGAAATGATATAGAATTCCAGTAAACAAAATAATAGGAATTAACCAATGATTGTTATATTGCAAAAGATTGTCTTCAAATTAATTGTTCAGATTACCAGTTGTAAGCATGCAAAATTGGTCAAAAAAGTTGTAAGAAATTAAAAAGGAGAAGAAAAAGTTTAAGCATGAAGTGCTCTTTTTTTTTCTCCATAATTTGTGCTCCTTTCAACAGATGAGGAGAAACCACCAGTAGGATTATCCAAGCTGGCCTGTAAATTGTATTTTCAAGTAGTCCAATCCTGCGGTAGTGGGAGGTAGCGGTACTGTGCCACATGGAGGGAAAACTTTTACCTATAAGAACAATCTCTTTTAACAACCCCTCTAAGTCAAGACAAGAAGCTGCTTTTACTGTTGGATTCAACATAGTACTGAAACTCTTATCTACATAAATTGGGCAACAAAAATAAATAAAAGGCATCCAAATTAGAAATAAAAGTAAATTTTCTTTATCATTATTTGCAGATGACATGACACTCAACATTGAAGGCCCGAAAAACTGTATCTTTCACAAAGGGGCCAAACATGTTCACTAGAAGAAAGAGACTTCTAGAGTTAATAACCAAATTCAGTTGCACAGCTACATACAAAGTCAATGCTGAAAAATCAATAGCATTACTGTACATAGACTCAATGAGAGAAAAATTAGGGAAACCACACCTTTCATAATCCCAAAAATGGAATACTTAGCAATCAATCTAACAAAGAAAGTAAAGGATCTATATATTGAAAATTATAGTACTCTGAAAAAGGAGATTGAGGAGGATATCAGAAAATGGAAATATATCTGTTCTTCATGGATAGGAAGAACCAACATAGCGAAAATGGCCATACCCCCAAAATTGTTACACATACTTAAGCAATCCTGATTAAAATACCATAACATATCTCACAGAACTACAGAACACTTTCCTAAAATTCACCTAGAAGCAGAAGAGACCTGGAATAGCAAAGGCAATCTTGGGCAACAAAGGCAAGGCAGAAGGCATTACAATCCCTAATTTGAAATCACACTTAAAAACTGTGATAAAATGAGCATGGTACTGGCAAAAAAATAGATCTGAGGATCAACAGAACAGATTAGAGGATGCAGACACAACTGCAAACACTCAGCCACCTTATCTTTGACAAAGGGGCCAAACATGTTCACTAGAAGAAAGATAGTCTCTTCAATAAATGGTGCTTGAAACACTGGCTCTCTACATATTGAAGACTAAAACTAGACCCATGTGTATCACCACACACTAACGTCCAAATAGATCAAATATGTAATTAAAACAGAAACACTAAATCTACTGGATGAGAAAGTAGGTAGAAAATTTGAAGACACAGGAATAGGCAGAGACTTCATGAATAAAATCCAAACTGCACAGGAAACACTTCAAAGCATCAGCAACTAGAATCTAATCTTACTAAAAATCTTTTTCATGTCAAAAGAAATCACCAACATAGTGAAAAGACAACACAGAGAGTGGAAAAAAGTTTTAAGTAAGTATCCCTCAGACAAAGGATTTATATCTAGAACATATAAATAACTGAAAAATATTAGACTCTAAAAATTCAAAGACCCAATCCAAAATTGGGCATCTGAGATGAAACACACACTTCTCAAATGAAATGTAAATGGAAAACAAACACATGAAAAAATGTTCAACATCACCGGTCATTAGAGAAGTGTAAATTAAAACAACACTGAGATTCTATCTAATTTCAATAAGAATTGGTTATCAACCAATAACAAATGCTGGCGAGGATGTGTGGAAACAGGAGCCTTTTCCACTGTTCGTGGGAACGAAGACTGGTACAATCACTATGAAACTGTGGAAACAAGTGTGAAGATTCCTCCAAAAACTAGGATTAGAGGTCCCATCCGACCTAGCTATTCCCCTTCTGAGAATTTTCCCAGAAGACTTAAAAACATCATACCATAGTGATATACATGCACCAACGTGTATAACAGCAAATTTTTAATGTCTACATCTTGGAAACAACTCAAATGCTCATCAACTGAGGAATGGGTAAAAACGTGGTATTTTTTATACAGTGGAATACTACTCAGCTACAAAGAAGAACAAACTCAAGGCTTTTACAAGGAAACAAATACAACGTAAGACCATATTCGTAAATGAAATAAATCAGTCTCATATATAAACATCATATTGTCTTCCTCACATAAGAAACTGAAAGAGTAAACAAGGTCCAAAATGCTCATGATATTGTGAAATAAGAAGAAATTGCTCAAAAGAAAAACTGGAATGGGGGAAAGGAGAAAAGGGAAAAGGAAAAAAATGCACGCACACACACGATAAGATAGTTACACTACTAACTGCTATTAGTTCACTGAAAAGGTTTGTGCCTATATTGTTTGATCAGTTTTTCATGCCTATATCTTGTAGTTAGATCAACTACTTTGAAGATAACAGTATGCAATGTACTAACCACTGTTACTCTCTTATAATCTTGTTTATTTTTTTTATGTATTTGGTTGTTGCAGGGTCTCACTATGCAGCTCAGACTTGCAGTGATCCTCCTGCTTTCAGCCTCCCCAACGCTAGTATTACAGGCATGCGCCACCAGCGTGGACTTTGGTTGGCTCCACCTGTCCTGGGGGCGAAGCTGGCACAGTATGTGTTGTCGGCGATCGAACTGTGGGCCCTGTGCTTGCCTAAGCAGGCGCTTTAGTCCACTAGCTATGTTACCAGCCCCACGTTTTAAAATTTATTTTATTTATTTATTTATTTTGGTGGAACCGGGGATTGAACTCAGGACCTTGCAACTGCCAAGCAAGTGCTTATTCTATTGAGCCATCTCCCTGGCCCTATTTTAAAATTTAAATCAATGCTTTTATTAATATTTTTATTTTCTTTAAAATAAAAAGGTGAATTTTCTTTTTTGCCCCATTGCTCCTGGAATCAAATCCAGGACCTTGTGTATATGGACAAGTGCTCTACCATGAGACTGGCTGCCATAGCAAAGCACGCTCTTTTTCAAAACGTCAAGAACACTGTTGTAATTTTCTGTTCTAATACTGCAATAATAAAGTTAGTATAGTACTGTTATAATTAGTTGTTTACATAAAACTAATTGTTCATGCTGGCTCTGCCCCCGGGGCGTGCTGAGACAGCAATTGAGACTGGGTGTGATGGCACATGCCTGTAATCCCAGCTCTTGGGAGGCTGTAAACAGGTGGATCACTAGTGAGACCCTGAACACCTTGTAGACCCTTCCCTAAAATACAAAAAAACCCAAAACCAAAACAAAAAAAAAAAAAAAAAAAAAACCCAGAACAACAACAACAACAACAACAACTGTTATTGTCATAAGGGTAAATAGACCAACTGCATATAATATGGGTCTCAGAAGTAGACTGTTAATGTACAAATTGATTTTTTTAAAAAAAGGTCAAAAACCACCAGAGAGAGAAAGAAACTTATTTTAATTCGTCTTATGTTTCAGCACCATTTGGTGAAAAACAGGTCAGTACCATTTGTTACAGGGAGTACAAACTTTATAAACTTTAAAAAGCTTGTAGGCCATGAGTAATCTGAGAAATACAAGTTAAAACCATTTCATACTTATGATATAGTTAAAATTGAAAGTCTGGGAAAGTTATGAAGCCAGTGGGGTTCCATAGCTGGTGTCTGTTAAAAGGGCTGCTCCTTCACAAACCCACGTGATAACTTCCTATATGGTTAAACTTAGATGTACTCTAAAGATTCAGTAGTTCCACATTTAGTTATGCCTATTTTCTTCTTATGGACTCTCACATTTGACCATTTTAGTTTGAATTATGTTTTAGCTCATGGTTTTATAACTAGCTTCCAATTAGAACAACTCAGTGGCCATTAATAGGACAATGGAGTAACAAATTATGGCATACTTTTATAATGGAATACCACTCAGCAGTAAAAAAAAGAATGAAATATTAGTAAATGGGATAACATGGATGAATTTAAACATTAAGTGAAAAGTCAGAAACAAAGATGGACAGATAAAACTAATTCTAATAAGAGAAATTAAACAGTAATTACTATAAGGTGTGGAAATTGATCACAAGGGATTTGAGTGTATATAAACAAATACAAATGAGGGGCCGGGGAGATGGCTCAGTGGAATAAGCGCTTCCCTGGCAAGTGCAAGGATCTGAGTTCAATCCCCGGTTCTGCCAAAAACAACAACAAAAAAAGCCAAACAAACAAATAAACAAATACAAATGAGACAACATAGAATGAAAAAACGCAGGTTTTTATTATTTTCCCTTTTTAAGACCTGTCTTGCTCTGTAGTTTAGGTTGGCCTGGAACTCAGGGTGATAATCCTGCCTCTGCCTCCCATTTGCTGTTTTAAAGAAGTGATTGTATGAAGGTCAGGATTATTTTTAAAAAATAAACAACAACCACCAGCACAAAAAACCTAACCAACTAACAACAACAACAACAACAAAAAGGGCAAAAAGCTAAATGGACTGGATAACCTGGTAGGGTGTCTGAACTGCTGAACTCAGGGTCCTAGAGAAAGTGAAATGAAAGACAGGATGTAGAGCAGGAGTGGAAGGACTTGAAATTAAGACTTAGGAGGCAGAAGGGTAACTTGTAATACCCACGGTGAAGTACAACTGACAGAATGAAGTTGAAGAGGGTGACCAGCCACCAGCTCATATGGATGGCCCTGAAGACAATGAAAGTACAAAGAACAGTCACAATCAGGTGTCAAAGCTCCCAAGGACTAACAGAATGTCAAAGTGGTTGAGGTGGCCATAGTAGGAAGGGTAGCACTGAGCAGCATATTTTGATGGCATGGGTTCCAAAAGAGTGGAGATTTTATAGAAAAGACAGAGAACTGGTCAGAGGAGGACTAACAATGATATCTTGCAACTCAAGTTCTGGATCCACTGGGCAGTGTCATTCTCTACCTTGCTCTAGTATCCTTTGTCAAGAGCAAAACACAAGCCATACTAGAATTCTTGTCACACACCTAATAATTTACCTACATCAATCTTTACTGTAGATGATGAACCAGGGGGACCTGTTTTACAAAAGTAAACTAGGAAATTTTTCTGCAAATATGACATTTAAGCTAAACACTTCAGAACACAGATGCCACTCATGAAAATGTGAGGAAAAAAGTGACAGAAGAAACATGCAAATAGGCCAAGTTGGGAAAAAGAACATTAGCACATTTGAGAAATTGAGAAAATACTCCCAACTCATGGAAGTTTGGCAATGAGGAATGATTGATTTTGAAGCTAAGATGTAGTTGTTTCCTTGTTATACCTGAAAGTTTTTGTGCGTATGTATAAGATGTGGGATTGAACCGAGGCCATTCTACTACTGAACTCTAGTCCAACCCATTTAATTGACTAATTAATCAAGATGGTATTGGGGAGTGAGCACAGGGGCTCTCTGCTACTGTGCCACAGAACCAGCCCTTGTAATTCACTGAACAACTCAAGTGGCAATGAGGACAGGACACAGGGCCCTCACACTGAGCTATACCTAAAACCTTTAATAGCTTTTAAAATTCTGAGACAAATTCTAATTAAATTGCCCATGCTTGTAAACTAGGGAACATGCTGCCTCAGCTTCTAAGAGTGAAGGGACCACAGGTGCCTGTTTCAAAGCCTGGCGGGAAAGTCATGATGGACAGCAGATTAACATCACTATCATTCTACACTGTTCCACAGTGGCCCTGTTCCCTGGGCTAAAATGTACATTTTCCTGTGACTACTGCGGGGTACATACACTGACAATGTCGAAATACAACTGACAAATGGCAGAAGGACACTGTCTCTACCTGAAGAAAAACTACTTTAAGAAATTCTATGAGTCCAATCCAAGTAGACAGTATCAACTTGAAAATCTATAGTCACCTTAACTGGATACCTGTTTTGTGTCTTCTACAAGCTTTAGGATTCAAAAGATAGAATTGCAGAAATACATACAGAAACAAAAATAAAAAGAAGCTATGTTAAATAATTTCAACTCTGTTGGACAAAGAAAGGGTTAAGGAGTAACGTAATGTTAGGAAAAAAACTAGCAGTAAACAATTCTGTGTCCTCAGATGGGATCTGCAGCATATGGCCGTGATGCAGTTAGTAAACACTTGGGATTTTCTGCTACCTGTATGTGGTAGGGATACGGATAAAACAGCGAAGACAGCAATAAGAAATCACACAGCTGCTTTGTTTTAAACAAAATAATTAAAAAATCTTATAAAATGTTAAGCAGTAATGTGATAGCTTACATTTTCACTTTAATGTTTACACAAAAAAGCTTGATTGGGGGGGCAGTCATTTATAAAATTATATTTAGCACATTACTACCCTGACTACTATTTCTCCCTATTTTTGTAATTGAATGAGGATATTAATATGGACAAAGTATATAAGGTGAGTAATAAATCAAAACAAATTACATTACGTTACAAATGAAGTGATAATTGCTAGTCTTTTAATTCATCAAAAACCAAAGAAGATAACACATTTGATGACAAGAAAAGATTGCTACGGTCATAAATCAGTGAATTATAAAGCATACCACTATTTTTGTGCTATAGGCAGAAAAACAATAATAAAATTTCTAACAGTATGAGAATCTTGATCAGTGTTTTACAGAGAAAATATCATGTCATGACTTATATTCATAAAACACAGAAAGAGAATGTTAACTTCTACTGACTTGGAATTTTTACATTTCTGAATAAAACAGTTACTTACTTTTTTCTCCGGTTTGACTCCACAAAATATTTACGTGCTCGATTTCGACATATTTTCTGTTGCTGCAGTAATATTTGGCGTTCTTCTTCTAAATTTTTTTCTAGATGAATTTTCATATCTCTAAAGATAACACTGAGTTAAGAACAAGTTTATGTCTTTAGAGGTTGTCAAGACTATCTGAGAATGACAGCTTCATGTGAATATGATGATGTTTTGTTGAAAAATTAGTACATGTACATAGTAGTGTAGGTATTAGAATTTAAGATATATCTCACTTTCTCTGGGGGAAAATAAATTTTAGAAATTATGAGCTCATGCACAGCATAATTAGGAAGACAGCATACCTTCATTTATTGAACGTATACTTGAGCACTACACTTAACAGCAAGTGGCCTTCAGAGGTATGTATACAAAAAAATGAAAGAAGGCTGTATTTTGCTAAGAGAAATAGACAGTAGATACACTATGTGCTTCAACAGAACATTTGTAAGTCATATTAGAAATATTGGAATATTTGGGAATATAATTATTAGTGATTCATACTCATGCACATTCACGTTTTTTAGAGAAGCAATATTCTGCTCATCCTAATCATCCACTTTTTGAAGTTTATCATGTAAATTTTCCATAAATAAATTGTATTGATATGGTTAATTAGTTTCCTCAAATTATTTGTTTTGATTATAATTATTAAATATTTTAATCAATTTGTCACAGTACTGTCCTATTCTTTTTCATGATTTTTAATTTAAAATATAGTCAGTAAAGCACCACTCAATTTAATGCCTCAGGGCCACCAGAGGCTTAATGGATTAAAGCGCCTGCTTAGCCAGGCATAGGGACTGGGATCGATCCCTGGCATGCCATGCCAGCCCCACCTCCAGGGCGCGCTGACACTGGGCATGGTGGCGCATGCCTGTAATCCCAGTGCTTGGGAGGCTGAAAACAGGAGAATCACTACGAGTCCGATCTGTGCAGTGAGACTCTGTAGACCCTGTATTAAATACATTAAAAAAAACCACACAAAAATTTAATGCCTCATCTTTGGAGGTAGATGCGCATGAGGTTACAGTGAAATCAGATTACAAGGCATGCTCACTTGTGGTCTTTTTTTTTTTTTTTTAACTAAAAAAAGTTGTTCAAAATTTTTTTCCCAAAAATTGAAGTTTAAATTTCCTTTTAAGAGATCCATTTAATTAATGTCACAAATTTGTTTTTAAGGGTAATACAAATAACATGAAGGGCTGGCCAAATAGCTCAGCAGATTAAAGTGCCTGCAAGCAGGGGCATAGGCCAGGGGTTCGATTCCCAGGCCTGCCCTGCTGGCCCCGCCTCCAGGGCATGCTGAGACAGCAATTGAGACTGGGTGTGGTGATCCCAGCTCTTGGGAGGCTGAAAAGAGGATCACTACAAGTCTGAACACCCTATAGATCCTTCCCTAAAAATATAAACAAATAAATAAACCCAAAACCATGAAATATATTCAATAAATTAGGCTGCGCATGATTTGTTAATTCAAAATACTGATTTCAGCATCCTATGGTACTTCAACCTCAATATTATAAGGAAACTATATTTTGAAAAAAATCACATTCAAACACTTCGCGCTGAGTTTTTTCTAATGGGAATTTACTTGCTTTCAATTAAGTTGCTATTTAATTGTATTCTTATCATAGACCAGAACTCACTTTACTTTTTTAAAATAAATTCTACTACATTCAACACAAATGCCCAAACATACTCACATACACAATATTCTTACTGAAAGTGTCTTTGATCAATTTATAAGAATTGAGACAAAAAAAAAAAAAAAAAGGAAGAAAATCTGGTCTTTGGCTAGCACAGAAATAGTTAGAGATATCTTACTCTTCAACTATAGTGCCTTTTTTATGTATTTGGTGCAGGGTCTCGCTACCTAGCTCAGACTCCTAGTGACCCTCCTGTTTGCAGCCTTCCCAGTGATGGGATTACAGGCGTGTGCCACATCTTGGTCGTGCCCAGGGCGTCAGCTCAGCATGTGGTGCAGGGATAGAACCCAGTTGCTGCACTCGCCTAAGCAGGCGCTTAGACCACTGAGCTATCTCGCTGGCCCTAGAGCCCTTTTTTAGGGGCTAGACACTTACAGATAATTAGCTACTAAAAGTCATAATTCAGCTGTAAAGATAAAGGCAAATTCCTCCTTCCAGTGAACACAGGAGAACACGGAGCACCAAGGATGAGTCACTGTGTTGACGTCAGGGGAGAGGTACAGGCAGCTACGTGCAGACAGAGACAATGCTGACCAACATGCTCGAGAAGTCACCAAAGAGGATAAGAGAATCACAAAGGTCACGTTTACAGTGTTTTGACAAGTATGTATTTTAAAATTTAATAAAATGATTCTACTATATATAATATATACACAGAAATAATTGTTGGCTGCTGAATTATAAAGAATGCTATAGCCTTTGCATCTTTTCCTATGTAATATTCAAGTTTGAAAAATATTAAATAGATGGCTAACTTCTGACTTTTACAGATGCTTTAAAAAATGTAGAGTATTTCCTAAGAAGTGTTGTTAAACACTTGTCCAAAAGAAAGGACTTTTTATGTACTTAATTTATTAACAAAACAAAAAAGAATACTATTAATGTCTATCTCCAAATTTAGCCTTTCTCCAACTGGGATGTTTGAAATACATCACCATCACGAATACTAGGCGCCTTGCAACTTACTTTCTTGCCAAGTCTACGCAAGCGACCTTGATTGCCTGTCCGGCCTGTGCCCTCTCCTTCCCCTGCCTTGGCTTGGGTTCTCTGAGTCACCCGCCTGACCTGCGTTGCTCACCTCCCAGCACATCTCCTGGTCCTGCACTGATGGCTGCTGTCCCACTCCCACAAAGCCAGCTGCGTGTGCAGCTCTGACTTTTTTATTCTTCACTGTTCTCAAAAAGTACCATTTCTACAGCAATCTATCATCTGGTCTGTTCTTTCAACTTCATTTCTTAACATTTACGGTTCTGAGAATAGAGAAACGACTTAAAAAATTTTGCTCCAGGATTTGCTTGGAGAAGATTCTCCGAGGCAGAATTAACAAGATGAAAACTTTACAGCTTTTAATGCATTAGTGAAAAACTGCTTTCTCAAGGAGTTAAACAAATTTATGTGCACTTAGAAAAGTGAGTTTTAAAACTTCATGACTATATGATAGGATTTCTTTGAAATAGGATGCAAAACTGTTCTGTGAACATTAATAAACTAGAACAGATTCTATGTTAAGTACAAATTTTAATTATCCTGCTTGGAAAATCATTAATTTAGGTCAATTGCCATTTATCTATTGAGAAATTGATTTCTAAAAAAAAAAAATCAACTTCAGTAAGTTCAATATAGGTACAGTACTATTGATACTAGTTCTCTATCAATTAATGCTAGTACTTCCCCCAGATATTTCAAGTTTTATTTAATTGTACAATTTCTCATTAAAGTTTTAAATTAATTTTATCTCTGAATATTTTCCTTGGAAATTAATCTTTTCCCTTCAAAAGGTGAAGTTACAATATTTCAAACAATGAGAAATGTGCAATTCTGTTTATCAGTTTTTACAATTTTATGTTTATATGTACCCTTTTCAGCAGCTCAAATTTTATTTTGGAATACAGACTCGGTAGAGATAGTAAATATGGATTTATCACTTTTAGAGTTCTAAGAAACAGATATTAGAATATAGTTTAAAAGGATATTTTGAACAAAGAATGTTAGTACACCTGACTTTAAGGATTGTCAAGAACTGAACACTTTTGTAGCCTAAGGTAAAAGAAGGCCACAAAGAGAAATTGAAAGTTAATTATAAGAGGTGTAAAAATTTATACTCCTGAGCCAGTGGGGGAAAAGAAAGTAGAAATAGGGTTATACATGGACAGATTTGCTTTCTATAGCAAAGGTGGGATTTTATCAGTGAATCTAGAGAAAAATCAAGTGGATCAATGTGTGTGAATTTGTGTTGCTTGTTGGGTGGGACCTGGGAGAGTTCATGGCTTCTATGCATTTTCTGGGTTTTTTTGAGACTGGTTATCACTATGTACAGGCTGGTCTTGAACTCACTTTGTAGGCTTCAAACTCGGTGCTCGTCCTGCCTCAGGCTTCTGAGTGCTGGGATTACAGGTGTGTGCCACCACACCTGGTCACCTATGTTTTATGAAGTGGTAAGAATCTACTGAGAAAGGTGGTAGGCCTAGGCAATAAGATGAGATCACCCTGACTCCTGTTTAGGTGAAGCTAGTACTCTTCTGTGGGGCCGTCTGTATTGTCTTGTGATTTTCTCTGCCAACATTTGATTATTTACATGAAAGAGTAGGGAGGGGGCATACTAGTTTATGGGTGGCCGAAGCAGAATAGGGGTATGAGGGACCAAGAGTGTTGGTGAGAGTGTACGTCTAAAAAACCAAGAGTTGGGTATAACATGAGTAACAGATAAAAGTAAGAAGTTAGAATAAAATGGGTCATAAGTCAGGTTATTTGTGAGAAAAAGAGGCATAGTATGAAG
The DNA here is from genome assembly GCF_000260255.1 of Octodon degus. Lineage (NCBI taxonomy): Eukaryota > Metazoa > Chordata > Mammalia > Rodentia > Octodontidae > Octodon > Octodon degus. The sequence goes on from NW_004524588.1 coordinate 21,489,232, forward strand.
ATGGGATCTCTTTTTTTCTTAACAAATTTTATCTCTACATGGATTCTAAGAGTATGAAATGTAAAAATTCAGTTAATTTTAATCAGATGAACTTTATAAAGTTTTATTCTTTTTATAGCCTTTTGAATTAGGAAAATTCTAACTTTAGCTAGAAAATATCTTCAACAGGAGGCTAGATGGCATCTAAGCATTGCCCTGATATTTGGAGAATACAATTTTTATCAAAATATACTCTCTTTCACTTGTTTTTCTTTTTCATTTAGTCATTCACTTAGTAAATTTGAGCACCTTCTCTGTACTAGGAATTAAAAAAAAGGGAAACATTACAGTATCTAACAACATCCAAAATATGTAAGGTGCTTTAGTGTTTCTTCATGTGGAAAATATTCTTGATTTAGTCTGTTTATGTTCAAATTCCCTGTATAACAATTACAATACATATTATACAAAATTATACACATAGTACTAGCAAAACATATAAGCCAGCAAACACACAGAAGCAAAAATTATTGATTTTATCATTGACATTTGGCCATTTCTTGAAATCACTTAAACTTGATTATTTTTAAGCATATAGTCCTTAAATATATTTTAGTAATGGGTTTCTTTATAGGAATCTATCATTATAATTTTGGAATAGTGCTTCAGGTTATGTTCCTTTGATGTACTGCAGAATTCTATTTACAATTCTTTTGGTTATTTGTGTCTATGCTGATTAATACACATTAAGAAAAGGGAAGTTTATGGCCATTTCACTATGAAAATGATGGAAAGCCATTTACAATGCCTCCTATATTCTCATTTAGAGATAAACTAAATAGAAGAAAATACAAAGGGGAAGAATAAAATTCATGCACAAGACAACCCTATTTATTTCAGAGCACCTTTCTGAGAAGACAATTTAGGGCAGCAGCTAGGGTGAAAGACAAACAGAACAGGCTTAATAGTGAATAGATGAAAGGAGCTAGCAGCTGCTACTGCAGACTACTGCTTTGAGAACTTGCCCAAAGAAATCAAAGAAGGGACAGAAGCTTGCAAACACAGCAGCAGGGAAGTGGTGAGGCATCCGACCTCCTAGGACCTACGATAGTTTAGCGAAGAGCAGACACTCATGATAAATTATTTGGTGGTTTGCTGTTAAAATCCTAACATAAAAAGTATTTCAGAAGCTGGAGACAATGGGGTGAGAAAACCAGGAAAGAATGGGAGTGGATTGGGAAGATTAACTTGGAAAGAGAAGCCGCGCCATTAGGATGATTACGCGGCACCACCACTGCCAACCAAAGTCCTCTGAGAATACAAAGGTTACATTCTAATTATTATAACATGGTCTGAAGAAATAAACATGGGTCAAGTACTCTGAAACCAAACTCTCCCACTCTCGATTTTCTGCAGCATAACCAACAGCAGTATCAAAAGCGGGTTCAACCACTTCCCAGGAGAAAATCTGAAACAGTCTAGACTGAAAGTTCATTTCCTCTCCTATATCCATCCCCCTGACAGCGGACTGGGTAGAGATGGAAAACAAAACAACTGACCGAACTGTTCTAGCTCTGGTAAACGCATCAGGGATGTGCTAGACTGACACTGTATTAAAACAATCTCCGGACTAGCATTTTATTTGTACAATTTCTCTAAGTAGAACGATTCCTCAGAAAGCGGCAAGTATACAAGCATGATGACATAACTCTAGAAGGGAAGTATCTCTTCACCCCTAGAATACACATTTTAAAATCTACCAAAAAAATTGACAACCAAGTTGAAAACTGGGGGTGAGATAACAGGGCAGCAGGGAAGGAGCCACAGAATAAAATGGTATAATTTTAGGCTCAAACCGAGAATAAAAATTGCTAAAGCAAACAGCCGCACTGAGACGACTAGCTAGCTCGAACCCCGTCGCACTGGTGGCAACGGGAATCTAACGGACCCCCCCGACCCCCCCAGGCGAGCCCGCCCGCCCGGAGGCCGCCCCCGCGCGGCCCGGTGCAAGGATACAGGTAGGCGCCGGGGCGGGGGCGCGCGCCGCCCTCCCGAGGGCTCGGGGCCGCTCCGC
>NW_004524588.1:21491573-21497744 GCF_000260255.1 Octodon degus
CCCGCGGCAGCAGAGGTGGCGCCAGCCCGCCCGCCGCTGCCATCCTGACAACCAACCGACGCCGCGTCCTTCGCGACGGAAACCCAGGAGGGGGCGGGGCAGGGCGCACCGCGGACAGCCAATAGGAGGCGCCGGCGGCCCCTCCCCCGCTCCCAGCTGCCCGCGCGGCCGAGCCGCCCCGCCTCTCCGGGGGCCAGCGTGGCGCCCCGAGACGACGGCCGGCCGGGCCCGTCCGAGTCTGGCGGGGTTCTGCCTTCTTTTTTACGAGGGCCGTTTCGAGAGAGTGTTGAGAGGGAGCAAAGAGGGTGAGACGGAAAATCCCCAGCCACGGGAAGATGCCGCTGTGGGATTCGGAAATATTTATTTTGGAGGGATAATTTGGGGTGGGATTTCGTATGGAATCACTTGGGGTTTGGGCTGTGAGATTTGGGGTGTCACTAGCTGCAGATACCATCTCTTAGAAAGCCCTGCGAAGTGGAACTTTTCCTTCCCGCCGTGTCACACCAATCCAAAATGCTTGTGCCGTCCCTCTCCTTTGCCCTACTTAGCAAGGCTACAAGGCTGCGTTTCAAACGCTCCAGATGCTGCTTGCTTGGTGCCAGATTCTGGAAATGGACCATCACAGCGCCGCGGCCTGAAAACAGGTCCAGATTTATCCCAGTAATCTCCTGGGAAGTTATGCCAGAACAGATCATCTCTTTGAAATTGTTTCAGGAGGCATGGAAGTGTAAATGGAGTTTTGAGCCACTCGTTTAATGACGAAAGTGAAAATCTGGGAAAAGGTTGAGACTTCTTGGACCTGAGTCTAAAATTACATGTAAATTTCGACTGCAATCTAGCCAGTTTTTGTTTTTTACTTTTGAAAAAACTCCCAGATTGGAAGCAAAATTGTACAAACCAAAAAAGATCTCTCACTCATTGTTCGAATGTCTCTGGTTTTGTAAATCAGTTTCTTCACTTTTAGACTTTAAATGATTAACTTCTGATGTGATTGATAACAGAGCTTTTGTAAACTTGGATGCAATCATTCAAATTTGAATGTGTTCTGGGGACTAAGATTTTTAAGTGCCACAACAAATCCGGTTTTGCACTAAGTGCTTAAGTCTCATTCAAAATTATGTATTGATGAGGATAAAACATATAATCCTAACAGAAGGGCTAGGTGTGTACACCTGCACAGGTAGCTTTCTTGGCAAGTTTTTAACTGGCCTAGCTACAGGAATTGGCCTCGATTTTATCTCTGCTGCTATCATTGCAACTTTCTCCAGGCAAGATTTGACAGCAAGTAGGGCAGGGAAAAGTGCAAACAAGCCTTTCCTGAAAGTTTAGCTTTTTCTCTTATTAGTTTGGTGACTTGGGATTCTTAGCCACATTAAATGCTTTGTTGCATGGTATGTTACTTACCATTAAGAGGCTTGTTTTGTTACTCAGTTACTTACAAAGGCTTGGACATTCATTTAAGTGTTTATGATAATGACTAAGAAGAGAGTAAATCCTACACTTCAGATTGCCAAATTTTAAGATCATAGTTTAAAATTTTTTTAAAAAATTAGTCTTTAAAGTATTAAGCAGGGCTGGGGAGATGGCTCAGTAGAATAAGCACTTCCCTGGCAATCGCAAGGGCCTGAGTTCAATCCCTGGTTCTGCCAAAAATAGATAAATAGATAAATAAAACACATAAATAAGTAAAATATTAAGCAGACTTTGTCACATTCTATTTAAATTGTATAATCCTAAATTCTACTATACTAAGGCTTCCTGGTTATTTTGATGATAGAAAAAAATTTGAGGATTTTATAAACTTTATGACTGAAAGAAAAAGCACGTATTAAAGCAATAGAAAACAAGTAAAATCTCTATTTTCAGAAGTAACATCTGAATTAAATATAAAACTTGTTTTGTTATCATATTGGGGGTTAACACCAGAGTCTGGAGGAGCGTGCTACACAAGCGCTCTCCTACAGAGCCACCTTCCACAGTCTAGTGCTTGGTTCTTCCATACTTTATGACACTTTATTGGATGCCAAGAACTTTGTAGATACTGGTATACAGTAAGGAAGAAGACTTCAAAGCCTTATGGTCAGGAAACATATTTATTTCTCTTTGCTGATAGGATATATTAGGTAGTGAAAAGTGTCACAAGGAAAAACTGGAGTGGTGTGGGGGATGGAGACTGATGCCAGTTCTGTTTTACATAAGCTCGTGCTCAGGAAAGGGCCCCTCGGAAGGGCAATTTAGGTCAGAGGTCTGAGTGAGAGAAGAGAGGCTGGCGTTTACATATCTACATGAAGACCCTCACGGGGATTCAGAGCTGTAAGGACAAAGGCTCGGAGGACAGAATCACGTTGGCCTAGTGACACCAAGACCACTGTATCTATGCAAGGACTAGGCAGGAAAAGTGTATTAGTATCTGAGGCTCGAGAAGTATGTGGCCCAGACTCAGTGGTCCTTATAAGATATGCAAGGATTTAATACATGATTCAACTTCCAATGGAAGGAAGATATTTGCAGGGTTTTGAGTTGAGATGTTTTCATTTCATGGGGAAGAAGACTAGAGGAATGGGAGAAGAGAAGCGAATTAGAGTTCAGACGTGTTAAACACGACCCTGCTACTTGACACTCCAGTTCATTAACTGGCCTTACAGATTGCTAGTGATATTTTATTTACGAAAGATGATAATCACTTTGTAGTTACAGAGCATGCTCATCTAACTGAATTTGCATATTGTACTAATAAAAACTTTAGACAAGTTAATTAAAAGTTTATTGGAGTGCAGAGCAATTCATCATTAAATCAGACAGCTTTAACAGCCAGAAATACACACATCATGATCCCTCTCCAGTAGCATGAGCTGTAAGAGTTACAGGCTCAGAACAGAAGCAAAGCAGGTACATAGCCCGACTTGCTCCAGCTGGGTATGCTTTGCTTGGAGTGGTGTAGTCAGTTGGCTGCCTGTGATTGGCTTTCATGAAAGACTGAAACTATTTGTTTTTGTTTTTGTTTTTGTTTTTTTTTGCTCCGAATGCCTTCAAGGCATGACTGGCTGCCTTGAGTTGTGGGGATCGAACCACAGCAACCTGAACCTGACTGCTTTGTTGAAGCAGCCACTTAAAGAACTGAGCTAAGGGGCAGGCCCCCTATTTGTTACAAAAATATACTCATAGGTTGTGGCTTTCTCTCCCTCCCTCTCTTCCTTCCTCCTTTCCTTTCCTTCTTTTTGTATTCTCTCTCAGAATATGACACTGCTTCACCAATGGCCTCCTGCTGATTTATTTTTTTTTAACAGCTTTCACAGCCTTGCAGGTCATGCAGCAGCCTGTGATGAATAATTGTTTGTATTTTCATTTTTATCTTGGCTGAAGCTATTGTTTTGTTATCTTCTGAAGAAGTATTTTTTCCCCCTCAAGAATTTTCCAGAAAGCTTGAAAGAACAAAGAATTTTAATATCTGGCTGATTTAAAGTGCTAAGGTGTTATCATCTTCATTTCAATCTCAAACAATTTTAACTAGAACTTTAAAATTGAACATATGTACTCTTTGATTTCTAATACAAAGATCATCAATATTGTCAGAGGGTTAGAACTGAAAGCAAGTGAAGCAATAATAATAGTGATTGACACCTCATAACATTTGTTAGTGCTTCTATATGTCAAATTATTTAGTCTGTGCAACAGTCCTCTTTCTAAAAAGGAGGCAGTTGAGCTGTCACAATAGTATCAATGTCTTAGTTACTTTTCTCATTGTGAGACAAAGTGTGTAACACTCAAAGTTAAAGGATGGAAAGTTTATTACGTAGCTCACAGTTTGCAGAGGCCTCAGTCGGCAGCGGGCTGGCTCCAAGGCAGAGTGGCCTGGCTGAGGGGCACTGTGGAGGAGGAGCAGTCCATGGTGGGCAGGACGCAGCAAAGCAGCAAAGCAGTGAAGCAGCAGCGAGTGACCACAGCAGCCCGCTTTCTGTCCCTTCTATTCTATCCAGGATACATGCCCTCAGGGCGGTGGCACGTCTGTCTGGGATGAGCCTCCCCATTCTCTACACCCAGAACTGTGCCATGCCAATCAGTGGACTAATTTAGTAATCACATATCTTTGAGCCCAGCACCACACACTTCATTCCACTCTAGATCCAGCCACCTCTGAAAACCTCCACCTATGACCACATGAGGCTTTCGTGGAGACATCTGGACACAAGCCATAGCAGGTGACTTTCCCCCAAGGACCCAACGTATAAAAGAGTGGTGAAAGAAAGATGCGGACACGTCTGTGTGGCTAACTGCTTCATCCTGCCTCACGGGAGAAAGTCTGCAAAAGTAGTTTTAATAGCTAAAGGATGACAGTGTTTGTGATTAAGTAACAGAGAGAAGATAAAGTCAGAAAAGATAGATTCATTTAAGATATTTCTTAAGTACATATTTGTGTCTTTTGTGTGTCAGTCACTGTGTTACTACCATAAAAACTACGGTCTTTGCCTTGCAATTAGCAGGCTAGGAAAGGAGATGGCGAACAATACTTTGAATCAGAAGCAAGATTCAAGAAAGTTTTATTTTGCCCTTTAATTTGACAATAACATAGTATGAGGCACGTTTCTAGCATGAAGAGGAGGAGCCACTGTAAAGGAAAATTTGAAGGTTCATCACAGGCATTGGTGCATCTACCTTCAGATAATGGTCATTTTCAGTAATGTTTTCATTATGTTTAGAATTTGAGAAATCTGACCCTTCTGTGATATAGCAAGGTCTTTTTTTTTTTTTTTTTCAGAACTGGGGATTGAACTCATGCCCTTGCACTTGCCATGCAAGTGCTTATTCTACTGAGTCATCTCCCCAGCCCCCCTTTTGTGGTATGATCATTAATAATAGTAAAGGCATATAAAGTTACATTTTGAGTCTGAATTATCTGTTCTGGATGTTACATTGAAAACATTTCTACTTCACACTTGAAGGTAGTTTCAATGTAATGTTCTCCCCACTCCACTCTTAGTTCTTCCTCCTTACCATTGTGCAAATCATTTCATGATTACTATAGTATACCTTTCCAAAGGCATTTTTCTGAAATTAAAAAATTTGACCCATAAAAAGAAGATGAATTTATAGCTATGCTTTGCCTATGTATTGCCCATCTAGCAAAAGTATAGATTAATGATGTTGGCATGATGTGATAAAAGGAATTGTATGACTGAAAATGCCAGGCTTTCTGGAAGCTACCTTGTTTTTCACATGAAGGGTGTTGTTTCAAAGCAGAGCCTGGAAACTATTAAGTATTGGCTTCTGTTTTTGTTGTAAGCCTTCCAGATAATTTTAACTGAAGACTCTATGCTCTGTAGTTTTTTCCACAGAGAGCTGACTGATATTTGAAGAAGTATTCTCTTTTATTGAAGAAAAATATGATGTATTCATCCCAAGTCTCTGTCTTGCTGTTAAATATATGCATATTTATTTGTGGAGAAGCTGTACAAGGTAATTGTGTACGTCATTCTACGGTAAGAATTTTAGTAATTTATTTTTGCTAGTAGAGCTTGATTGACTTTCAGTATATGTATTAGAAGTCTGAAAATACTAATTACACACTATCATGTATATTTGCAATCATTCAAATATTTATTTTGAAATGTTGAGGTGACTTAGATGTTACTATTTATAAACTTAAACTATAAGCAGGGTTGTCCTAAAAATGTCATAATCATTTTTTTTTAAAGAAATTTCAAGCTTAGGTTAAAAACTAGCTCAAGATCCTTAGAAGAGGAAAGACTGAGCATATATTACATACGTAGATTTGCAGAAGTTGAAGTTGAAGCCCAGGCCACAGAGTCATCGTAATGAAAATAAACCCTACATATAGTAGTATTAATGTGCAAATCACTTTGTTTTTGTAAAACAGGTTTTTCTATGAAGTTTCATATTTCAGGTATAGTCTTGTGAATGGTCACCTACAAAATCCGAAGCAGTGTTAGAGTGATAGCTAGCAAGATGCATGTGATGCTATGAGGAGCTGGGGATTTGAAGCCCCTCATATTTTAATGGTTTATACTTTTTAAGTGTCACAAAAGGTTTTTACCATTGTATCCAAGCCAAATTCCAATGTACCATGGTTGAAACAAGAGTAGATTCTAAAAAGACTCAGCAATATTAATGATTCAGGGGCCGGGATATAGCTCAGTGGCATAAGTGCCTGCC
>NW_004524588.1:21498801-21539692 GCF_000260255.1 Octodon degus
TTTCATTTTTTTTAATGTGAAGGATTCTTCAGTCGCTAATATTGTAGAAGATGCAGCTAATGCAAAAAATGAAAGTCAAAGTAATGATACCATTTATAAGGAAGACTGTGAAGAATCATGCAATGTTAAAACTAAAGTTACACGAGAAGAAAGACATTCAATGTGTAGTGAGTATTACAAATAAATACAGTTATCTCAGCACTGGCCACTGAGACCAGGCGTGGAGGTGCATGCCTGTAATCTCAGCACTGGCAAGGCTGAAAACAGGAGGATCACTATGAGTCTGAGCTATGTAGTGAGACCTGGTACCAAATACATAAAAACAAAAAGCAAAAATACCTTAGAGATAAAATAATTTTAAGGGATAAAGTATGCGAAGATGTGTTAATTGTTTCGTTCCAGAAGACATCGCTGGTGTCATAAGTAAAGCATGAGTAGGCTGAGGATACAGGCGGTCCACACTCATTTGCTGATGGTGATGACTGTGTTAATACCACAGTTAGTGTAAGAGAAATGAGGGGTGGTGGGATGTAATGGCAACGTAGTTTCAAATGCCATAAGGAAAAAGTCCTTTGTACTGTTTTTGCAAATGTCTTATAAGAAATAGTGACTATTTTCTATAAAATAATTTAAAAGGAGAAAGTATACTTAAAGTTCAGTCAGAAATCAGCTATCCAAAAATGTTGACTAAGATGTATGTGTACATGTTAGTAGATTAATTATATAAAATATAGTATTAAAAATAAAGAAAACCAAAGGTTTCTGTTTATGAGGAACCTAAGTGGTATGCAAGGTAGTTAATTAATTGTTGCTTTTAAATTTCTTATATAGTAATTTATAGAGAATCTCATTCCTTTTGTCTCTGTATGTCATCTCATGGAGTGAGAATCAAAATTCGGAATGTTACCTCTTAATTAGAGATTAATTATTTTGGGTAATCTGTGTTATTAAAAAGTATTGTTTCCTGAAGACTTACTTTTTAAGTTAATCTTTAGTTAAATATAATATATACTAACTAAAATATACAATTCTGAGTATTCAGATCAATTGATATATTTTATTTATGTGCTTATCCAAAATATGTGAAATTGATTTCACCACAATTATTTCCTATAACAATATAATAATTAACAGCTATTTTTACTATGGTTAAGGAAATCTGCAAAATTCTATTGTTTCCTACACACGAAGTACCAAAAAACTACTAAGAAATATGATTGATGAGCAGCAAGCATCCCTGGATTACTTGTCCAATCAGGTATGGACTTTTCAGCACTGTGCTGTTATTGCCCGTGTACATTAACTCACAGCTGAAGGCACTATTCTATTTTTTAACACATTCATGTTAGGACGTCTCGCTAGTGCCTCTTAGGTGAAAGGTACCACGATATGTAGGCGCTATTGTAGAAAGAAGCCTCCAACAAACAGAAAGTGATAAAAACTGTGGTGATCCAAGACACGGGGCTGGGAAGATAGCTTGGCAGTCTAGGAGCCTGCCTGGCAGGTACAAGGACCCAAGTTTGAGTCCCGGTACCACGTGCCATGCTGGCCTCAGAACGTGGTGTGCGCTGTGCTGGCCACTGAGACCGGCTGTGGTGGTACCTACCTGTAATCCCAGTGCTGGGAAGGCTGAGGCAGGACGATCACTATGAGTCAGAGCTGTGTAGCAAGACCTGGTACAAAATAAATAAATAAATAAAAATTGACAAAAAGACATACACAGGTTAGTGGGGCAGAAAAATGTAAAAGAAAAAGTGGGTGCTGTTAGAATGACACGAAAGAGAAAGCTGACATACAAGAAGCCTTCCCAAAGGAGAGAGGTGGCAAGCTGTGTCAGGAGAGAACAGTGAATACCTCAGAAGTCCCAAAGATTGGGTAAGGAAGGGGGCATTCTAGTTGGAGGGAATTCTTGGTGTGGGGTTGGATCAGCTGTGAGGCTTACAGGGTGTGAGGAAAAGTGAAGACTCAAGAGATGACCAGAGGTTGCACTGTCGCATGCTCGATAGTCAAGCATTTGAGCAAGGAAACGGTGTGGTCCAGTTGACAGCTAGTTTGGAGAGCGACAACTCCAAGAAGATCAAAGGAAGGGGACCAGGAAGCAGAGCGGTGGCTCAGACAGGGTGTGAGGGGCAGACCTACAAGGCAGTCACACGCAGAGGCAGGCATTCTGTCTGGGAGGCAGACGCTACTGACCATGGTTGTTCCCGAGGTACGCCTTCAGCGTTTTGTGAAAGCCGTCAGCGTTCAACCTGGAGCAAAGGGCATCACTCCAGAGCTGCGCTTATAAGAGGCTTGGCAATAGTGTTTATATAGTTAAGTTAGAGGAGGTTTGCTCAGAGGCAAGCTAACCCAAATGTGCGCGCACATGTGTGTTTAGGTTAATGATCTCATGAGTCGAATCCTCCTTCTGACCACAGAAGTCTTTAGGAAGCAGCTGGATCCTTTTCCTCACAGAACAGTCCAGTCACACGGTGAGAGTGCTGACGTTTCCATCTTTTCATTTGTGTTTTGTTGCTTAGATTGTTCCTGAAGGCTTAGTCCACTTAAAGGTTTTGTTTCAGAAGAGCAGCTCCCTGTTCCCCGACAGCCTGGAAGGCTCATACCTGCCGTGCAGTCAGCGATGCCGCAGACGGTGTACACTTTGCTCAGCGAGCATCTTTTTGGGCCTTTCGAAGCTCATGCCTGTACAGACCTCCTGAGAGTGTTGCAAAAAGCACAGTTGCAGGCAGCTTTGCTCTCTCCTTCTCCTTTTGGCATTTTATTAATAATTACTTTTCAGACAGAAGAAAAGTAAGTTTCAGAATTCCTCCCACCTGTAACAATAGTTTTGACACGTTTGAAAGGTTTCAAACTGAGATATAACATTTGAAAAGACATTTAAGATAGAAATAAATAGAAAGTTAGTGCTTTTTTTGTACTGAAATGCAGCATATTAATTCCTATAGGCTTGGAATTGTAAGAAAGACACTCTGCAAGCATGCAGAATGAATTCAGACCCTGAGCTTCTCAGTAGGTAGACTTCACTGAGGGCCTAGTATGCGGTCTTCAATTTTCCCCTAAAATAAAAGGTAGTAGATAATGCCTGAGAATCTCCTGTATCCCAGGGTGAAGACAGGCACTTTCACTTGTTACTCTACAATTATTGTCTTGTAACACTTGCTCCCTCCGACTGTCTCTCAGTAGGTAGCATAACATGATGCAGTGCAGGACGGGAGGCTTCCCCGTGTGGCCTCCGAGCCCTGATCCGCCGTTTCCCTGCTGTGCTCCCTCCGCGGTAAACCTAGTGTCTGCCCCACGTGGTCATTTTGAAGGGGAAATCAGTAAATACATAAAAAAGTTCTTAACCTATTGTCTGATGCGTACTGGGAGCAACATAAACATTCACTGTGTTCGTCATCATCAAATGAGGAGGACACAGGGCAGAAAATCCAGAGACTGCTCAGGTTTCCTGGGATGGGAGCGACACAGCGATACGTTAGCCCGGATCATTTCTGCAGCACAGACTTCAGTCAGACCTTGGAGTGTAAGGTTATCACGGGAACATCTCTTAGCAATTTGGAACGTAGGCAACAAACCTACATCTCCTGGAAATAAAGGGAAAAGAAATGCCCGTTTATAGTTAACTTTTTACAGAGATACTTTCTGCATATTAATGTGTGGTAGGCCCTGTGCTAAGGGCTTTATATAACACCTAACTGTATAAATTGTCAGAATAACACTATACAATAGTGTTATTGTTCTGGTGCTTTATGAAGCCGACATGGCTTTGGTTAGTTACTATTTCTTGGCTAATGAGTAGAGCCAGCACTCTGACCCAGGCATTGGAGCAACTGATGCTGATAAGAGGTGACTTTTTCCATTTATAAAAGATGCACTAGAGTATCTTCAATAAAATGTACTATTTGTAGTAAAAGGTAATTCCTCATCCATGTATACAGATATAGATCTACAATTCCCTGGGGACCTGAACGTTTCGGAGGGGATAACTACGTGGACAACAGCTCCAGCTTTTGTAGTGTTAACCTCAAGCTGAGCTTGTTGGTGAAGACCATGGTTTCCGATTTGTTCCCTTCTACCTATTGGTAATGGTGGTCTCTAGCATACCAGGCTCTGAGATTTGGAATACAGTAGTCAAGGGTGTGTTGATGGCTGTCACCTAACTTGCTTTTGAGTTTGTTCCTCCCCATTTAAAGGGAGTTCCCTTATGTCCTCCAAGATGAACCTGGACTCCTGAAAGAATAGTGGTTACTGGACAGGAGAATGCATAGTACATTAGATCAGCGTGGACCCCAATAAAGCATTTACCTAGCATAGAGCACTAATCATGAACGGTGATGTGGTGAGTTAATGTTTATTGTAGCCTTGATTTTGTAAACCTCAGATCTTCTATGCAGTTTTTTAAAATTGTGATGATGTATCATTTCTAGGAAGTTAAGACCATTACATCATTAATAGAGACTATATTGATAATTTCAAAAGTGCTATCAATTCTCTACTGTAAATGCTTGCCTGAAATGTAAACCTGAAAGCATCCTAAATAGCTGACTTTACTTTTCTAGGTTTAGATTGCACAGATGTTAAAGACACCATTGGCTCTGTCACCAAGACGCCAAGTGGTTTGTACATCATCTGTCCAGAAGGCTCTAATTACCCATTTGAGGTAAAGTTTTTCCTTATTAAATAGAATAAGATAAAGTTCACATTCTACTTCTTCTTTTTTCTTTTGGTACTGGGGATAAGATAAAATTCAATATTAACACTAGTATATTCATTGTTTGAAGTGTTTTCCCTGAAATAGAAAGGGGTAGAAGTCGCAGTTTTAAAATTTTGGTTTTCTATAATTCTAAAGCCCAAAAGATGAGCAGCAAAGAACATCCTGCCTTTCGCTTTTCTAGTTGAGTTTCTATGGAGACATCCTTCCAAGTTGAGCCGTGGTACTCGATCTTATATTATCCTTACAGTAGGCAGAATCATGTAACATAAATCTTCACCTTACTTTGCCTTGGGAGACAAGGAAAACTGGTGTGCTTTCCCTTGCGCCCTACTAGAATACTTTAGATGACCCTTCCTATGTATGGTTATACTTTCTTTTGTTGAAAAATGATTCTATGTGACTCTATAAGAAATTAATGACAAAGCAAACCTTTCACTGGAGTGCAAGACAGAGTGCTAAGATGATCCATTCTTAATTCAAATAGAATGAAACATTCTTATGTCTATCCTTAGTATTTCTATGCTTAGATTTCTAATAGAAACTTCTATTAGAGATAATGCATAGGATATATGTGTGTATTGATACATGTATTTTTTCTGGGTATACTTTGTGTACAAGAAAGTGTATGTGTTGTATGATTCCTTATTGGTAGCCTTTATTGTACAGTAAGTTTTTAAAATATATACTACCAGTATCTCCTTAGAGTTATTACTATTATTTTTCTATTGACAGTATATCAAAAATTGGCAATTAGGTAGGGAATAATTTTAAGATTACCCAAATTACTTTGTCTACATCTTCAAAACTGGATCTGAACAGCTGTGGCAAGGAAGGCTTCTAATTCGGTAGAGAGTGGGATGCACAATTACCTCTTCTGTGGGGAGATGTTGGCTCCTTCTCTTCCTCCACACTCCCTTTCCACATCTCTGTGTGGGAAGATTCTGGTGGAGTTGCTCTGCTTTTGTCTTTGTCACTTTTTTCCTGTCACTTTTATGGGTCTCCTGCAACTGCCCACTTAGGGGCACCTATGAGCACCTACTGAGTGGAAACAGATGGTGCTTTTCTGTCTGAAAATGCTGGCCTGAACCCAAGCCAGCTTGTGGGAGAAGAGAGTAACCAAGCCAGCATACGGGTATGTTTGCCACCTGAACAACTCAGCACTGTAATGGGAACAAAAGGTTAATTTGGAGAGTCATAATGCACATCACTGTGCTACACCAGGTCAGTTCTGTTGTTACTAAGCTGAAAGGTATTTGTAGAGCTGAGGAGAAAGGGGATAAGCTTAAGGAGTTATAGTGAAGATAATAGCTTAAAGTGACTAATAGAAGGGCTGCAATTAGTTTTATTACAAGTTTGTTTTATAATAGTCTTATTTCTAGAGTTTAAAAACTCTGAATCTATTTTTTATTTATTTATTTATGTGTGTGTGTGTGTGTGTGTGTGTGTGTGTGGCCAGCTCAGCCCACCAGGGGGCGGGGCTGGCTGGCATGTGGTGTGGGGGATTGAACCGCGGTCCCTGTGCTTTGCTAAGCTTGTTCTAAGTAGGTGCTTTAGACCACTGAGCCATCTCACCAGCCCACTCTGAATCTATTAATGGCATACAAATGCAGTAAAATTTTCAGTGGAAAGTATTGTGTCTTTCTCTAGACTTATAGATGAAGCATCAGCTTTATAATATCAAATGATGAAATTAATGGTGTATTATTTTGGTGTGTTCCGGGCACTTTTAGGTAATGTGCGACATGGATTACAGAGGAGGCGGATGGACTGTGATACAGAGAAGGATGGATGGGATCATTGATTTCCAGAGACCATGGTGTGACTACCTGGATGGATTCGGTGACCTTTTAGGTCCAGTTTTATGTGTTTCTTCTCTACCCTTTTCCCTGCACTTCAGTATTATGTGTACAGGCTTTCTGTATAGATTGTATCTTTTGTAAAAATAGCAAGTCCATGTGACTATCAAAATATCACTTACATTATGCTCTCTTCCTATGTCAGATTTTAAAAAGATCTTCAGTGGAGACATAAAAATCCTTTTTAGATATCTGTTGAGATGTGATTTGAGAGAAAATTCCAAATTGAGTACTCATTAAGTATCTTATTATATACTCAGAGTTCTGGCAGGTGCTTACCAACTATTTGTAGAATGAAAAAGTGAACAGGCAGGGTTGCTAGAGATCTTAAAAGTCTTAAGATGCGTGCTATGTCTACCCAAGCAAGTGAAATGTAAAATTGAAGTATGTGACTGTCCAAATTTAAGTGAGCATAGTGTCTTACAAAATGTTAATAAATATCATTATGTTCAAATTTCAAAATCGTAAACCCCAGGAGAATCACTTTTGCTAGTAAACGGAACATTGATATTTCCTTTTTGGGGACGTGGGTAGTGAGACAAGGTCTTACTATGTATTCTCACTGTGTAGTAAAAGCTGGCCTTGAACTCGCTTATGTAGCCCAGGCTGGCCTTGAACTCACAGAGACTCTCCTGCCTCAGCCTCATGAGTGCTGAGATTACAGGTGTGTGCCAATGTTGATATTTCTGAATCTTGCAGACTTTTATATCAGTTGGAACTTCTGTAGGTGATTTTGATAATTTTTGTGCTATTTTGAAAGTTGCTCTTATTATAATTTAAAATATTTTGCATCCCATAATAATGTCACTCAAGGATGCATTTAGTAAGTGGAGGTGTTAATCCTGGTGATAGAAACCCTACAGCATGCCAGCAGTTTTAGAAAGGGTTTGGCTTATAGCCAGATAACAGCCGTCTGTAGAATGCAGTTCAATACTTCTCTTTCTTAGCATTATCTCTGATTTCTGATGGAGTGTTTCCTTTAGAATTAAGTAGTCATAGATTGACATAGCTTAGAGTTGTCATTTTTCTTACTCTGTGCTTATTTCTATGCAGCGATGATAGTTTTGGTTAATTAAGTTTTTAGGTATTCTTGATGCAAACTGAGATAACATTGTACTTGAACATTTAAAAAATAATTGGAAGATTAAGAAATGTGTACTGTTAAGTCTGAAATGTGGTGTTGGAGTAAAGGGAAAAGATGACAGGCTGAAGAGGAAGAGCCATGGACTGCGGGAGACTAAACAGAGCCCGCGGGTCCCATCCTACTCTGTCCTTTTTCTTGCTGTGTTTACTCTGGATACTTTTTCTATTTTAACTGGGTGGTAGCTAAAATGCCTCCGCTAAGCCCTGGAAAGAGGACTTAACATTTTAGCTATAGTTTGCATGCAATCACATTTTCCCCTAACTCTTTGAAGTTCATTTGGACGAGATTCTTAGGTCCTTTGATAACTTCCTGATTCAAGTGGAAGGATACATCCCGGAGCTGTCCCCATGTAGGCTACGCCATGGACTGGGGGAAGTAGAAAGCCGTTGGGTGGAATATGTTTGCACAAAGTATGCCCTCTGAATGGGAGTTCTTCCACTCATCCTGGATTTCCAGTCATCTTGGAAATGTTGACTCCAACCCTGGGGTAGGCTGGTGTTGCCACATTCTACTTCCAATCATAGATACTTGAAAAGCTGCATTGCAATGAAGTAGTGCTTCTTCAGGAAGTCTTCTCTAAAGCACGAACGGGTTCAGTGAGAATTTTCAGGACGTGTTCTTCTAGGAGCAGCTGACATAGAGGAGAGACTTCCTACAGTCGCTGGTGCATGGGACTTTTCTACCTGCTATACTCTATCAACAAATTTCCGTTGACATGTCTTAAAGTTTGACTTCTTATTCAGTCTTTAAATAAACTTTTAAAGTTAATTTGGGGAGATAAAATGAAACAGTCGGATTTTCTTCAGTCTGGTGAAGTAGAAGTAGGAATTAAAAAAAAAATTAGATAAACACTGATAACTTGAGCAAGGCCAGCCAGTGCCTTTCATTATTTATGTGAGTCATCCCAGCGTTGTTGAAACACATAGCACTAAACTTTGAAAAATAAAGGATTGGTGCTGCGGAGGAACGGCTGTTGATCTGTAGTGGGTGCGCGCCCAGGTTTTCCTGGGGCTCCGGTATTCTGCTGCTGTCCGGTGAAGAGGAAGCCATGGCGCTCCGAGTCACCCGAAACACGAAAATTAACGCTGAGAATAATAAGGCCACGGTCAGTATGGCAGGCGCAAAGCGTGTGCCCTTGGCCACTGCTGCAGCCTCCAAGCCAGGTCTGAGGCCGAGAACAGCTCTCGGAGACATCAGTAACAAAGTCAGTGAGCAGCTGCAAGCCAGAGTGCCCCTGAAAAAGGAATCAAAAACTTTGGCGACTAGAAAAGTTACTGCTAAAAAACTACAGAAACCTCTGGAAAAAGTGCCTGTGTGTGTGCCAGCGCCTGAGCTTGTTCCTGTTAAGGATGAAAAACTTTCTCCTGAACCCGTTTTGGTTGATACTCCCTCTCCAAGCCCCATGGAGACCTCTGGGTGTGCCCCTGCTGAAGAAGATCTGTGTCAGGCTTTCTCTGGTGTCATTCTGGCTGTGAGTGATGTGGATGCGGAAGATGGAGCAGATCCAAACCTCTGTAGTGAATACGTGAAAGATATCTATGCTTACTTATCTCAGACAGCTTGAGGAAGAGCAGGCAGTCAGACCAAAATACCTACTGGGTCGAGAAATCACTGGAAACATGAGAGCCATCCTAATTGACTGGCTAGTACAGGTTCAGATGAAATTCAGGTTACTGCAGGAGACCATGCACATGACTGTGTCCATTATTGACCGGTTCATGCAGAATAATTGTGTGCCTAAGAAGATGCCGCAGCTGGTCGGAGTCACTGCCATGTTCATCGCAAGCAAATACGAAGAAATGTACCTTCCAGAAATTGGGGACTTTGCCTATGTGACTAACAACACTTACGCTAAGCACCAGATCAGGCAGATGGAAATGAAGATCCTAAGAGTTTTAAACTTCGGGCTGGGTCACCTGCTCCCCCTGCACTTTCTTCGTAGAGCATCGAAGATTGGAGAGGTCGATGTTGAGCAACATACACTGGCCAAATACCTGATGGAGCTGTCTATGTTGGACTATGATATGGTGCACTTTCCTCCTTCTCAGATTGCAGCAGGAGCTTTTTGCTTAGCACAGAAAATTCTTGATAATGGCGAATGGACACCAACTCTGCAGCACTACCTGTTGTACACTGAAGAGTCTCTTTTTCCTGTAATGCAGCACCTGGCTAAGAATATAGTAGGGGTCAATCGTGGGCTTACAAAGCATATGACTATCAAGAACAAATACGCCACCTCAAAGCATGCTAACGTCAGCACTCTAGCGCAGCTGAATTGTGCCTTAGTTGAAGATTTGGCCAAGGCTGTGGCAAAGGTGTAACTTGTAAACTTGAATACTCTATCTGCAAATAAAATTGGCACCATGTGCCACTTGTACATATTATATTACATTAACAGACTTTAATAAAGATTGTGGGCCTTTTTATTTTTTATACCTTAACTGGTTACGTGGTTAGTTTCTCTTCTAGGGTAACCTAAACATGTGCTTTAAAGGATGGGTGGGACTATGCTTAAAAACTGCTTTTAGTTTCCCAGGGGATCCAGCTGATGTAATAGTTGCCTGTATGTCTGTATGTCTACTTGGTTCTTCTTTGGGTACCTAGCTTTCAGTGTGAGTGAAGCTGATGCCTAAAGCTGTTCCTCCAGTAGGGGCTCCTGTGTATAAGCCGCTGCAACATCTGGAAAGATCTCCTGCCTCGTTCTCGTTTAAAGTAAAAGTGCCACTTCTCCCTAATTCTCTCTGCCACCTCTTTTGCTGCTTCTGGTGGCTGCTGTCTTAAGTCTAAATAAACTATGTCAATCGTTAAAAAAAAAAAAAAGAAAAATAAAGGATTGTCCTTCTGGGTTTTGCAATATACTAAAACAAAGCAATTTTTTTACAGGAGAATTTTGGCTAGGACTAAAAAAGATATTTTACATAGTAAATCAGAAAAACACCAGTTTTATGCTGCACGTGGCCCTGGAATCGGAAGATGACACATTTGCTTATGCTTCTTATGATAATTTTTGGCTAGAGGATGAAACAAGATTTTTTAAACTGCACTTAGGACGGTATTCAGGAAATGCGGGTAAGTTTCTTGTTTTTTGAATTATTCAGAAGATTGATGTATCACTGACTTAGGATTAGATGAAAATGAAAAGAGTGCATTTTATTTGATGCATGGTTCGTTACTGGATTGGGAATGAGTGACTGTGATACTGTTCTGAGCACTCACTCTATTACCCAATGATTTTGAAGTGCTGTGCTTTGTATTCCTTAAGCCATTCCCTGTGTGTGATTACAGGTGATTGTTTAGCTGGAGGCCCACTGGGGTAGGCTGAGGAGGTCTTATTCCCAGTTCATGTGCAAAGAAATTGACATTTAGAAGTTGCAGCCTGTTAAAGCTGGTTGTGGTTCTTTCCTTTTTACTGGTGCAGAACCCTGAAAGGTGAAGTGAGTCACCCCAATACTTTGAGCTCATTGCACTGAGCCAGGGAATAATCAAAGTTGTTAGAAACTGAACGTAGTGCTCCCTGCATTCTGTGTTGATGCATCAGCTCATTTCCAGATGAATTTATTTTCTTACACACTTCAAGGCATTTTAGTTAAATACTACAGTCAACTCTGTTGTTGCAGCTTGTACTTATTTCTTATGTGGATTCACTATTACAGTCTACAAATGAGCATTATAGGTTTCTGGCTATTTCACTGACCACAATGTCATGGGGAAGATAAGTAAACTGGAGACAAAGATACTCAAAAAATTTTAAGGCTTAAAGAAAGGCTGAGAATGACTCCAATTGACTATATCCAGAAAATGTCAGGAAAGGGTAGTTTTCACCAAGGAGTTCATGTGGAATCTGGGAAACATTGGAAAGTACTTACTCCTGCAAAGTCTGACGGCAAGAGTGGAGGCGGTGGCGTACGTTCAGTAGAAAACCAGGGCCCTGGCTATGGGACAAAACTTTCTTTTGGCAAGTGAATATTGGCAAATGCAGCAGTTTGAGTAATGGAACACAGAGAGGAAAATTACAGGGCACAAAGAAGGGACTGGCATGATTGGAAACTGAGACACCTAAGGGGGCTCAGCCTTCGAATGTGAGGCGGGTGTCTGAAATGCAGGTCTTGAAGGACAGGGAAGACTTTAAAGTTACAGTATAGAATTTTGAATGTTTTATATGTAAAAGTGTAAAAATCAGAGCTGGTTGTGGTTCTTTTAAAAATGAATATGCTCTGGCTAGAAGGTGAAATTTACAAGCAAATTTTCACATTATGGAACTTTCAAATTTTGACGAGCTAGTATTGTGTATATTCTCAAGATTGTTAAGGATATCAAAACAGTGAAAAAAAGTATCTGCAGAATGTAAGGACAGAAACAGAGAAAAGATCAGCCATATCATAGAGGTGAGCTACAAATTTGGCTTTGTGCTTGGAACAAAAAATAGAAGCATCAACTTAACTACCTAAGCAGCACACTTGTTCCATGAAAAAGTACAAATATTCCTGATGATAAAACTCAAGAGGAATTTTTCTGGTTTGTCAGAGAATATAGTGTCCTGTTCACTGACCCCACATTTACAGTAAATTCAACAAAATAATCTTAATGGACTAGTTTTTAAGAAATAGACTTAAGCATATATTTTAAAAATGAATTGTTCACGTATTCCTGACAAAAACCCTGAAGAAAAGAGCTAAAAGCTTTCCCTCTAAAGTCAGGAACAAGTCAAGTGTGTCCACTCTTACAACTGCTATGCACTTATGTGGTTTTGTTTTTAAGCTATGGACTTGTTATGTCCAGCTGGCTTTGGCTTTGTGGTGATCCTCTTGCTTCAGCTCCCAGGTGCAGGACTGCAGGCATGTACCACCAAACCTGGCCACTCTGGGGCCATGGATTTGGCTCGGTGGAATAAGCACTTCCCTGGCAAGTACAAGGGCCTGAGTTCAGTCCCTGGTTCTGCAAAAACAAAACCTGACCACTCCAATTCAGTATAGTACAGTAGTACTTGAAACATTGGCCAGAGCAATCAATCAAGAGAAAGAACTAGAAGAGATACATTTGTAGGAAAGGAAATACTCACCTTATTATTATTTAGAGAGGACATGATCCTCTACATAGCAGACACAAAGAATTCCACTCAGAAGCTCTTGGAATTAACAACTAGCATCAGTAGTATAGCAGGATATAATCAGTTGCATTTTCATACACCAATAATGAACTCACTGATAAATTAGGAAAGCAATACCATTCTCAATAGCATCAGGAAAAATGAAATACTTAGGAACTAACTTAACCAGGTAAGTGAAAGACCTCTCCAGTGAAAACTACTAGACTCTGAATGCGGAGCTCAAAGAAGACATCAGAATGGAAAGATGTCCCCTAGCTGGATAGGCTGAACCAATATTGTCAAAGTGGCCAGATTTCCCAAACTGATACTTAGTTTTTAATACAGTCCATATAAAAATACCAATGATATGCCTCACAGAACTAGGAAAAATAATCTTAAACTTCATATGGAATCCCAGAAGACCCAGATAGGAGAAGCAAGTCTACATCCAGAAGCAAAACAGGAGGCATCACAGTCCTGGATTTGAAGTTACATTACAAAGCTGCAGTGATAAAAACACTACAGTATTGGCCCCAAAACTCATGGGGGGGGGGCAGGGAGATGGCTCAGTAGAGTAAGCACTTGCCTAGCAAACGCAAGGGCCTGAGTTCAATCCCCGGTTCTGGAAAAAAAAAAAGTACTTCCCAGTAAATAATTTGGGGCTGGAGAGATGGCTCAGTGGAATAAGCACTCCCCTGGCAAGCACAAGGCCTGAGTTCAATCCCCAGTTCTGCAAAAAAAAAAAACAACAAAAAAAAAACCCAAACCCCACAAAACTCATGTGGATCAATGGAACCGAAGAGAGGGTACACAACCCCGGGCACACTCAGCAAACTGATCTTTGACAAAGGAGCAGAACACATAAGGAGGAAATAGAGGTCTTGAGCAGATGGGCCTGGGACAATTGCCTATCCACATGCTTGAGACTGAATATATCTTGCCATGAACTGAAATAAAAAAAATGGATCAAAAATTAAATATTAAAGCAGAAACAATCTGCTAAAAAATAAAATAGGTAAAAGTCTTGAAGACATATTTAGTCAAGGGCTTTCTGAATAGAACACCAGATACTCTGGAAATAACATCACGAATCAACAAATGTAATCACATCAACTTAAAAAGCTCCTGTACAGTAAAGGAAACAAGCAACACAGTGAAGAGATAGCCTATAGAATCCCAAAAAACTAATGCCAGCTACTCCTTGGACAGAGGGCTAATATGTAGAATATGAAAAACAAAAACAACAAACAACAAAACTTAGGACCCCACTGCCATTAAAAACCCAGTCAAAAAAAAGGCACATGAAATAAGTAGACACTTTTCAGTAGGAAGCACACATAGTTAATAAATACATGAAAAAATATTCAACATCTTTGGGCATTAGAGAAATGAGAATTAAAATAATATCGAGATTCTAGTTTACTCCAGAAAGAATAGATATCTTAAAAATATCACATGATAAGAAATGCTGAGGAGGCTGTGGAGGAAAAGAAACCCTTTTACATTGTTAGTGGGAAGGTAAACTTGTTTAACCACTACAGAAATCAGTATCATGATTCCTCAAAAAACTTTAAGCTAGAAATCCCTTCAGCCCAGCCAGTCTTTTATGTAGGAGTCAGACAGTGATACACACTCAGGTTCATAGCAGTACAGCTCATAGTAGCTTGCCAGGTCTTGGAATCAGCCGAGTGCCCATCTATAGATGAATGGCCACAGCAGGACCTGTCTTTAAAAACATCCTATTATGAGTTGAGTGCCATAAACATGAGTATGCATGTGTCACTGTAATAAGGTATCTGTGACTCTTTCAGGAAGACACTTATTATTATTATTATTATTATTATTATTAATTTATTTTTTTTTTTAAGAACCGGGGATTGAACTCAGGTCCTTGCGCTTGCCAGGGAAGCGCTTATTCCACTGAGCCATCTCTCTGGCCACCCATACACCTAGAAGAGGAATAGTTAGGTCAAATTGAATTTCTAATTTGTAGGAAAGTAGATGCAACTTGAGACCAAAAGTTTAAGAGAAATAAATCAGATATATAAGCTTAAATATTTGATAGTTCCTTTTACTTGAGAAACCCAAAATATAAATAAATTAAAGAGGAAATTAAAGATAGTAGGAAATGGGAGTTATCTTTTACAAAAGGGAAAGAGACTTAGAAATGGAGTGAAAGGGGTGAAGAAATTAAGATGTATCATGCACGTGGACCAACTATCCAAGGGGAGTCTAATCACTGCTTCCTGCTATCATATACTCATTAAAGTAAAAATTTAAAAAATGAATTGTTAAACAAAGTGCAGTAAGGAGTCCATGTGATGTATGATCCTTCTGATAGTTGGATTTTCCCGGTGAGAACATCATAAACCCTAGGTAATATTTCCTAGGTGACATCTCACTTGAACTTTGGAGAGCCGTTATACCATGTGGATGTTAGAAAATTATATTCTCTATAAAAGTAAATACCCACATTATGCGCCATTGTTTCCTCTCAAGTGTAGAGTCAGAGGCTTTAATAATCAAACTTTAACAATCAGTCTACAGGGCAGACTCGATGGGGTTTCTGAGAGGCCACACTGCAAATGAAATTCTTGAGGCTTCTCAAAGTGTTTATCTCACAAGATAGCAAACATTCAGAAACAAAGGGAAGCCATCCCAAGCCTTTGTTGCACTACATATGTTCCATAGCCTCTCTTTGAGTTAGTGTTTCACACATAAGTCTGAGTTTATGTGTGTATAGATGGAATTCAGGTATTAAGGACTTACTAAGAACCTTTTAATTTAAGGGGCCTTTATAAAACATAACATGATTCCTGGGCTTGTGTCTTAGGTAATTGGATTGTCTTGGCCAAGATACTGTACTTAATCTTTGGGCAAGTACTGTGACTATCAGGGATAATGTACATGCAATATCTCTATGGTGTGTGTAGAGCCATGAGGAAAAGGCACACCTAAGGAGTAAAGCTGAAGTTTTCTTGAGGACCTTAGGTGTTCTATATAGACTGGATGGACCTTAAATAAAAAAAAAAAACACATAACTGTGATAATTGTAAGTCTGAATTTCAGCTTCACCCATCTTTAGTACACAGTGAGCTATATAGGTCTATAATCAATCTTCAACAGAGGGCTAGCCAGTTACTCATCTAATTTTCTCTATCTAAAGTGATATAAATGGTAGAAATGAAAACCTATTCTTCCCAGCTGGCTGAGGGTTCTTTGCTCAGTTGGGATAGAAACCATGAATTGGCAAGTTGTAGCTCTTTTAGCGTTTACAGTCTTGGCCTTTGCGTGTCAATGCAGTCAGCTCTTAGTGCTAGGGGTCCTCTCAGTGTGGAGCAAACCGCTCCCTGTAGGCCAGGAGCCCTTTTGGCCGCTGGAGATGGTGGCTTCCAGCAATTTGTCATTGCTCCATGGCTGCTGACTGCTTTGAGTGTTACCAGTCCCAGATGCTGACTGCTTTTGTTGAGTGTCCTTTGGCATGCACGCCTTGTAGAGTCCTCACTCATATATACTCTTTGTGAGATAGAAATCACACAGAGGCAGCCATTTGCCTTCTGAAAGAGGCCTTTTTAGTTCATCTGCTGTAGCCCAGGGGAAGGCAGGGCATGGACGGGCTCACTACACTCATGGGAAGGTGGCTCATGTGGGGAAGAGTGGTGGGTTTGCACACAGACAGTGTCAGGCCTTCTCTTTGGTCATGGGTGGGGGAGGGGCCCCTCACTGATTTGACTGATAAGGGTTCTAGAGGTCAGAATCATTCAGAGAGGCTGTGAGATGGAGTCAAAGAGGCTACGGGGCAGAGTCGTTGAGGCAGGTCCGTGATTGAAGTTTCACTGCAGCCAAAGCAGGTACCCCTGGAACAGCCACAGGGTCCCTCAGGTAACTGTGGCTGCCTATGAGATATTTGGGGTGGCTTCAGAAAGAAAGAAAAATTATCTTCTTGGGAGCATTAGGCCCTGGAAGTTATTTATTTCCTAAGTTGCCAATTACTATATTGATCATCTGTAAGCATAATGAGCTTGGGGGCTATTATTTTTGGCTGAAATGATTTGGTTTTGTCTACACAGCCAAATTTATAAATTTATTTATACCTTTATCAAATAGGTGCTTGTTATATTGAACAGTTCATCACCAGGTTTCAGCATATTGCAACTGGTGTGAGAGAGATTTTAATGCGAGGAACAGTAGAAAAAAAGCTCTGTTTCTAGATGTGATGACTTTGCATAAATATGCCAGTAGTAGTTGATTAAAATAGTAGAAACTATCTCTAAGTTAAGTTATTTAAAACATCCGTGTCATCCAGGTGATGCATTCCGGGGCCTCAGAAAAGAAGATAATCAGAACACGAGGCCTTTCAGCACAGCGGATGTTGACAATGACGGCTGCCGCCCTGCCTGCCTTGTTGGGGGCCAGTCTGTGTGGAGCTGCAGCCACCTCAGAAATGGCACGGGCTGGTGGTTCAGCCAATGTGGCCTGGCAAACTTGAACGGCGCCTACCGCTTCCCTGGAAAGCTGCCTGCCAGTGGGATCCAGTGGGACACCTGGGCCCGGAGTGAGTCGCCCATCAAGATTAGAGCTGTCTCAATGAAAATCAGAAGAATGTACAGTCCATAGAGTAACCGCACTTGCGGTTGTGTGCAGGTCCTGAAATTATGTTTGATATTATGTTAAAGATTGTACATGGTTTCTCTCTTTACTATGGTTTCTAAAACTACAGATGACAGTTTGGGATTAGAGGTTTAATCTGAAAACTTCAACTTTGTAGCATTTTATTAAAAGAATCATGTCATACTATGTTTTTACTGCAAATAATACTAATAAGATGTAATACAATCTATTTTGAATGAATTACAACTTGTAATCCTGAAATTTGCAGTGCTTTTAAGGGAATCTGTCTTCTTTTTGAAGCATTTAAACCAAGATGTTAGAAAAACTCAAGAAAGTACTTTATATATTAGTATATTCATTTTATATAATTAGTTATATAATGTACAGATACTTTATATTGAAGAAAATTACAAGGAATAACCTTTAGTCAGATTAATATATAATCTTCTTGTGTTTAAATCATATTTAGGTGAGGCCACATATTTTATATGTAACATGCTTGCTGCCAAAATAAAGTCTCTTTTGCTTCCTGTTTCATCGTGGTTAAGAATTTTGCTGTGAGCCAGGCTCAGCCGCAAGGCCCATAGCCCTGCCTACTTGTGGGGCAGAGGCGAGTCAACCCGGGCAGCGCAGCAAGCTCCTGTCTAAAACCGAGCACGCTGGAGATGGAGCTCAGTGCTGGAGCATCCTTGGGTTCAACTCACAGCCCTGAAAAAACTGTTCTTGTTTGTAATCAATGCACTGCACATTTCTAGTCTGATCAGTTCATTCTAACGCATTTTATATCTGAACTCTTTAACCAGTAAGAATGGTATGAACTTTTAATAGAGGCAGCAGAGAAAGAGCAGTGAATCCGAGGCTGTAACGTGCACGGGCCAGCTGGACCTCTCCCCTTTTACTCAGCTGGCCAGGATTCCGTGAAGACATATGCGGGCAGTGTCAGTTATTGGTGAGCGATAAGAGAAACAAAAATAGTTTTGAGCAGATGATGGAGAGCCACGCACCAGGAGCCGGGAGCTGGCTGCAGAGTGAGGCAGAAGGAGACTGGATTAAGGGCGAGTGTGAAGGGCCAGGCTCCGGATGAGGCCGCTGAACCCCGCCCACGTGGGCGAGGCTTGGTGGGAGTATGGAACCTCCCTCGGGTTCAGGGAGGTGCAGGAGTGACAGGTCATCGTTTAGGATTTGTTGTACTTTGAGATTCTCTCAAAGCAGTGAGTGAGTCATGAAGAGGAGGAGCAGAGGACAAGGGTGAGAGTGGCATGCGGCTCGCATCGTGTCCAAGGCATATCTGAGCTTCAGCATCTTGGTGGTGGAATAAAATATTATCCATTCTGGGAAGCACAGAACTGGGGGATGCCTGTGTTTCATACCTGTGATAATATGAGCACCAGAAGACGATTTAATGTATACATTTAAGGGTCTTAGTTGGGCCGGGGAGGTAGCTTGGTGGCATAAGTGCTTGCCTGGCAAGTGCAAGGACCTGTGTTTGAACCCCAGTCCCGCAAACCAGGTGTGGTGTGCATGCCTGTAATCCCCCCAGCGCTGGAGAGGTTAAGACAAGAGGATCACTGTGAGTCTGACCTTGTATCAAAAAATAAATTGAAAAAAAGTTTTAGTTTTTTTTTCTCATTGCTGAGACAAAATACCCAACACCCAAAGTTAAAGAGGGAAAGATTCATTTTAGCTCAAGGTCTGTAGAAGTTTCAGTCCATTATCAGCTGGCTACGGGGCACGGGGTCTTGGCAGAGGGACACTGCAGAGGACAGACAGTTCATGGTAGGCAGAAGATAGCAAAACAAGCAAGCAATGGCCCGTAGCAGCTCCTTTCTGACCCTTTTATCTTACCTGGACCTCTCGGGGCGGGCAGCATGCACACCCTTACTCCTAGTGCCTTTGAGCCTTGCATTGCACTGTGAATCAATCCCAGTGTCACACGTAAATCCAGCCCCTCTGCAAAGCCCCACTTGTGACCACAAGGGGCTCTGGGGGACATAGTGGGCACAAGCCTCAACATAAGGTAATACTTCTGCCTCTTAGCAAGTCAAGTCTGTGGCTTAGATGTGGGGCCTTAGAATTCCTGCTAGGCCAAGACAGTCAGTCTCTTTTATAGCCTTGCAGGGTCTGTTTCACATTTTTATCTCATCATAAAGCCTGTGGAGATGATAGAAATATTGAGGGACTATCAATCTTCATTTATCTTCCTGTGGTTTGTATTTCTGAGGTTTCAGTTACTGTGGTCAACCATTGCCCAAAAATACAGTGCAGGCTGGGGACGGAGCTCAGAGGTCTAAGTGCCTGCCTGGCAACTGCAAGGACTGGGGTTCGATCCACGGCACTGCATGCTGTGCCAGTCTCGTGCCATGCTCCTACTGAAACCAGGTGTGGTGGCACACACTTGTAATCCCCGCACTGGGGAGGCTGGGACAGTAGGATCACTATGTGTCTGAGCTGTATACCAAAAACCAAAACAAAAAAACAAAAAAACCCCACAAAAACAGTGCAATACAAGATTTGTTGGCAGACCACATTCACAGAACTTTTATTATATAGTTATGATTGTCCTATTTACTATTGGTTATTGCTGCTAGATCTTACTATGACTAATTTACAAATTAAACGTTATCATAGCTATTTAGAAAATACTCATAGCATAGCTAGGGCTCTGCGCTATTTTCAGTTTTAGGTATCTACAGGGGTTTTGGAATGTATCCTCCACAAATAAAAGGAAATTTCTTGTAACTAAAAGATACATGTCTTAGTTACTCTTCTCTCCTTGCTGGAACAAATAGCGGACACTCAAAATGAGGGAAGGAAAGGTTTATTTAGCTCACAGTTACTGGAGGTTTCAAGACATTGGAGGAGAGGCTGGGCTGCTGCCGGTCCAGGATGACCCTCTCCACATATCTCAAAGAGCACAGGCTAGCCAGTTTAACGTTCACGCCTCTCCGCCCCGCCCTGGTTCTTGGCTGGTCCAGGTCCTCTCGCCCCGCCCCCTCGAGCCGCCCTGGTCTTCCGGCCCCCTCCCTTGGGCCCCGCCCTGGTCCTCGGCCCCGCCCAGGTCCTCGGCCCCGCCCAGGTCCTCGGCCCCACCCCCTTGAGCCGCCCTGGACTTCCAGCCCCTCCCTTGAGCCCCGCCCTGGTCCTCGGCCCCGCCCTGGTCCTTGGCCCCGCCCAGGTCCTCGGCCCCGCCCCCTCAAGCCGCCCTGGTCTTCCGGCCCCCTCCCTTGGGCCCCGCCCTGGTCCTCTGGCCCCGCCCCTCAAGCCACTCTCTGCTACTACAGCTGCATCTGCCCCATTACCTACGTGAGGCTTTTGGGGGACAACCAGACACAAGCCATAACAACACGCATAACAGTGACTAGAAATCTTGGAATCCATCTTATCACATTAAAGCTGCACTAATAAAAATATCATGAGTAAACTAAAAAGGTCAATAACAGAGAAATTCTGTGACAAAATGTGAAAACTTGTACATCTGAGAATGAGTTTTATATCAGTAGAAGAGGCAGGTAAATTGTAATATGGAAAATGGCTAACAATTTGAAAATAAGAGGGTTATCTTAGTGTACATGAGTTCATTCCAAGGGCCGGGGAGATAGCTCAGTAGAATGTGTGCCTGCCTGGAAAGCGCAGGGTCCTGAGTTCAATCCCTGGTACCACCAAAAAAAAAAATAAGTTCATTCCAGTGAATTAACTATGTGGAATAAACCAAAATTGATTTAGTATTAGACAAAACTATGAGGCCACCTTTTATATAAAGACAGAAGGATTTAATTTGATTATTTGACTGAAGCTTCCATATAAGCAAATGCAATAAGCAAAATTAGAGACATGGGCTAAAACAGGTATTTTATTTTATTTTTTCTTATCTCTTATTTTCTTTTATTACTTTTTTTTTTTACAAACATTTACTTTAGAGAGAGTATAGCAATAATTGATATGACATTAGAAGCAATACATGTTTAGAAGACCAAAAGGACAAGTATTTCAAGCGTGGTTCTAGTATTACACATTGCTGTTTTCAATGTAGTTGCTTAGTTCACAGATATTAACATACAGAGTTATTCAGGGTGAGAATTCTACCCATTAACTGATATTTTAAAAAACCTGATGGAAATTTTTAAAACAATTGCCTTGACCATCTTGTTTATATAAGTGTATGGTTTTGCTTCTGCCATATTTCCTAACTTCTTTCCTTTCTTTATGTTGTTTAATCCTTAAATTCTCTCTTTCCATTTAACTGTGTTATATCTTCCAATTTTTATTTCTTCTTTTGAGTTCTTATGCTTGGGAGACAATATGATATTTACACATGTGGGCCTGGTTTATTTCACTTATAAGTATATATTCAAGTGGCATCCACTTATATATGAAGGTTTTGAGCTTATTTTTCTTTATAGCTGAGTAATACTCCATTGTACAAAAACACCATATCTTTTTTATCCATTCCTCAGGCGATGGACATTTTGGTTGTTTCCAAGATTTGGCTATCACAAATTGTGCTGCTATAAAAATAGGCACACATATATCACTATGATATGATATTTTTAGTTCTTTTGGGAAAATTCCCAGAAGGGGGATAGTTGGATTGAAGGGGATTTCCAGGCCTAGTTTTTTGAGGAGTCTCCACACTGATTTCCATAATGGTTGCACCAGTCTGCATGCCCACCAGCAGTGGAGAAGAGTTCCTTTTTCCCCACAGCCTCTCCAACATTTGTTGTTGGTTGATTTCTTTATGATAGCCATTTATTCTGTGGTGAGATGGTATCTCAGCGTTGCTTAATTTGCATTTCACAGATGGCTAGTGATGTGGAGCATTTTTTCATGGGTTTATTAGATTCTTATATTTCTTCCTTTGAGAAGTGTGTGCTCATCTCAGATGTCCATTTCTGGATTGGGTCTTTAAATTTTGGGGCTAAAACAGATATTTTAAACAAAGGACAAATTTTATTTTTTGCATAGGATGGATCCAAAAATATAATAATTAAATTAGGCAAATAACAATGACAATTGACAGAATATAGCTGATTAATAAATATAAAATTATTTCATGCATATCATGAAAATTAAGCTCGAATGTTGTCAGAATTGACATGAAGTAACACTATTCAGTGTTTGTGCAGAACATAGGATATAGGATTATGGATACATTTGTTGTAATGTCGATTGACATAATCTTGTTGAAGAGTAATCTAGAGGGAGCAGTGTACCTCAGTATTATATGCATACACACATTTATGAATATTTGACATAGCTAAGAGGTGCAGCATGGAGGACCACAGATGCCTGGCTCTGCTGTGCCTGTTCCTCAAAACGAGGACAAATTGATCTTAGGTCACTTCTCAAACCCTTTACCAGTGTTGTTCTAAAGGAAGAGCTGAGAAAGCCACGTGTCGTGGAGTAGCAGGATGATGCATGAAGGCACATAGAGGAAAACAACAAAATGTTATTATCTCCAGATTTGTTGTAAGCCACATTTGCCATCAATTTGGATGGTTGCTTAGTACTCAAGGAATGATGTAAGAAGTTCATGGGACCTGTGGTTGCCATTCAAACAAACAAACATACCTTAAAAAGCTTTAAGAAATAGAAATGAGAAATTTTTTTTACCATCAAAGCATAAAAAGTCTACTTTCACTTAAGAGTATTTCAGTTAAGAGTATGGCCTCAAGATGGGTCCATTTAGCAAGAAATGTGTCAGGTTTATTCTTCTTTATGGAAGACACATTGTATAAAAAAAGCATCACTTGAGGACTATACTCTCAAGCGAAATAAATCAGACACACATGTGTAAATACAACATTGTTGTTCTGGTATGATAAATCTATAGTGTAAATAAGGACTAAAATTAGACTCAGAGCCCAGGCATGGAGTGTGAGTGGAACTTCCTCCATCAGACAATCCTGGTGTGAAACCCTGCTGCAGAACTCCTGGCAGAGAGGTTAGAGGTAAGACCCACCCAGCTGATCCGGGAGCAGAACATCTTGCCAGAGTGGCACCGCGGGTTCACCTCCAAGCACTGCAGAAAGAAGAAGCAGAGCACAGCAGCCAGACTCAAGCCACACCCAGGATGAGTTTGAACTTGATGGGTCCAGATCTGGTGCTATGATAATAACTCTACCAAAGCTCTACACCAAAGGTCAGAAGACAGTGCTAAACAAAATGACAAACAGAAGGAGCAAAATGCATTCTCAGGACCCAAACTCACTCAGAAAAAATGCAGGAGACGATAGCATAGAAGAAATTGGAAATCACACACCTGAAATCTCTGAAATAATAGTGGCTGAAGTAAAGAAGCAACTGCAGAAAGGTATAGAGGAAATCAGGTCAGAAATAATTTTTGAGGTAAAAATGAAATAACTACAATGAAAGAAGTACTGTGTGCTTCTAAAGAGGACACTCATAAAAAAATAGAGAATAGAAAAATGATGGAATCCTTGAAAAAGCAATATAGGAAAGAAATAAAATGCATGAAACAGATTCGAAGTACTATGCTGGAAATTATTTCAATCAAATGCTGGCAAAACCATTTGAATGAAAGTGAAAATAGACTTGAAGACACCATTGCAGCTAGTGAAAAGGTAAGAAAAGATCTCTTAAAAGCAACTAGGATGCAGGAAAAAGTAATTCAACATCTGCAAGACAATGCAAAGATGAACAATGTAAGACTAATAGGCATCAATGAGAAAGAAGGAGTCAATACAAATGACATAAAAAGAATATGGATGGAAGTAATAGCAGAAAACTTCCCAAATATGGGGAAACAATCTGACATTCATGTAACCGAAGCATATAGAACTCCAAATAACATCAAGCCAATTAAAAACACATCCAGACATATAATAATAAAGATCTCAGAAATTCAGCACAGGAACATATACTAAAAGCCACTAGAGAAACAAAACAGATCTCATTTAAAGGAAAACCCATCAGAATAACAGCAGATTTCTCTTCACAAACCATCAAGTCTAGAAGAGCATGGAGCAAAGTACTACAAGTCTTGCAAGAAAACAAATTCCAACCCAGACTGACATAATCTGCAAAACTCTTTTTCAAATATAATGGAGAAGTGAAATATTTCCAGGACAAAGAACAACTTAAGAATTTCATGATTGCAAAGGCAAGCCTACACAGACTACTAGAAGATGTTATAGAGAGGGAGCAAAATGACCACAACTTCATGAATGAAAATGGAAAGAACCTACCAAATAGGGCAAACAATTGAACACAGGAGAAAAAGAGGTATACAACAGCAGTCCTTCAGTTATTCTTTTGTGTACAGCAGCAAACTGTTTCCATCAGCATAGTCTACAAATGGACTTTTCCTGCATCCTATGGGTCATGATTCTGTCTGGGTCTACAGGGTGGATTTGAAAGAAATAGCAGTAGCTCAGTCCTATAAGTGACACCTGCCCACTAGTAAGCATCATGGACATTGTCCATGTTCACCACATACTAGAACTTTGTGCGATATCCTATCCCCAAAATGTTAGAAGTGCTGGTCATATGTTTGCCATTCTAGTATTTATGTTATGCTTTATTCTTAGTAATTCTTTACTACCATGAAAATTTTTTCTTAGTTGATATTTTTGTATATATTAACCTATTCAAATACTATGTGAGTACTTGGAATTGATCACAGATTCATGCATATGATACACAACATTCTGGCCTCTTAAAAATAAATAAATAAGGACTAAAATGTAGAATAGACATTGAGAAATCAGAAGCAAGTGTTCAAATTGGAAGGGACACTAGAAAGGAGGGAGAGGGAAAGGAAGGAAAGGAAAAAAACTGATGAGAAAAGAATGAAAAAACGGAAGCAAAACTTTTAGGGAGGAGAAGGAGGGGTTGAGAGGAGGGTACGGGGACGGGAAAAGAAAGAGGAGTTATGGCATGTACAGATACAAGTTCCCCGCAATGAATGTGACCAATATGTATGTCTAGAAATGTATCAGTAAACTTAATTAACAAAAAAGACTGTTTTCCTTGTTCCTGGCTTTTTTATTTATTTAATCATGCTTTTTTATTTTCTATAAAAGCTGGGTTTAAGAAGTAAAATACTTTTATGTGGCACTTTAGAATTTGATGCATCAAACAGCTGGGAATAAGATTTGAGGCATTTCATTTTCCACAAATGCTAAACCATTTTGTATTTCGGTGAGGCCAGTCTTCTGAAACTGAAACAAATGGTGTGCTGAAAAGTTTGATTATTTTTAAGTTATATAAACTTCTTATAAACATATTTGAAAATATGTACTCTTTTTTTCTATTCTTGTTTTGAAATTCTCTACCATATGTATAGTTGTATGTTATCTTGTTTCTGTCTTTGTTTTTGCTATTAACACACGTTTTTATTTTATTTTTTTTCCCATACTGGTGAATCAAGCTCAGGACCTTGTGCTTGCCAGGCAGGCGCTTACGCCACTGAGCTACATCCCCAGCTGTTTTTGCTATTTGTTTTTGTTTTTGATTTTATTGTTTAAAATAAAAAAATCATAGTTGAATATGAATATCAATTTTTATTGTAAAATGTTATTTAAAAAAATCCCACATCCTGGGCTACATACTGAGTTCAAGGCCAGCCTGAATTACATAGTGATATAGTGAGACACTGTTTTTTTTTTTAAGTCCATAAACATCTCAAAATAGAACTACTAACATCTATCAGCTTTATAAGAAATAAGCAGACTTATTACCATAAACAAATTTTTAGATAGTGGGTAAAGGGAAAATTAAGTGCTTCACGAGTCCTCTACCATCTGGAAACTGTACCTTTGCAGTCTTTCTTTTCGTGTCCCTGAGGTTTAGGGATTTGCTATGACAGATCTGGAAGATTTATTACAAAAGCAACCACCCAGTCTCATGCTGCATGGTTGGAAATGATTGACAAAGTCTCTGAAAGTCCTTTACTTCTGTGTCGGCCCATTCTCAGACCTAAACTCTGCCGAGGGGTGACCCCAGGGATCTCACGGGCCATTTATCTTGCGTTTCTTTAATGCTAGCTTTTCTTCTGGGCTATGGGTGGTTTACATATATGTACCTCTTTCTGGCAATGCTGTTGAGGTTGAAGGGGAGGTGAAAGCATCTGGGATTTTGTCTTTAAGAGGTTAGATTGTGGAAAACTTTTCTGACAGTTTATTATATATATGTTAACTGTTAGTCATTTGTACCTTAGTTTTTGGAGCATTTTAATTGTTATAGTTGGCATGGAAAGAGTCACAGTGATCCCATGCTGTTGGTTTGTGTGTCAAGGGGCCAGCGCAGGTACCTCAGCTTGTGACTTCCGGTTCCTCTTCTGGCTGGGCTGGGAGGTAGCACAAAGGATCTCTGCAAAGCAAAAAAATGGACTCTCTGAGAAGAAAGAAAGATGCTAAGATTCACGGTACAGGTCATCAGAACAGACCGGGACCACAGTTTATTGAGGCCCACGGACCAGGGGTGGGGACAGGGTCAGTCTTTCCTTCTGACCAGAATTTGTGTGTGTGTCAATGACTTCAGATCCTGTCTAGGGTATGGATTAAGACTCCTCTGGAATCATTATCTAGAGCAATTCAGAAAATATTTCCTATCAGATAAATTGCTGCCTTGAAGAAACAGGAAACTGTTTAATGGGCTTCCAAAACAGCTTTCCAGATGGCCACGAGGAGACAGCGGCTGGGGCCTGAGGCACAACATGCCGAGAAGGTACAGCAGCAGGCCCACACGGGCCCGGGCTTAGTCACGCGAGTGCTGAATCGATAATATGATAATGCAGGATTAGCACAGTACTTTCTCCTTTAGTTAAATAATTTGATTTTCATCACAAGCCTAAGGATTGGCAAAATTATAGGCAGGAGCTGAATATGTGGGGTAAGACCCAGGGATGGCAGGGAACAAGCTGGGCCCAAGGACATGGGTGGAAGATGCACTTGGTGTCAGGCTGTGCAGATAGCAGAGAACTTTAGAAATCCAGGGGAAATATGCACAGGAAAAATTAGGTGTTTTTCAGTTGTAAGCCTGCTCACTGCCTGCCTTTCTCCTTGTGCTGGTGGCATATTGTGTCAACTTGAGAAGTTTAGAAGTTTAATTAAGTGACTCAGCAGAGAGCCAGGATTCTTTTTTTTTTTTCGGAACCAGGAATTGAACTCAGGCCCTTGAGCTTGCCAGGGAAGTGCTTATTCCGCTGAGCCATCTCTCTGGCCCCTGAGAGCCGGTATTCTTAGGTTGTAAACATCTTTATCTTGTAAAGAGAAGAGCATGGACATTGTGTGAATTTTACACCCCCAGCCCCAGGGTAGCTTGATTATGATATCAGGAGGGGAAAGGGGCTTGTTAGAAGCCCCGTGTTGTCCTTTGCTTTTGTTGTTTCCTTTGCTGTTTTTCGCTCTGAACTGTTATTCTCTGTTACATATCACTTTGTCTAGGAGTCAGCCCAGCGCAGACTACAACTTTTATTAACTGTGAGCTAAAGAAACCTTTCTTTTTTAAAATTGGGTGTTGGGTATTTTACTTTACCAACAAATTAAAAGAGCCTCAGAATCACGGGGGCGTGGGACTTTGCTTTGAGGAAAAAGCTGCAGAGCACCATGTTCCAGAATGAAGGTGGCGGCCACACCAGATTCCAGAATGGAGCCAGCATAGAGAATTTGTTCCTGAGAATCAGGATCAGAGTGCTCAGCGACCCAGGCACTCAGCCCCTACAGCCAAGAGAGCAGGAAGCCTGGCTACTGCCCAGATGGCACCAGACCTTACCATCATCCATATGGCATTGGTTTTAGGTGCATCAAGAACGCAAGGGTTCTGAGGTCCAGAAGGCTTCCACCTGGATTTCAGAAGAAGGCCTGGGAGGCCAGGCAGTGTGCCCTGGAGAGGGCACAATGTAAGGCAGAGAGTAAAAAGCCTATTCAGTGGAAACCCCAGAAGTTTAAAAAAGCAAAAAACATGGATTGTCTAAAAAAAGCTACAAGGAGAAAACAAAGCCAGCCCCAGAAAAAAGCCATGAGGGCTACCAGCAGATGTGCCATAGGGATAAAGCCACATAAGGCTTTTGGAGGTCACAACTCGTTACCGATTGCTTTGGATGGTCCACATAAAACTATAAGACTTAATGCTTGCCCTTCTAGATTTTGGACTTGTTTTGTCCCAATGGTTTGTAACCTGTTGTGTAGACCTTTTGGAATGGTAATGTTCATCTTGTGCCTTTAAATGTTAAAAGTGTTTAACTTTCCGTTTGTACAGGGGCTCACAGATAAGTTCGCCTTAGAACTTAGAGGAGACTTGAGGCTTGGACATTGCAGCAATGCTGAAGCTATTAGGACTTTGGCAGCTCTTAGAGATGGACTAAAATGCCTTCTGCCTAAAGGGATGTGCATGAGTCTTTGGGGGGGGGGATGCCCAGGGGCAAAATGTCCTGGTTCTAGTGTAATACAATGTTCAGGTTGTAAAATGTTAATAAGCACGTCTCTGTACCTGAAAACTGTACATAGTTAAAATACTGGTTGCCAAGTTGACAAGGGGTGGAGTGTGCTGGTTGATACATTGTGTCGACTAGAGAAGCCTAGAAGTTTAATTAAGCGACTCAGCAGAGAGCCAGGATTCTTAGTTTACATCCTCATCCTGTGCACAGATACCGTGTGAGTTCTACACCCCCACCCCAGGGTAGCTGGTTTATAACATAAGGCGGGCAGAAAGCCTGGCTAGAAGCCCCAGCTGCTGCCTTTCCCTTTGCTCTTCTCTGTTTTCTGCTGTCATGAACTGCTGCCCTCTGCCATGTGCCACTCTGCCTGGGAGCCAGCCAGGTATGGGCTGAAACCTCCACCAACTGTGAACTAAACAAAACTCCTTTTTAATTTTGGGGGTTGGGTATTTTATTCCAGCAACAAATAAAAGGTAACTGAGACACTCCATTCCACCATGATAAACCCATCACAGACTAACCTCCACTTCTTGGGTGGAGCAGAAGCCACTGTGCTCATGGAAGGTCAGGTTCTGGAACACACTGACTTCTCCTGGTTTTCACAGCTAGTCTCTGGTGGCTAATGGTAGGCTCCATCAAGTCTGTAAGGTGTTAACCAATGAGACCTCCCCATTGAGCAGTTAAACAGGCACAGCGGCTAGGTTCCTAAGCTGACTGAAAGGGGGAGAAAGGAAATGGTGGGTCAGAGGTGTTTGGGTGGAGGCTTGGTTTGGCTATATCTTTAACCAAGACTTGAGCAAAATTAAACTATGATTTTTTTTCTCTATTCCTTTTCATTACCATTTATTTACTTATTTTTATTAAGTGCTGCACCTTACACCCTAAGAATGACTTTGAGGGATTTCTCTTACTTTTTCTCCTCAGCATACATGAACTTGGAGAGAAAACTCTAGCAGATTTCCACTTCCACTCTCGGCTTCAGGATCCAGTACTTTATCTCCTTTGTCTCCTCCTCCATCCAGTACTTTGTCTCCTCCTTCAGCTTCTCAGAGTTGAAAAGGAAATGCTGTGCTTGCATTTGCATTCTTTCCAAATTCAAATGTTAAAATTCTAATCAAAGGGAAGGTACTAAGGTGTGAGGCCTCTGGGAGGTGGTGAGGCGTGAAGAAGGCA
Source organism: Octodon degus (assembly GCF_000260255.1). Lineage (NCBI taxonomy): Eukaryota > Metazoa > Chordata > Mammalia > Rodentia > Octodontidae > Octodon > Octodon degus. The sequence goes on from NW_004524588.1 coordinate 21,528,784, forward strand.
GCCTTAAGGATGAGACTGCGGCCCTCTGCAAAGAGGCCAGAGAGAAAGCCTTCACACCTTTCACCCTGTGAGGACACAAAAAGTGCCACATACCAGCAAGAAAGTGGACCTCGCTAGACACCGAATAAGCCTTAATCATAGAGTTCTTAGCTCCCAGAACTGTGAGAAATAAAGTTTAGATGCTTATAAGCTCTCTATCTTATGATATTTTGTTATAGTCACCTGCATGAATTAAGAAGAAAACTTGTTTTATGGATTAGAGATTGTTTAGGGTCATTTATTTATTTATTTGATAAAGGGTCTCACTATGCAGCTGGGACTCATAGTGATCCTCGTGTCTCCGCCTCCCTAGTGCTGGGATTACAGGCTTTCACCACCATGCCCAGATTCAGGGCTGGCGAGGTGCAACTGGGCTGTGAGGCTAGCATAGCATGACATGCTAGGGATCAAAACTGGGTCCTTGCGCTTGTCAGGCAGGTGCTTAGACTGTGGACCTATCTCCCCAGCCCTGTTTAGGGTCTTTAGACTCCCTGTCTGGGTGATTTGGGCATTGGACATTGTTTCATCTCTGCTTATTCCGCAGCTCTCTCTGTTCCCACCCTAGCTATTTATTGCCTCCCTAGGTGCGGCATCAATTTCAGTCCTTCTGTTTTAATTTATGTGCAGGGTTCAAGTCATTGAGCTTGCCTCAGCAAATTCTTCCTCGCAAATCTTGCTCATTTCTAGCCAAGTAGAAAGAACTAATAGTTGGTTAAATTCTTGGTGTAAGAGCTGCATACCTCCTTGCAGTGGAGTGTGGGTGGGTGAGGGAGACAGGTGGCTAGTATACAGGAGCTCAGAGGCGGCCTTTTCGAGAAGGTGAGGAAACTGGAAATCTTGCTGAATTCTCCAGGAGGGTAGCAAGCCAGGTGGTATAAGTGGTTATATGTGGAACAGAAAGGAAGAAAGAATGAAAGAAAGAGATGATCAGATTAAACACCAGCCAGAAGGGATGGGTCTAATAATTAGGTTCAGGGAGTGTCCTTTTCCTAGGTACCTTCCCCCAAGGTGAACTGGGGGAAAAATCAGAGGAAATGCTCTCAGGTCTATTCCAGAGTCCTGAGGGCATGAATCCGTTTGCCTCTGGTACTCTATCCATGGTAGGACTTGGGGAAAGTGGAACGTTTGGGCAATAAAGCAAGGATTACGCACAGAAATGGCACTTATTGCTTAAAGCAGTGGATTGAGTTGTGTGTAGGAGATTTTTGAGATTTTGACCTTTTGAAAAACTGTGTTCCCCCTCCAAATCTTCTCTATCAATACGTTACCAGAGGATGACTGTGAGGAATTTGCCGACGTGCTTCTTCAGGATAGGAGAGCTGCTGGAGGGGTGGCATGCTGGAGTAGATTGTTCGATTCTGGGGACTGGTAGCCTGACTATTGCTTCCCTGCTTGCTGGGAAAGCTCTTAAGCAACACGAGCTTCCCTTCCACAGATGTAATTCTTGTCTGTGGAAAGCACCAGTTTTCATAGTTCAGTCAGACAAGTAGTCCAGGTTTAGGAAGGAACACATTTTCTTCAGCATTTCTTTTCAAGAACAACTTCTGGGATATGCCCCCAGGATGGAACTGCTCTCTGTTTATGTTTTCCCACAGGATTTTGAGAAGCTCACTGGACTAGAACTGTGGAGGCTTCCGTTCTTTTATTTGTTATAAAAATGTTTGCAGTGTGGCATGTGTTACTCACACAGAGTGCGTTAGATTGGATAGCTGAAAGTTTTTCAAGGCCTCCCAGAGGACACTGAACAGAAGCAAAGGATGTAATAGGGTGGGGCCATGAAGACCCGAGGAACAGTCAAGCTCCACGCCCTGCTGTCTTTCTGATTCCTATAAGGAGATGCTTGGTCTCCAGGTCAGACTGCCAAGAGTTGTGTGATGAAAAATCTTTCCTTTGAGGAAAGATACCTAAAGTTTCCTGCAAGATCTTTCGCGTCTGCCTTGGTTGCATAGGCAAGCCAGGCCACCTACCTGGTTATCCTGGGTGTAAACTATCAATAAACACACTGGCCCTGGTTGCTAATAGAAGAATTTGGACTTTAAACAGTGCATCATAAATCATTAGTACACTGGCCTTATCTGGGCTGTGAGTCACGCCAGACTCCCAAGCATTCCTGGAGATAAGCAGCTATCCTGGCCCAGATGGGGGGTGGCTGTCCTGTATAATCTGCCCTCTGACACTTGGTTCTGCTTTTATTTTATTTTATTTTATTTTTTAAGCATCCTTTTTTTTTTATTATGAATTTAGGACAGGATCTATAGGGTCCCACTACGTAGATCAGACTTGAAGTGATTCTCCTGTTTTCAGCCTCCCAAAGCTCTGGGATTACAGGCGCTCACCACCACGCCCAGTTTCAACCACTGTCTCAGTGCCCCCCCGGGGCGGGGCCAGCACAGCAGGTTGGGGATCAAACCCTGGGCTCTGCATCTGCCAAAGCAGGCGCTTTATTCTGCTGAGCTATCTGGCCAGCTCCTGGTTCCGCTTTTAAATTGTATATGGATTATTATTGTTTTTCCTGTTAACTGTTTATAGAAAAAAAAAGAGGAGGAATGATATTTTTCAAACTAATAACTATTTCTTAATGAAATTTTGGTACTATTTTTAAGGCATATTGAAGCTTCCCAATTTTCAACACAAATGTGCTCATAAAATTGTATAAGGTTGACGATAGTTTTATCTTCTTCCACTACTAAAATTCTTTTATGAGATGAGAATTGCTTTTATAAGTTTTAAATAAACTGGGTGTGATAATGCTTGCTTATCCTGCCACCACCGCGGAAGACCCAGGCAGGAAGATCAAAAGTTGGAGCCCATCCTGGGCAGCTTGGCAATTTAGTGAGACCCTGTCTTAAAATAAACAAATATGAAGGACTGAGGTGTAGCTCTTGGAAGACTCTTAGGTCAATCACTAGTAAGGAACTGGAGAGAGATAAAGATAAGGACAGTCAGAGAGATGGAGACTTCAGCATTTTAAAGCCTAAGGTTGAATAATATTATTTTTTACTATAATTTCAAGATTGTGCCATTGTAGCTGTTTAAAAGCAGAAAATTTTATTACTCTGAAAAAAATTTGTATCTGTTATCAATCACTTCCCCCATCTTTCCTCCCAACCTCTGCAACCACAAATATGCTTCCTGTCTCTATCAACCTGCCTACTGTGAATACTTCATGTAAGTGACGTGGCCCTTCCTGACTAGTGTCTTTTACTTACCATAGTGCTTCTGTTTTGCAGTTCTGGGCCTGCGCCCAGGGCCTCACATGTGGTCCATCAGCACTGCACCCCTGCGGCACAGCCCCAGGCTGACCCGTAAGGTTCTGACAACTTCCACATCATAGACTGTCTCACAGTCACATCCCTTTTAAGAGAAAAAATACTTGAGCCTTCTCAACATAGGATTCACAGGTCTAACAGTTTGCACAGTGAGAGTACCACATAATGGCTTTTAGTATATTCAGTTACACGACAATCAGTTGTAGAAAAAATTATTCCATCTTTGCATGTGTCTTATTTGGTCTTTCTTGAGATTTTTAGATGCACAGATGAATGATTTTTATCAAATTGTTGAAATTTTGAGTCATTATTTCTTTTTTTGCTCCGAATGCCTTCAGGGCAGGTTTGGCTGGCTTGAGTTGTGGGGATCGAACCACAGCAACCTGAGCCTGACTGCTTTGTGGAAGCCGCCACGTAAAGAACTGAGCTAGGGGGCAGGCCCCCTATTTCTTTAAAAATTTATTTTCTGCTCCTTTTCTCTCTTTCTTGAATTCTCATTACGTATGCATGGGTCTGCTTGGTAGCGCTCCACGAGACTCTGAGTGCTCATTTTTTGTCTACCTTTTTCTTTCTTCAGGTCTCAGTGGGTAACCAGCCTGTCTTTTAGTTTTCAAGTTCTTTCCCATGCCTGCCCAAGTCTGCTGCTGAGGTCCTCTGATGATTATTTCACTTTAGTTACTGCATGTTTTTACTCCAAAATTTATATACAGGAATACATATAAGAATCTACATGTAAGAATATCTATATATCTATACATGTATACAACTACCTAATATTATCTATTTATATATCTCTGTCTATCTATCTAATATGTATGTTTATTTGATATTCTCTGTTTGGTAAAGCATTACTGTTAGGCTTTCCTGGAGTATATACTTCTTGCTCATAGAGTCTGTGGGTCTCTAGAGTGCTTTTCTCTAGTCCTTTGAACACATTTAAATATCCAACTTAAAGACGGTTCAGCAAATCCAATCCCTGGCCTTCCACGGGGACAGTCTCTGGTGACGGTGCGTGCTCGTGTGCTGTGCATGAGCCATACTTTCTTGTTTCTTTGTAGGTCTTACAATTTTTTTTTTTTTGTTGAATATTGAACATTTCAAATAATGTGACAACTGTAGAATTTAGAGTTCTCTGCACTTTCCAAAATTTATTAGTATTTCTATTTTTGTTGTTTGTTTGCTTAGTGAGTTTTGGGAACTGATTTTGCCACAGTCTTAATAGTTTTTATGTGAAATGTTTGTTTGGCTAGCTTAGTGGCCATCTAAGATTAGCTGGAGACGTCCCTTAATGTCTGGAATCAGTGTTTTCTGGCCATTGCTAAGAGACTCTGCGTATTTGCAGCATTCGTTTGGCCTGAAGCCAGGTAGTTATTAACTCTGCCTTATCTTCACTTCCTGTTTATGAAGCGCCTTAGATCAGATCAGCCGGAGGTGAGCTCAGGGCCCTCTCGCGGCGGCCCTCCTGAGCTGCACCTAGCCGCCCTGCTGTCGGGCAGAGCTCTACTGCCACACGTGGCCTTCTTGAGTCCCAGAATATGCCACAGCTTTTCCAAGGCCCTCCTTACTCCTCAGTCTCCTTTTCTTGTAAGGTCTTACCTGGTTTACTGGTTGCCTCAGCTGTAACTCACTGCTCCAGAGAGCTACAGTGTCACTCAATTGCCTCTGTTTGCAACAATCGACACACTTTGGAGCAAGGATTCTTCACAGTGCCAGAACTCCAAGCATGACAGAGCCGGCTTTGTGAGGGGGCTTTTCTAGGGCAGGCCGGGCAGAGAGCGTAATGACACCTCCCTGAGTATGTGTTAAGGGAGCTCCCGCCTGCTTTTCTGCTCAGGCTGCTGATTTTCACTGGGGATGAGATTAGTTTCAAAGGCGCTGGCTGAGCTGAGCTGAGAAGGGCAGATAGAAACAGGTCTGGACCCCAAACCACCAATCTCACTGGTTAGCAAGACACAGTGGTTTTTCTTGAATAAGTGATTCTAGATCGTTACAAGCTTTTGCTTAATTTCTACAGTTCTACAACAGTTGGTTATGACTTTTTTGGTCAGTGTTTTTATTTGCTTTATAGATGAATGTTTTAGAAGACTGAGGTTACAATAGAACACTTTGTGGGTATTTTAAATTCAATCCTTTTCTCTCAGGCTTTCACAGAGAGCACATTGGCCAAGCAATGGCTGTGACTCATCCACATGGATGACACTGACAAACAATCTGAGGTACAAGATCTCAGGATAAATCCTGAGGGGATTTCACTGACCTTATCAGATCCAAAAGCTACAACTCTTGTTGCATAGGTCTTGTTTTACCTTGGTCTTAACCACCCAGCAGAAAAGTATAAAAACGAAGTATAAGAAGTAAAGCCATGCTGTTATGTTGAGCTATAGGGGACTCAGGTCAACAATTTCTGACATTGCCAGTGAAGCAGAAGACCCAATACTATTATGGACTACTGAACTCTTCTAGAATATTTTGCTGAGTTAACACACCTATAATATTCAAATAACAGAACTTAACAAAAAAAGGGTATACAGGTGAATGTCCATTTTGTGTCTGTGTATTCAAAGTGGTTAGGATAGATATATAGTTACATTCTCTTAATGGATAGAGTGATTTGTTCTAATGGTGTTTGTAGATAGGATATCATGTCCGCATCTTGTACAGCAATTAACCCCTAGGAAGAATGTATGTAATGTGTTAATTATTGAAACTGTCCTACCAATTTGAAAAAAAAATTCAATCCTTCATATTAATAGTGTCATTGGGTTTGCAGAAAATAAGTCTTATTAATTTACCAAATAATAGTTACAATACAATATTACAAAATCAATCATCATAGTTAAGCTAGTATTTTTTATATAATGTGGTCTTTGCCCATATAACACATATTGTCATACTTTGATGAATAAATCAAGGACAAAGTCTCATTTAATTCTGGATTATAAATCTTGTGGGCATAGACACGTGCCATGCTAAAGTGATGCTGATGTGGGGGACCCAACGGGCTCAATCTTGAAGTAACGATCATCTTTCCCTAAATGTTCACATTTTCTCTTAGTTTAGTAGGCATCCTGTTCTGACTAACTGCTCTTGTTTCTCCTCTGGAGAGTGCTGCAGAGCAGGGGGAAGCGTTCTCCGGAGGCTTTTGCGCACCCCTCATCTGTGTGTTGTATCTATGGAGGTGACTTCGTTGAATAAGCAAAGTCTACTGATTTAGGAATTGACATCACTGGAGACAGGCTAGAGCAGGGTATTAGTTTTGAGGAGTATAGAAGTCTGAGGCTTCCACAAGGCATTGTTCTTCTGGAAATCAAGGAGAAGCTCCGGGTTTGGTCTCAAGGTAAACTAGTCTTCTTGTGCTGGGGCTTCTGGAAGCTGATTATAGTATGGACAGAAGCAACTTTCCCCCAAATTTCTTGAAACCACTTACAGGGACTTCTATCTTAGGACTGCACTGTCAGAATTGGGTTGCCTCACTTTCTCTAAGAAGTAACCTCATGCCTCTACGATGAGAAATAGTCCTGAAAAAACTGAACTAACAGCCACAGTTAAAACAGAGTTTCTTCAGGCATGGTGGTGCACACCTATGATCCCAGCCCTTGGGAGGCTGAGGCAAGAGCATCGCTGGGAATTTGCAGCCAGCCCACTGAGTTCAAGGCCAGCCTGAACTGCATAATGAAACCTTGTTTCAAAAAGACAAAAACCAAAACCAAACACCAAAAGCCAAGCATACAGCATCTTCCTTGCTTGTCGTCATTCAGTTTGGTCAAAGCTGTTTCGCTTCCCACTCTGGGAACCGACTGCTATATTTAAGGCTGAGTTTCTTTGCTGAGGAAAGAAGTGTGAGTTTAGTAGTCCTCTTAGTTCCGGAAACGTCTGGTTCAACATTCTGCACGAATTTTTCTCGTGAAGACCCACAGTTGATTGAAAATGAGAATTCTGCTGCTTGGGGTGGTTTCTGGCTTCTGGGGAATAACAGCCTGTTGTGCGACTACCACTCCCACCCTCTTGTGCAAGCCATCTACGATTTTCCTGCTCTGTCTGCGATCGCCCACCCTGCCCGCTCGCCACACCCCCTAGCCCACAGCCTCCGAACCTGTGTAGCCGCGCAGAAGTCTTCACTGGGCTTCAGTCCAACTTCGCTCACGCTCGGGTTAGCGGCGCCCAGTGAGCCTGACTGTCCGGGTTCCTCCCCGGGCCTTCCAGTGATTCCAGTCCAGGGGGCTTTGGTTGAGAGCAAGCCTGTAACACGCGCCTTTCTTTGCTCTTGCAGCCTCCAATGGCCTTGCATCTTTTCTTGTGTCAGTGTTTTTCCTAGGAACTCCTTTTGGTAATAGAAATGCACCCTGGGTGTAGAGTATTACAGAACGAATTTGAGATTGGTAGGTTCTCCTCGCGCTTGTAGGGCTGTGTCCAATATTCATCTAGGCTGCTCCATCTTCCTTTACTGTACAAGAGCCGTTTCATCAGGGTCAGTGGGGTCACGATGACGATTAGCGACTCCGCTGTACCTCCCCACCCCGCCCGCCGAGTAGGATTTTCTGCCGAGTTCCAGGAGCCCCCACACCCAGTCCTAGCCCAGGTCCGGTGAGTGTGCGGAGAGCTTCCTGCTACCCTGCGCCGGCGGGACCAGTCCCAGCCCAGGCGCAGCGTGGGCCGGACCCTCTCCCACCCCCTCGGGCCGCCCCCCACCACTCAGCTGTTACCTCCCCACCCCGCCCGCCGAGTAGGATTTTCTGCCGAGTTCCAGGAGCCCCCACACCCAGTCCTAGCCCAGGTCCGGTGAGTGTGCGGAGAGCTTCCTGCTACCCTGCGCCGGCGGGACCAGTCCCAGCCCAGGCGCAGCGTGGGCCGGACCCTCTCCCACCCCCTCGGGCCGCCCCCCACCACTCAGCTGTACCTCCCCCACCCCTCCCACTCAGTAGGAATTTCTGCCGACTTCCGGGAACCCCCAGACCCAGTCCTAGCCCTGGTCCGCAGCGGGAAGGAGCTGAGCACAGCAGCCAGACCTAAGCCAGACTCAGCTGGATAAGTCCAAACTCTGTAGAGCTCCACCTTAACTTCAGTACCTGTGAAGGCTGTAACGATGACGATTAGCGTGTGAACCTGTGACGCGAGGGCTGTCAGCGCAGCATGCGGGCCAGCGGCAGGCTAGGGTGTTTCCTGCAGTGTCTCTGTCCTTCTGTAACTTAATTTATTTGATATGGGTCTCACTACAGAGTTCAGACTCATAATGATCCTCCTGTCTCAGCCTCCGCAGTGCTGGGATTACATGCGTGTGCCCCCATGTCCGGGTGCGGGGCCTACACAACATGTGGTATCCGGGATCATCCTCTGGTCCTTGAGCTTGCTAGGCAGGTGCTTAGACCGCCGAGCTATGTCCCCAGCCTCCGTCCTTTTTTTAAAGAGCAGAATTTATTTTTTGGGGAAAAGAAAGCTTCATCTGAGAGAAAGACAGAAGGGGACCCCAGTGGGTTGTCAAGGGATCTGCCTTTTCTAGGGACTTTTATAGAGCAAAATCATGGAGTGAGGTGGGTGTAAGGTAGGAAACATGGGAACTCACTAGGTGGGCGTGACCGGGGACAAAACTAGGGTCAGCCAATAAGACTGAAGGCACAACTGTTCAGGTAAAATTGGTTAAATCCTTTTTCACAGGCTCCTACTGATACAATCTAGGCCTTAGGATGTGCGTGCACAGGCCATAGGTGGTTTGGTTTTTTTTCTGTTGTCTTATTTTAATTGATAATTAACATTTTTAGGGAGCCAAATTCTGACATGTGAAGACAATGTATCCCAAGAAATTTGAATATAATAAAGCAGGCTATCATTTTTTCCCTGGGCCTTTTATCTTTCCCTATCTTTTTTCCCTTCACTCAGATCCTATTAAAATTAAGATTTTGATTTTCAAACATAATTGAAGATAATTTGTCTCACGTCAGATCTCATGGAAACTCTCATTCAAATAAGTTCCTTTTTGAGGTTTGATGAGCTTAAGTCCCTGTTACCTCTAAAGTGACAATGTAGGTTCTACCCTTTATGTTGCTACCATTCCTCAGCCATCACTAGAGTTGGACAGAGTTGTTTGAAACTCTGGCAACATTGACTGACCATGTTCCTAATGTCACATGTAGTAAAAAACATCTAATTTGTTCACATAGTAGATGCTGATGGACAGCTGCACTCTTTTCTTAAAATAAAAGTCACATCTATTGTAACTTAATTGATGATCCCCTTATCAATTGTTTGGTGTCTACATGCCTCATATCCTTCTTCCTTCCCAACCTGGAAGGCCTGTCGAGAAGTACATGGGTGAATGTTTTTAGATTTTCAAATTTCATAAAAAAAAGTCAATATTGTGTTAGCATTTAAATACCGTTAAGAATAAATCAAATGTTATATTTACTTATTTTCCTACACAATGGTCATTACTCCATAGTCTTAAATTTATGTACAGAATCTGTCAGTTGCTAAGGAATCCATCTCAGTGAAACACCAAAGAACTGGGGAAGTGACTATGTTATTTATATCTTCAAGCTGGTGAGTTTACAATAAGGTGAATTTGGGTCAATAATCCAATTGTCTTTTGATCCTTACATGTCCTCATTATGACAGAAGACTGCCATAGAATTGTGGTTCTCCAGGGATTAACTACCAGGATCAAAGTTTATTGACCCCTGAAAAGTTTGAGTGTTGCTCCCTGAGCCTTGAAAATTTCAGTAGTTTCCACTTGAGAATGTTGCTGGGATGCCTTTCCAGGCCAGTTCACATGCTAAGTTGCGTTTTCCATCACGTCTGTCTTTCAGCACTGACTTTGGGTTGGGGAGAACACAGCGCGCAGGCTCCAGGGAATTTGTTGCCTTTTGCTGCAAACTGGTAGGTACAGTGAGTGGCACCTTCTGAAGCTGGGCAGCCTTGGCTGTCCATACATGGGAGTCCTGCGGGCCTTCCTCATGTTCAGGGGGTTCTTGGTTTATAACCGTGTACAAGGGTAGTGATTTGGTGGAGGCCACGGTCTCTACGCTGGATGCTGAAATCAGACCATGTTCTCACTTCACAGAATGTTATACAAATAAGGGTAAACATTGCTGTGTTTTCCATGTACGTTGACACTAGTAATTTCATGTTTAAATAACGATTAAAGCAAAACAGCCATTATTTTTTAAAATTTATTTTTGAAGGGTAAAAAAATAAGTAACAAAAACAAAGGCAGAAACAGAGCAACATACAAGGATACACATGGTACAGCATTTCAAAACAAGCATAGAAAATAGCAATGGTTATTGTGTATTTTTATTGTCAAATCTGTTGCTCAGATTACTAGATATAGGTATGCAACATTGGTCAAATAATTAAACATTGCCTCTTCCTTTTAATAAATGTTAATTTTTCTTATCCTTTTAACTTTTTATTTTTTAAATTTATTTTAAAGAGAGTATAATAATTGATAAGACATTAAACATGGTACACATTTAGATATTTTATTTTTTTCTATTAAAACCGAAAGCTTGCCCAGTCCTAGCCCAGGTCCGGTGAGTGTGTGGAGAGCTTCCTGCTACCCTGCGCCGGCGGGACCAGTCCCAGCCCAGGTGCAGCATAGGCAGGAC
>NW_004524588.1:21546097-21550284 GCF_000260255.1 Octodon degus
TTACATTCTGTTAATGAATAGAATGATTTGTTCTAATGGTGTTTGTAAATAGGATCACAAGTCCACATCTTGTACAGTAATTAACCACTAAGAAGAATATATGCAGTGTATTATTTGTTGAAAAATAAAAAAAAAAATAAAAAAAATAAAACAAAAAGCTTTTTTTTTTTTCATTTAAAAAAGTATTTAGGATGCATAAAACAAGGCAACATTTATTCCTTCTTCTCATCTTCTGGGATGGGGTCTGAGGGCGGCTCCTCCGCAGCAGCACTGTTGCTCTCTGAGCCGGTGTTGCTGTCGCTGGTCCCCTCCTCCACCAGTCTGTGGCCACCCTCCCGGCCACTCTCCTTTTCCTCGGGTGTGGATGTGCCCTCCTGGCCATTCTGCTGGCTCTCTGCTGCCTCTTCCAGGTGTGACTCCTCTGTCTCCAGCGGGAGGCTCTCCCTGTCCTTCTCTTTGGCTTTGCCAGGCACTTGCTCCTCCTCAGGACCCAGCCGCCCTGGCTGCGCTCCGACCAGATATTTTTTATTAAAGGCAGTAAACTTTTCTGGTAAAAAAGCTTTGAGCTAATAGTGTTTTAACATTGCCTTAACAACCCTCTTAGCATGGTGACCCATCCCATTGACATTCTTGAATGGACACTACTGAAATTTTCAAGGCTATCGGAGAAATACTGAAACTTTTCAGGGATTAATAAACATTGGTTCTAGTAGTTAATTCCTGTAGCTTTCTGTCATAAAGGAGATAGACAGAATCTACGAGTTTTATATTACAGGCCGGGCAGATGGCTCAGTGGAATAAGGGCTTCCCTGGCAAGCGCAAGAGCCTGAGTTCAATCCCTGGTTCAAAAAAAGTTTTACACTAAAACTGTACCCTAAAAGTCTCACATATGCAGAGTATGGCTTTTGGGAGGTGATTTGATTGGAGGGGTTATGCTCATCAGTGGCTTAGGCTACTGATAAATTCCTAACTGAATGTGCTGTTAGAAGACTGGGCCTATTGACATGGGTGGGTCACTGTGGGAGTGCCCCAGAACAATGTGTTCTAGTCCCCTGACTACTTCTGTGTGCCTGTCTGGGTCTGGGTCTGTTTTTTCTCCTCCCTCCCTCCCTCCTTCCCTCCCTCCCTCTCTTCCTCTCTGCCTCCCTCTCTCTTTCCCTCTCTCCCTCCCTCCATCCCCCTGCCTCCGACTCTCTCTCTGTGTCTCTCTGTCTCTGCCTCTGTCTCTCTCTTTCCCTCTCTCTCAGTTTCCTGCCCACAGTGGGACAAGCCATTTTTCCCTACTGTAGTTTTTCACTATGTCTTTTCTCACATGAAGCCTGTTCACCATGGGCTGAATCCAGCGAGACAAGCTACACCTCTCCTCCTTTAAACTGTGGGTGCCAGGTCCTTTGTTCTATTGACCAGAAGGTGACTAATACAAAGGCTCTATTCAAGGCTTGCCCCTTGATTTTGAATCATGTTTTTGCCAAAGAGATGAGGGCGATGATTTCATCTTCAGATATACAAAGAACCACGACGTGGTATTGCAGCGACGCTTGCGTGCTCCTCCCGCGTGTCCCGATGCAGAGGTGCTGTTTCCTTTAATAAGACGCAGTTGCGAGCAGATGGTTGATTGTCTGGTTTCTATGTGCTCAATCCACTTGAGGATTTCTTTGTTTACATATAACAGAACCTAGCTTGGGCCACCTTTGAGTTAAGATTTCTATCAATTAGTTGAGAAGCAACTTCAGCTGCTTCAGCGTTTATAGCAAATCCATAATCTGGTAATTACACCCATATGGGCAAATAAAGTCTGTGCTAAAATTTAGTACTTGCTTGGTGTAACAGCTTCACATTTTCTAATCTAATCCTGTACATCTTCTTCTTAGTTTGCCAACTTTAAATAGCAATTCAAATATCCTAAAACTGTTTTGGAAAATGCACTTTCCCTTTTCTAAGCTAAGCCCAGGACTTCCTCTGCTGCAGCTCTGTGGTAGATGAGTTGTCCAGCTCGGATCATCCTTCACATTAGGACTTAGTAGCCTGATTTCATTGTTCAAACGATATTAGCACAGACCCCAAAGGGGAACTTTAAGCATGCTGATTTTAAGTCATGCTTTTAGTCTGACATTTCCTAAATTAAGTCTTGAGGTAATGATGCTGGAATTTATAGACTTGGAAAAGCATTGTTTTGCAAATATACCATGATAGGATCAACATTTTAGAGCTCACAGGCAGTTAGAAATCTTTTAGGAGCCCTGCTCCCTAGATACAAATGACAGGGAACCTGCCGAAGGTGGATTTGCAAGGCCTTCTGCCTTTGTCCCCTCTTAGATTACGGAAGGAGAACCACCCTGGGCTGCCCGAGGTGGGTCCTCTCTCCAACTTCCTATCTGAATACAAGAATTTCAGATCTCAAAAGTTAAATTCCTTTGGCCCTATTACTAGAGACATGTTTTATTTAAACACTGTGGCTTAACTGCTTGAGTATCAATCACAGCACATGGCTAAAGTTAGAGAAAATGTTTCTTCCAGCTTTCACAGGTTATGGTTCTGAAACAATGTCGAAGATTATATATTGTAATGCTTATGAGTGTGTTTATTTTGTAAAGGTTGTAGTTGCTATATCTTCTAAAGGAAATATTTTCATAACTTGTTTTTATTAGTAATAAAATTGTATGAAAGAAAAAAAAAAGGACTTAGCAGCCTGGCAGTGGGAGGAGCAGTGCGCAGGCAGCTTCTGCTCTGTGCCCGCCCAGGCAGCTGGCATCCTCACTCAGTGACACATTTTTGCTGGGAGACCTGAATGCACTAAGTAGGGCAGAGGTAACAGCCGGGTCATAACAGCCCAAAGAAGAACAATCCTGGTGTGCAACCCTCATCTGGGCTTGCATTGAAGTTTGACTTCTCCTTCCTGAGCAGGCCTCATTCCCTGTCCATTCATGGGTGTTAAACCCTAGAGATACACTGCATTAGAGATAGAGTCTGGAGAACTCCTGCTGCCACAACTGGTACCAGAAATGGTGTGGACAAAAAGGCAAGTGATAGGACGGGGCATTGGGCTGGACCCCGTCCTGGCCAGCTGGAAACAAGGGCCCCATCACTGTCAGGAACAGGACCATCTGAAACATGCCTGGGTGGTGCACGTTGGTGGTCTGCCATGGGGAGAAGAGCACTGGTGGGTGTGATGAGGAAGGTGCTTGAGGTGGAGGGAGAAAAGGAGCTGGGAGAATGGCAGGTGTTGCTAGGAGTCACGTGGAGGGAGGTGTCGTCAGGGAAATCCACACAACTTTTTCTTTGGTGATAGTGCAGAGAAACATCTGCTGGACTCGGAGCTGGAGAGGCCGGGAAGATATAAATTTTGCAGGCATATTAAACAATTAGAGGCTGGAAATGAAAAGTAGAATAACTTGATTAGCAGTTCCTCCAACTGGTATAAGTCAGACAAATGAGCATCCTTTGGCACAAGTCTTTTATTTTTAGTGTTAACCTCCATTTCTCCTGAGATGTTTACCCAAGAACACTAGGGGGGTTTAAGAGTGTACAGGCTCTATCCTTATTTATCAATCAAAAACTCTATGTCCTCCTTTTAATTATAACAATGACCAAAGAAAACATTAAATAAAGGTATCTATATTTTTATGTGACCACTGGGCCATTACAATTAGCACTACAGTGCTCCAAGCCTGGGGCCTCATCTCCGCTCTATAGACATGAAGATCATTTGTAGTGATCAGGTCTAGATAACATGTGTGCAGAGCCCAAAGCAGGCAATAGGAGGTGTATGCCATAAAAGGGACACTACATGATACCTACAATATTAATATTGGCATCTTAATTTTATAGGTAGACTTATGTGAGAAGCCACATCTTTACTAGAAGGATGCTTGAGAGTGTACAGTTAGTGATGCTCTAATAATTAAAAGATTGGACTCTGGCTTCCTAGAAAAGAACACTACTGCCCAGGATGCAGTGTTTAGATGCATCCAGTTATCATAATACAATTTGGAACTTACAGACATAGGCCTGTAATAATTTTAATTGAGAACACTAGAATGGTAAGGTGTTCTACTAAGCTTTGCATTTTATTTTATTTTATTTTTCTACAGTTTTATTGATAAACAGATAGCAATGAGACAGTTTCAAATCAAATCGGAAGTACAGTTTCAACAAATAATACACTGCATATATTCTTCTTAGTGGTT
>NW_004524588.1:21551379-21553970 GCF_000260255.1 Octodon degus
ATTTCAAATAAAATTTATATTCCCTTATTAAGTTTATACAGCACAATAGAGTCCAAAGATCCTCTACAAGTTTAGGAAACTGGGGCTGGGGAGATGACTCAGCGGCATAAATGTCTGCCTGGCAAGCTCACAGGTCCTGAGTTTGATCCTTGGTACCAAAAAAAGACAAACCAAAAAACAAAACAAAACAAAACAAAACAGCAAATTAGGAAACTGTTAACAGCCACAAGCAGGCTTATTACTCAATATACAGACATATCCTATTCATACAATAACAAAATTCTTATTTAATCAAAGTAGATAGAGACATACCAAGTTTCAAATGACAGGACTGAGTTGTGCCAAATTTAAAGAGCAGGGTGTCACTTTGTTTATTTTTAAATTGTTTAAATAATTCACCCTGGTACTGACAAAAAAATTCAATTTATTGATACAACTTAGATCTGCATAACTATCGGATTCACTGTAGGGCATTTGTGCCCGACATGATGTGTTAGCTCCACCTTGTTTCCCCTCCCCTCCATTTAATTCCTCTTCTCCTTATTTACAAAGGTTTGTTTCCATTTTATCCTTTTTTCTTATTATTTAATTTTTCCATACACCACCTCCATTTCCTTTCTCTTTGAAAGATTACTTGCTATTTCACAGTATCTATTATATGTTTTGAATCTTATTTACACTTTCAATTTACCACAGTGAGAAGATGTGATATTTACACATCACATAAATATCAGATTTATTTCACTTAAGAATATACTCTCAAACTCTATCCATTTAGCTATGCCTGAAGTTTATCCTTCTTTATGGTTGAGTGGTACTCCATCATATAAAATAGCACATCTTTTTTTAGCCATTCATGGACTGATGGGCATTTGGGTTGTTTTTAAGATTTAGCTATTACAAACTGTGCTGCTACAAACATGAGTACATATATATCACTGTGGCATGATATTTTTAATTCTTCTGGGAAGAAGGTGAGTCAAATGGGACTTCCAATCCTAGTTTTTTGAGGAATCTCCACAGTGATTGCACCAGTCTACACTCCCACCAAAAGTGGAGAAGTGTTTCTTTTTCCCCACAACCCTGCCAGCGTTTGTTACTGGTTGATTTGTTGATAATAACCATTCTTGGAGCAAGATGGAATCTCAGCATTCTTTTAACTTGCATCTCTTGACTTACCAACGATATTGAACATCTCATGGTGCATTTCCTTACCATTTGCACTTTTTCTTCTGAGAAGTGTGTTTTCATTTCAGATGCCCATTTTGGGATTAGGTCTTTAAATCTGGGGTGTCTGACTTTTTAAATTCTTTATATGTTGTAGATATTAGCCTTTGTCTGAAGAATGAATCGCTATGATATTTTTCCACTTTATGGGTTGTCTTTTTACTCTGTTGGTGGTTTTCTTTTTTGTGTGTGGAAAGACCTTTTAATAATTTGCTGTGGAAAAGATTTTTAATACATTATTGGTTCTTTGTAGTATTTCCCATGCAGTTGAGGTTTTGTTTAGAAAGTCTTTGCCTATACCTATGTCTTCAGGAGTTCTACTATCCTGTCTAACCTATTTTCTCTTCCAGCAGATTTAATGTTTGTTATAATATTTAGATCTTACATCTATCTTGAATTTAGTTTAGTGCATGGTGATTGACATGGATCTAGTTGTAGTTTTCAGCATGTAGAAAGCCAGATTTTTCTGTACCTTTTATTTAAGACATTATCCTTCTTCCAGTGAATGTGTTTGGCCACTTTGTCAAAGATTAAGATGGCTGGGCTGGTGATGTAGCTCAGTGGTCTAAAGTGCCTGCATAGGCAAGCTTAAGCAGGTGCAGGGGACCATGGTTTGATTTCCGGCACCACATGCTGTACCAACCCCACCCTCAGGGCAGGGTGTGCTGAAAAAAAAAAAAAGATTAGGATGGCTTACTGTTTGAAGTTGTTTCTTCATCTTCTAATCTGTTCTATTGATCCTCAGGTCTGCTTTTTCTTCCAGTACCATGCTGATTTTATCATAGTAACTTTGTAGTATAAAAGGAATAAAGATAGGAAAGGAAAGGGCCGGCGAGATAGCTCAGTGGTTTAAAGCGCCTGCTTAGGCAAGCTTAGGCAAGTTCAGGGGACTTTGGTTTAATCCCCAGCACCACATGCCATGCCAGCCCCACCCTCATGATGGGCTGAGCTACTCTCCCCTCAAAAAAAGATAGGAAAGGAAGAAGTTAAATTATCTTTACTTGCACATGAAGTGATACTCTACATAGAAGACTCCTCCATTATTCCACCAAAATAATTCTAGATTTAATAACTAGATTAAGTTACATAGCTGGATACAAAGTCAGTACTTGAAAATCAGTAGTATTCCTATACCTGAATAACAAACTCACTGAAAGAGAAATTCGTGAAACCATACCTTTCACAAAAGCATTGAAAAAAAAAATGAAGTACTTAGGAGTCAATCTAACAAAGAAAGAAAAAGATCTCTACATTGACACTACAGTACTCTGAAAAAAGAGATCCAAAGGATTTCAGAAAATGGAAAGATATCCCTTGCTCAAGGATAGGAAGAGCCAACATAGCAAAAATGGTCATACTCCCAG
>NW_004524588.1:21554838-21557629 GCF_000260255.1 Octodon degus
CTGCAGGCTTCCGGTTATACTTGAAAACTTCACAGAACACCAGTTTGTTGGGATCTTTGCGGAAGGGGTCTCGAAACATGGCAACAGGGATAAGGTACATGTCACTGTTGGAGCCCTCTGACTGGAAAGTGCTAGAACCATCAAAATTCCACTCAGGCAACTCTGGGACAAAAAGAGGTGAGAAAATTAAATTACAATTGTACAGAACTCCCCAGCCAAGAATACAGCCAGCCGTTTACATTTCCATCTCTAAAATGAGTCACAAATGCCACCACCATTAGATCCTTCAGCATCTGTACCTACACATCCCTACAGTCCTTTGAGAGTTCCAAGTAAGACCATGTATTTATTTATTGTTTTACCCAAGTTCCTTAAAGAAGTAAACAAATCACAACCACCACCACCTAAGAAGAGCACAGACTTCTGTCCTAAATGAGTCTCTATGTGTTAGGTATGGGCGACAACTGTGCCGCAATTATTGCAAATACGAAGATAAGGGAAAGTTTGGTTTCTTCGTCTGTCATCTCTCACCATCTTCTGACTGCTCTGCTTCTGTGTCCTAGAAAAAACTACGTTCCCGTGCCATTTAGGTCAGGCTGTCACTCCAGCTTACTGAGGTCTCAAAAGGCAGAGCTCATACTGTCTCCCTGGATGAACAGGGCCTGCACAACGTCAGCCACGCAGCCAGTACACAGCACACGCTACATGGTATGGTCGTTCACTCTCTCGCTCCAATGAGCGCATTATCAGGAAAGCAACTTATCTCAGAGTAGGCAGGTGGTGGCATTTTCCCGAGGCCTGGGGTGCAGAGATATAATTTGTTCTGGACTGAAAAATTAAGGTCATGACTCTAATGGCCTCTGGAAGGATATGTAACCAGATCATTTTAAGAACTGGCCTAACAAAAGAAACAAACAGTCCCATTCACAAACCACTTCCAAGAGCATACTTTCATCCAGAAACCCAATGATGAGCAAAGAACACAGTACTCCAGGAGTCTGTAAACTAGACAGCATTTTTTTTTTTTCAATTAAAAAAACAATGGTGCTCAACCTGGGTTCCTGAGCTTGTTTCATGGGCAGCTAAGTAGGGATGGTCAAACTCTCCACTCTCTATAAATTAGACTTTTTTCTTTCTTTTCTCAATACATTGGCTTATAGGCAAAACTCCATTTAATTAAAGGGTTTCTTTGCTGACGTACTTACTGGGAGGCTGTGCAGGGACTTTTATGTGCACTGATCAAACCTGAAACACCCCGCCTTAGAAAAGCTTTGCAAATAGAAGAAGCCAAGCTAGGGGTTCTTCGCGCTGGTCTACAGCTGCTCGGTGTCCACCCTGGGCCTGTGTGCTCCCACCAGCTTGTGCCCCACCCTGCGTGGCCTTACCGTCTACACACTTGGGCTCACAGTCCAGGGTGCGAGTCTTGCAACGCAGCCCCTCTCCAGTGCCATCAATCCAGATATACATGGCTTGGACCTTGTCGCCCTGAGGCAGGGACATGTACACCTGCTTGATGCCTTTGTTCAAGTGGGAACTCGCTGAGGTGGCCATGGTGGAAGATGTTCCGGCAGTGAGCAGGAGCGAGGCAGCCGCGAGGGCGAGGCAAGGAGGGCGTAGAGAGGCCGAGGCTGTGCTCAGGCGAGCCCCGCGCTGCGCCCATGCTCAATTCTCTGTTATGCAGATTTAATGCAATCACAATCAAAGTACTACTAGCACGCCTCACAGAACTAGAGAAAACAATCCTAAAGTGCATTTGGAACCAGAGGAGACCTAGAATAGGAATAGAAAACCATTGCTGGGCAACAAGACAAGGCAGGAGGCGTCACAATCCTAGACTTGAAGTTGTATTACTTTACTTTTAAGGTCTAGATGCAACGTATATTGTATAAAAGAGACACTAGTTGGTTACTTACTTTGTATACAGTAGACTTACATAATTTTAACTCCATAAACTTTTAAACGTTAGGTACACCTGAGACCCATAGGTATTTTGTCCCCAAATATACATAGATCTCTCTCTCTCTCTCTCTCTCTCTCTCTCTCTCTCTCTCTCTCTCCATATATGTATATATTATATATATGTAGTTTAATAATACAATAATCTAATAGTTTTCCATTTAACCACATTACACATTGATTGCCATGTCCCATGCAGCTCTTGAAATTCACAGGAGGAGGACGGTGGAGGATAGAGAAACAAGGACAAGATCAGAATGCAGAAAGCTAAGGTCAGGTGGAGCCCTCTCTCCTGGTGGGAGGAAAGGAACTGCCTGACCACTGCTGTGCGTTTATTGACACAGCCAAGAAGAGGCTGATAACAGGGGAGCCCCTCTCCCAGTGGAGAAAGGACCAGCTTGGCAGCTTTTCCGTCTGGCTCAACACAGGCACTTCGTGTCCTCAGGGCTGGCCTTGCTCTAGCTGTGCATGTGAAATCCATCTCCAGCTCAGCTGCATCCCACAATTGAACAAAGGAAATATTTTGCAAGTCAATATTTACATAAGCCTTAACTGTCTTAAAATTCAGTTTCTTAAGTAATCAAAAGCCCAACAGCAGAAAACACATAAGTTGGTCTTAATAAAATGGAAATTTTGTTTCTTAGTCTAATTTTGTAAATTTTACCAACATTAGATCTATACCTAAGAAAACCTTATTAGACATAGAAAACTCTTAAAATGACTTTTTGTTTGTAGTACACTTAATTTCATGTAATAATCATTGGAGATGGCTCAGCAGAATAAGCACTTGCCTGGCAAACACAAGGGTATGAGTCCAATCCCTAGTTCTGAAAAA
>NW_004524588.1:21557729-21570227 GCF_000260255.1 Octodon degus
AAAAAAAAAAAAAAAAAAAGTCATTTTAAAAATAGCTTTTCTGGTGATGGGGCATGATAGAACCCTGGGGAAAACCAGAGAAGCCATTTATTGTGGAGAAAACAGAAGCAAAGTGGTTTCAGTGGCTGCTTTTTCAGCAATGGGGGAGAGGTTTGTTGAGCAACCTCACAGGCCCAAAGGGTCACCCCAGGGCAAGTTCCCTCCTCTCCTTCTTCTCCTTTTCTTTGTAGAAAGGATTATAACTGTAGCTCTTAGCTGTCCTATGAAGAAAGAGATTTTAGAGCTTTCCTTTTTTTGCATACAGCAGTCTCTCACTTATCAGAGAGGCTACCTTCCAGACACCCTAAAAACAAGCGAAAATCAGCGAAGTAGAGACATTATATTTATTGTAGTATTTATATATTTTTCAAGGCTTTATAAACCCTTCCCACACTCTTATGAACCTTTCCCACACTTTTAAAAACACTGCAAATATTCTCAACCATTTTCTAAACTCATAAACCTACGTAATCTTAACAACGTATGTATACTGTACGGTACTGCAAAATCCTGCCATATAGTGAAAAATCCCAGAGAAATGATTTATGTAAGTAGAAAACAATGAACATTACACCTAACTTATGTTAAACAAACATAAACATTATATTGATTGGTTAGCACCCTGAGCAAAATGAAGCGTTCAGCATACTGGAGTGTGCGTGCTGCGCTGCAGAGGGTGCCCCGTCGGGTGTCAGTGTAAAGTCAGTCTCTCTTCCTGGGTTTCAGGATTCGTTTCCCAAGTGTGTGTTAGAGGTTTGCTCACGTCAGTGGGTGTGTTTGTCCCTTTTATTTAAGTCTTTTTTGACTTTTATTGGTATATATTTGCAGTACATAATGACTACATTCACTTCAGGGAATTGGTCCGTGTACAGAACACAGTTTACTTTTCCACCTTCCTGCCACCCTCCTTTGTTTTTCAAGCCAAAAATTCACGTATTTATTTTATAAGGCCTTATACAGTTGGTTATCATTTATATAGATTAAGAACCAGGTTAATAGGCCAGAAACATATATCATGTAAGGCAACTGTACTAAGTCAAGGTATGCTTTTAGATACACTGTCCTTGCCAGATTATAATAAATGTCTTTTTCTCTTCATTTGTCTTTTATTTTGTATATAAGATTTTTCATAGAAGAGAAATTGTGTGGGACTTAAGCTGTGTGACTGGCACTTCACTTAACGTTGTGGTCTCAAGGCGCGTCCATTTTCTTACAAATAACTCATTCATCGTTCTTCACGGTAGAGCGGGCCCCGAGGCCAGATGCCATGGCTTCTTCATGCACTCATCTGCTGGTGGACGTGCCAGCTGTTTCCAAGACATGGCTGTTGTGGTTGTGCTGCTGTGGCATGCATGCATCACTGATATGACGTCATCAGCCCTTGGAGAAGATACCTGGAAGAATAGCTGAGTCAAATGGAAGAGGTACTTTTAGATTGTGAAGACTCTCCATACTGATTTCCGAAGTGGTTGGCTGTGCCTGTCCTGATTTGTGGCTTCCAGGTAAGGAAGTTTAGTTTCATCTGGCCCAGAGATGGGGTATGTTGACCCGAGAGGTTCCTAATGAGCACATCTGGGTGTGTCCCCTGCTGCCTTTCATTTCTGGGTAGAGGAGGCCAGTGCCTTGTACCTTTGGTGCTTTTGTATGAAGCTCTTGTTTTCTAGGGACTTAAGACCTTCTACCACTAGACAGAGGTTTGGAGGGACAGAAAGCTATGTGGTCAGAGGGCAAAGAGTTAAAAGAAAAGCATTTGGCTGAACTTGGGGAAGTCAGTTCTCAGCTGGCCTCCAGGTGACAAAGGGGTCACTGGACAGGGACTAAGGAGCTCAGCTGAGGAGGACGTGGGACCCCAACTCCACCCACCGACTAGGCTCTTGACTCTAGTCACAGGAAGGAACTTCAGGATGTGTCAGACAGAGACACACAATAGTTTATCAGGAAGAAAGAGGTACACACTCGGAGGAGTGTGCACCCTCCATGTGCTTTTCTTGAGCCAAGTGTGGGGACTTAGCTGAGCCTGAGGGGGACAAACTCCTTGAGACTAGAGCAGAGCCAGGCCTGAGGATGCAGAACGCTGGAGGCAGGCACTGTGAGCAAGCCAACCTCCAGCTGAGCTGCATGTCCACGGGTGTCTGGCCTTGGTGTTCTTCTTTCTTAACTGCAACCCAGAGAGCCTGAGAATGAGCAGGGGCCAGGCCATTGTCACTGCCTTTCCATCACAGAGCTTAGGGCCCACCCAGTCCAGCTTTCCTTTATGTGTCCTGTTTCTTCTTCTCCTTCTTCTTTTTTTTTTTTTTTTTTTTTTTTTTTTTTTTTGACAGAACCAAGGATTGAACTCAGGCCCTAGTACTCACCATGCAAGCACTTATTCTACTGAGCTATCTCCCCAGCCCCCCTGTTTCTTCTTAGTCTCACATCGCTCCTCCTCATGACCCCACTTTCCAAGCAGGTTGACACACAAGGTAAATCAAGGGTTGAAGCTGTGGAACCTGAGAATAATTTCCTCCAATAAAACAAAAACATGAATGAAACAATCACAATCTCGGGGGCTGGTGAGATGGCTCAGTGGTCTAAAGCACCTACTTAGAACAAGCTTAGCAAAGCCCAGGGACCACGGTTCAATCCCCCAGCACCACATGCCAGCCAGCCCCGCCCCCTGGTGGGCTGAGCTGGCCACACACACACACACACACACACACAAATAAATAAATGAAATTAAAAAAAAAATCAAGATATTAAAAAAAAAAAAAAAAGAAACAATCACAATCTCTTGGCGACAGTCTCCACCTGGCTTACCAGGTGGAAACCAATAGCCCAGAATACACTGATGGAGACAAGACAGTGCTCTGGAGCGGCAGCAGCGCCCCAGCAAATCAAGTCAGGTTCTGACTCTCTCTGACATATGTGAAAAGAGCTGATGCTTGCTGGCGTGGGGGCACAGGCCCCTAAGCCCTAGCACTTGGGAGGCTGAGGCAGGAGGATCTTAGTGAATTCAAAACCATACTGAAATATAGAGTGAGTTAAATGTTAACTGTTTTAACCCCTCCCACCAAAAACAAAACAAAACAAAACAAAATGGTAGTAATTCTAGACTTTTTCCTCAGTGCAGTCTGCTGGCCGATGTCCATCTTGCTCGGTGGAGGCCAGACTTCTTTTTCTTTTTTTTTTTTGCCATAATTTTATTGATAAACAAATAGCAATGAGACAGTTTCAAATCAAATCGGTAGGACAGTTTCAGTAATTAACACACTGCATACATTCTTCTTAGTGGTTAATTACTGTACAAGATGCGGACTTGATAGCCTATTTACAAACACCATTAGAACAAATCATTCTATTCATTAAGAGAATGTAACTATATATCTATCTTAACTACTTTGGATACACAGATACAAAATGGACATTAGTCTGTATCCCCTTTTTTTGTTAAGTTCCATTATTTGAATATTATAGGTATGTAAACTCAGTAAAATATTCTAAAAGAGTCCAGTAGCCCATAATAGTATTGGGTCTTCCGCTTTACTGGCAGTGTCAGAAATTATTGACTTGAGTCCCCCACAGCTCAACATAACACCATGGCTTTACATCTTATACTTTGTTTTTAGACTTTTCTACTGGATGGTTAAGACCAAGATAAAGCAAGACCTATGCAACAAGAGTTGTAGCTTTTGGGTCTGATAAAGTCAGTGAAATCCCCTCAGGATTTATCCTGAGATCTTGTACCTCAGATTGTAGAAGCTTTGTCATTGTCAGCCATGTGGATGAGTCACAGCCATTGCTTGGCCAATGTGCTCTCTGTGAAAGCCTGAGAATGTTTTCTCTCCATGTGACTCTCCTTAGGCACACTCTACATCATCGATCACTTTCCTCTTTGGCCCCATAATCTCCTTGATCAGAAAATTTGGGACACTACCAAGTTACATGACGTTACAGTACAAGTTCTCATATGTCCTGAGTCTTAATTGACCTTGGAAGGCTAGGGCCAAAATGTTGGCTTTCCTTGCAGCCCTCCTTTTTCTCTAATTTTGGTCTGCAAACTTAGGTTCTTAACCATCCAGAAGACAAGCTTATTGTTATTATCAAACAACTTAGGCTATTAAGCTTAACCTCACTATCTCTCTGCATTTCAAACATCTTAGGCATAATAAGGAACAGGCATTTTTCATCAAGTATTGATATGTTGAACTTTAAGTCCCTACAGAATATGATAAAAAAATTTAAAAATTAGATTATATTTTAAAAATAGGATAAAGAATTATATACTTCTCTTGTTTGCACATAAGTCCAAAAATCTAACCATATACAACCTTGAAGCAGGACAATCCCACTATATTCCTTTTCCTGTCTCTTGCCAGACTTCTTTTCTATTACAGTCTGCCACGGATTAGATGAGAACTGCCACGTTATGCAGGGTGATTTGCTTTACTCAGAGTGTACTGATCTAAAAGCCCATTTCATTGTGTGTACCTTCATATGATATTTACAATAATATTTGACCAAATATTTGGGTACTATGATCTAGCCAAACAGACAATTAAAACTAACCCTCACACTATGAAGCCTAGTTGCCTTCCTTTCTGGGTGCCCTTTGGTTTGCAGATCTCTCTCTGTCTCTGTCTCTCTGTCTCTCTGTCTCTGCCTCTCTCTCTCTCTCTCTCTCTCTCTCTCTCTCTCTCTCTCTCTCCCACACACACACACACACATACACACACACAAATAAACAACAGAGATCAACTGATCTGCAGCACACCATACTACTGAGAGATGTTAGAAACTTTGTACCCTCAGCGCTAATCACGGTGCTGCAGTCTACAGATTCCGACATGGGCACACTGGGCGTGAGCAGGTTCACTTTCTGCAGCAGGCTAGTTTTCATGCTGCCTTATGTCACACAATGTATCAGTTTCTTTCCCATTGCTGGGACAAAATACCTGTCCCCTCCCAACCACTTGGAGGTGTGTGTGTGTGTGTGGGGGGGGGGGTCCTGTCTGACTTGCAGTTTCCAGCGGTACAGTCCATGGTTGCCTGGAGAAGAGCTCCAGTGGAGGGGCTGCAGGGAGGAATGCTGCTCAGCCTGTGGCAGGGGAGAAACAGGGGAGGAGGAGGAGCCAGGGACGAGCTCTGTCCAGGTCATGCTGCAGTGCCTGGCCTTTTCTGAGCTATATGCGCACAAGGGGATTAATCCTCTAATGAGAGTGGCACCCTGTGATCCAGTTGCCTTCCAAAATCTCACTATGAACCTAGGAGATTTGATGGGGACCCTTTAGATTAAAGCCCTCTAATGCCTAAGTTGTAGGGTCACGAAGGTGACTACTTGTAAGGAACAGTGTGAGGCAGAGGCCAGCTGAGACCACCCTTGTGTAAAGGCAACGTGGTGCGGAGTACAGGCAGGCAGAGGGCAAGCAGAGGCCCCTAGCGGGGTGCAAAGAGAAGCGGGCTTCTTCTACAGGCCTTGAAAAAACGCCAGATAGCTCAGCGGACCAAAGCACCTGCTTAGGGAGAGCACAGTGGCCGGGGTTCGATCCCCGGTGTGCTGTGCCAGCCCCGCCCCCGTGGGCACGCTGAGACAGCGATGGAGACCGGGCGTGGTGGCGCGTGCTTGTAATCCCAGGGCTTGGGAGGCTGAAAACAGGCGGATCACTACAAGTCCCATCTGTGTAGTGAGACCCTGCACTAAATGTTTCCTAAAAAACAAAAACAAAACAAACAAACAAAAAAAAACTAAAGAAGGCCAGAGATACTAGGTGGGCATCTTAGAAGTACCAGTGGCCAGAGTTCTCTGGATGTGAGGCGGGTGAAGTCCTCGAGGCGTTGGGTGCAATGTTCGGGAGTCTGCAGTGTCCCAGCTCCGTCTTTGCTCTTTCCCGCCCACCTGTGTGTGCTGGCTGAGCTAGGGGCAGCGCCTCCTCGGGCAATCCGGGTGGGCATCAGGATAATCCCTTCCGAAGCAAGCCGTACACCACTAACCTAAAACCAAAATCAAACCCACAGCTTATGAAAGAACAAAATTTTAGCTCATAGCTGGCTAGGATTTTGTTTTCATCTAATTTATATTTACGCCATAGACACGATTTACATGTATTTGTACCAATCAACGTTTGCAAGTTTTACTGCTGCACAGATGCCTAGAATGCGGCCACAAATAGCAGAATCTGCCACTGCCGCGTTTCTGAGGGTAATAAAGTACTTCTGTCCTTACAAACTGGAGTCTAGCCACATCGAGAGGACAGCAATGATCTATATTTTCCGCAAAAGTATTGACTTGTTGCCCAATATATCTGCATATACTTATCTCTCGCTATATAAGATGGACATAAACAATTGTGCATTCATATACAAACACACGCGTTTGTTTTTCTTTCCCCCTGCTTTTGCCATCTTATGTACCTGTCGCACTGTTGCGGTTCTCAAGAATCTCGGACGTGTCTGCCTTCTCTCCTTCGATGTCTTACCCAAGGTTATCTCCAGCTCATGCTGCCCAGGGCCCCGGCAGCGTACCAGCCTCCGCGGAGGAGGGCTGAACCTGGTTAGTAAGTGCCCTTCACCAACCCTGTTTGTATATTTTTCTAAAACATGTTTTGTAACACATCTTAGCTGTGCTCCAGAATGATGTGATGACTCAACATTTTTATTTTATGAGTTTTCAATTTTTAAAGGGAAACAGATTTATTGGAAACAATAGCAAAGAGGTTTATTTTAAAATAGAATAAATATTACATTGTTATATGATATTCCTAAAAGGCACACCAGCAGGTGGCAGCATAATCTCAATTATTGTTGGCAATAGTTTTTTTTTTTTTTTAAATGAGAAGCGCATATTAAATCCATAGTTTTTTCCCCCCAGTTTCTCTCATTTGATTTTCCTGTGACAGGAGACATCTATTTAAAGCCATAAAGTAACTAATTTCATATCTTTAAAAAATATAGTATTATTAGAATACATTTAAATACATTTATGACAATTTTTTTTAATATAATTTTTTTTAATTTTATTTATTTATTTGTGTGTGTGTGTGGCCAGCTCAGCCCACCAGGGGGCGGGCTGGCTGGCATGTGGTGCTGGGGGATTGAACCGCGGTCCCTGGGCTTTGCTAAGTTTGTTTTAAGTAGGTGCTTTAGACCACTGAGCCATCTCACCAGCCCCATTTATGACAATTTCAATAAGCAAGTATTATTGAGTTTTAAGGTTCAAAATGACATCTTTTTAGGGTTTGGAGAGTCCTGGGATCAGATACTTTTTCTTTTTCTTTTTTGCAGTACTGGGGCTTGAACTCAGGACCGTGTGCTTGCCAGGCAGGTGCTTATTCTACCGCGCTATCTCCCCAGCCCCTATCAGATGCTTTTCTCAATAAAAAAGTTCTTAGAAACTTTTCAGATACTAATTACTAATTGTTGGATTTATATTTCAAAGAAACCATGTGTTATACATTGTTAAAGTCTATAGATTTCTACATTAAGCATGTGAACATGTATAAAAATAAATTTAGTAAAAATTAATTTGTTCAAATACTCTCTTGTATAATTGAGCTTAAATTTCTTCAGTTAGATTTGTTCCTAATTTATAGGATTCATTAAAGACTATTAAGGATCCCATTGTATTTTAGTTGCAAACCAGGAATTGCTTACGCATTACTATAACAAAACCGTCTGAGTTAAGAAAGGACATGTTTATCGCCCCTGTAAAATTTCCTTTTCCTTCCTCTCAACCCACGCTTCCTTTTTCATATAGTGTTTCTTTTGTCTAGTTTGATGTTTATGAGGTTCACACTTTTGTGTATTTTGGTAGCCTCTGTGTTTTCATTGCTGAGTAGTATGACCTGCTGAAAAAAATGCACCATATTTTGCCATTCTAGCCACCACTGATAAATATTTGGGTTTTTTCTCTTTACTTTTATGAATAAATCTGTAATTTATAGACTTGTACATGTGTTTTTGTGGAAGTAAAGCAGCTTCATTTCTCTTGAGTAAATGTCTGGAGGGGAAGCGTTGCGCTGTGTGGCAAGTACATGCTTAGCTTTACGAAGCAGCCGCTAACTTGTTTGCCAGTGTTTCCCACTGCGAGGGGCAGCTGAGCGGAAGCGCGATCTCACGTGCAGGGCTCAAGCAAGGCCAGCGGAGGACACGGAGCCTGAGGTGAGCCAAATACACCAGCTGCCAGGCAGGTCCTTTCTCCATCAGGAGAGGGGCTTCCCCTGTTATCAGCCTCTTCAGGGTTGTGTAAGTAAGCACACTGCAAAGATGATTAGAATTGAATTTAGTGAGGTAGCAGGACTCAAAGCCAACATACAAAAATCAGAAGGTTTTTGTTGTTAATACACTGAGCACAATTTTGTTGAGAAAAAAATCATGAAAGCAATCCCACTCATATACCCACAAAAGTTGGGTGCATGTGTAAGCCCAGCACTTGGTAGGCTGAGGCAGCAGGATGACAAGTTTGAGCCTAGCCTGGGCAACTTTGTGACTTAGTGACAAATTGTCTCAAAAAAAATTAATATAGCTCAGTGCAGAGGAGGCCCTGGGTTCAATCCCCAATACCTCAGAAACAAGTAAGTTACAAATCCAAGCAAACAAAAAACCAAACAACTAGGAATGGACTTAACTAAAGATGTGAAATCCTCTGCAGTAAAGATTGTGAAACACTAATAGAAGAAATTAAAGACATAAAAAATGGATGGTTTTCTGTGTTCATGGATTGGAAGTAATATCTTTAAAATGTTCACATTGCCCCAAATACCCTATAGAGTCAACACAATCTTCCCTGAAATAACAAAGTGTAGGGATCGCGGAGCTCTTGCCGAGCCCCGGCAAGCAACTGCGGGAGGATGAGGAAAGGACAGACTGGAGACCAGAAGTTGGGTCAGGCGCAGCTCCTCTCTCTCCTGAGTGAAGGACAGGAGCTGCCCAAGAACAAGAGTGTTCATTTATGCCCGAGAGAGGTCAGCAAGTCCAGCCTCTCTATGGATCGATCAGTTAGCAAGCTTCAGCGGCAGCCTTCGGGGAGCTCCGTATTCTTGGGCTTTGTCCCACATGTCCAGCTTTAGGTGCTCCCAACAACAAAGAAATCCCTCACCGGACTAAAAAAAGCAATCTGGACATTCATTCAGGGCTCAAAAGACTCCTAAGCTGAAGCAATATGGAACAAAAAAAGAATGAAACTGGAGGCACCATGCCCCTGATCTTCTTATGTACCACAGAACCATAGTAAGACGTGCAACAGGACAGCAACATAAAACCAGACACGCAGAGTGAGGGGACAACATAGAGATCCCAGAAAAACCAGTAAGCCCACAGCTTTACAGCTGAGTGATTTGTGACAAAGGGACAGACACACATACAGAAGAGGGGACAGCCTTTTTGATAAGCGGTGCTTGGAAACTGGATGTCCACATGCAGAAAACAAACCTGAGCCCTCTCTCACCTTTTACAAAAACCCACTCGAGATGAACAAAGAACTGTAAGGCCTGAAACTCTGAAACTGCTAGAAAAAACTCTAGCGGAAATACTTTAAGACTTTGGTATAGGCAACAATTTTCTGGGTAAGGCCTTCAAAACACAGGAAACAAAAGCAAAAATTGACAGACAGGACTATATCAAACTAATGATTTTTGCCTCGTAGTGGTCCTCTTGTATTCAGCCGCCCCAGCACTGAGATTACAGGCATGTGCCACCACACCTAGTCTCTCCTGCTCAGTGCACTTGGGGTGGGGCTGGTGCAGCTTGTGGTGCCGGGGATTGAACCCTGGGCCCTGTGCTTGCCTAAGCAGGTGCTTAGAACATTGAGCTATCTTGCCAGCACTTGAGGCATGTAGGGATAAATTGTTTTAAACTGACTTGAGATATGAAGG
The DNA here is from genome assembly GCF_000260255.1 of Octodon degus. NCBI lineage: Eukaryota > Metazoa > Chordata > Mammalia > Rodentia > Octodontidae > Octodon > Octodon degus. The sequence goes on from NW_004524588.1 coordinate 21,567,614, forward strand.
ACCCTGATCCTTTTCTTCTTTTTCAGAAGATGACACTATGAAAGTATTTAAAAGTTGGCAACGTTGTTAGTTAATGAAAGATACAAGCGCTTCTCGGTATTTAAAAGGCAATCCTCAAAAAGTTAGGTTTTCGAACATGCAGGCAAGCAAACAAACACACAAGCAAATTAAGAAGACAAACACCCGACACCCAGGGAGTGGCAGGCTTGTGATCCTGACCTGGGGGAGCTACCTTGGGGGTGCGGCAATAATAGCTGAGAGTGGCAGATTGGGCAGGGCAACCACAGAGACCCTGCCGAGGGCAACATCCTGAAGCACTAGGGGTGATGTTCCATGTTAATGCATCCAGGGAGTGAAGCATTCAACCAAGGAAGGTTTTGTTTTAAAACAGGGTCTCATTCATACTGGCCTTGAACTCACTGTGATCCTCTTGCCTCAGCCTCCTGAGTTGAAAGTAGAGCATTCTTCTGTTTTAAAATGTAATGTTGTTTGCTTCATTAATTTTTGAACTTGCTTAGGGTCCATTAGCTTTTCTTTTTTCCTTCTATCCCTGTATTTTGAAAGCATATGACTTGTTTGGTTTCATGGGTACCTAGCTGGAGAGAGATTTGCTTACTCATGTTTAATTTAGATTATATTTATATGGAACTTTGGACTGGAGCTTTAGGGTTGCTATGGAATGAATTAAGACTTTTGGGTTTTGGGAATTCAATGTATGCTGCATAGGAGAAAGATGTGATTTTTATGAAGCAAGCATAATGTTACAAGTTGAATATTGTGTTGTCCTCTAAATTCATGTGTTGTAGACTGGGTGTGGTGGTGCATAGCTGTCATCCCAGCACTTGGGAGGCTGAAAACAAGAAAATCATTATGAGTCCGATCTGTGTAGTGAGACTCTGTAGACCCTGTAGGCCTTGTACTAAATATATGAAAAATAATAATGAATAAATTTATGTGTTGAAATGCTAACCCTCAGAATAATGTCATCAAAAATGGGGCCTGCAGGAAATGATGATGTCATGAGGGTGAAGCCCTCTTGGGTGAGATTAGCACCCTTATGAAGGATACCCCAGAGCTCCCTTTCCTTTGTAGTGCAAGGACACGAGAAGACAGCCAACACGGACCAGGAAGCACTCTCGGCTCACTCCAAATGCATTAATAGCCCGATAGTAGAATGCTCAGCTGCCAGATTCTGAGGAGTAAATGTGATTTAAGCAGCTCAGTCGGCAGTATTTTGTTGCAGCAGTTTAAATGGACTAAGGCAAAAGTGATTCTCAGTATCTAAGTTATTGCACGTTCAATTTATTTTTCCTGTTGGGATGATTTTGAGTGATGTCCAAAATGGTATGTAAGCATTAACATACAAAGCCTCCTTTATGTATTTCCCATATCAGTTTTTAATTTGCTTGATTATTGGGCAGTCATGTACTTCATCCCAATACAGTGAATATAAAAATATCTTTAAATTGTTATATGATAAAATTCAAATTAATAATACTAAATGTTTACTGTTACTGTTTTCTCCCTCAAATGGTGTGAAATCATTTGTTTCTAGAAGGCATTTTAAAATTTCCTTTTTTTGAACATAGGCAAAATAGTTTCATTTTATCTGAGAATTTGTAATCCTGAATAAATACTGGGTTTTGGACTCAGGGAGAATTAGAAAGCTATCTGTTTTTAAAAGAGATTTATTTGGGACAGGGTCCTGCTATGCAGCTTGGACTCACAGTGATCCTCCTGTCTCAGCCTACCCAGCGCTGGGATTCCAGGCCTGCACCACAAATCACTCCTGGTTTCAGTGGTCGGCACATTGCAGGGCCTGTATGGGATGCAGTACCGGGCATCGAACATGGGCCCTTGCACTTGTCAGGCAGGCGCTTAGACCGCTGAACTATCTCTCCCGCCCGGAAAGCTGTCTTATTATTCTATGCTTTGCTAGATCGGCTGGGCTCTTCTTTTGTCCTTGGCTTAGCCAGGATAGACAATAATGGGGACTGCTCATCTTCAAGTTCAGTAAGATTTTTGAAGATGACCAAAACAAAAAATAAGGGAGATTTAATTCCTAAATTCCTTATTTATGTAACTTATGTAACAAGGAAATAGAGACGTCTCTTGAATCCTCTTAGCTTAGGTCCTGCTGCTGTATTGAGCTGTCTTTACTTGTGCTATCATGATTTTGTGTTTGGCTTGGCGGCGAGCATGGGTCTGGTTGGGCTGTCCAGGCTGGCTGAAACTCCTGAGCTCCAGCAGTCCTCCGCCCTAGCCTCCAAGTAGACGGGACTACGCGCGACCACAGGCGGGGACACTGTGCCGGCTGGTCTTGTTTTCCAAAGTGGGAGTGATTGGTACCGATGAGAGGAAGGACACGCCTACAAATGGGGACCTGCGCCAGAGGCCCAGGCTGGGAAGCAGCGGTTCCTGTGCTGAGCGGTGGGAGGAAGGAGCCCTACCAGGACGAGGGGTGCTGAAAGGATTTTCTGGACGCACGCGACTGCAGTTTGCACTGCGCTGCCCTCTGGAGAAAGACAAGGTTCATTCAGGCTTTGACTTTAACAGTGCAGTGGCCCAAGGCCAGAAAAGAGGAAAACGTGAATGTTAGTATTCTTTTTTTTCC
>NW_004524588.1:21570987-21572300 GCF_000260255.1 Octodon degus
TCTCTCTCTCTGTATGGTGTGTGTTTGTATTTTTAAAATTAGCTCAGGCTGGAGATTTGGCTCAGTGGTAGTATGTTTGTCTAGCAAGCTGGAAACTTTGTTTTATCCTCAGCACCAACAAAACAAAACACAACAACAAAAACAACCTCATTGATTCTAAACTTCACTGATATATTTTTCTCATTTGGTTTCCAATGATATTTATTTATTTATTTATTCTTCTGTATTTTAGAGAAGGGTCTACAGGGAGTTCAGGGTCTCACTACTAGATTGGACTCGTAGTGATCTGCGTGTTTACAGCCTCCCAAGAGCTGGGACTACAGGCACGTGCACCACGCCCAGTCTCAATTGCTGTCTCAGTGCATCCCAGGAGCGGGTTGGCACGGCAGGCCTGGGGATTGAAGCCCTAGTCCCTGCGCCTGCTTGCAGGAGCTTTAATCGGCTGAGCTATTTGGCCCCTCCTCTCCAGTAATATTTGATGCTTTTCCATTTTTGGAAAAAATCTAATGTAGTGTATAGAGGGATTTTTAGAAACAGCTCATTAATATACAGGCAGGTCTGCTGTTAAGTCAGTCAACTATTTTTTAGCCTTCTTTACCAGTGTGCTACAAGGGAAAGAATAAAAACAAAAAGTGAGAAACAACTGGTTTTCTTGATCTTATCACTTAACCTGTCTAAACCCTGGCTTCTTATCTGAAAGCTTCAAGGCCTGTGGAGCCGGGAGCAGCCTGGGACTCCAGCTCAGTCAAGCATCCCTCACTTGGGAATTTGTGGCACTCTATGGGAGCACCTTGCTCAGGCTCTTAATTTACCTACAGTTTTCAGTAGCACTTAAAATAGTCCCATCTACTTTAGAATTTTATCAAACACAAAGTTTGTCACTAGCTAAGGAGATAAAACTAACACATAAAACAATTGGACAGTACTGATTTGTTACACCATGCGTGGGTTTGTGCTTCCTCACAATGGCCCACTGGAACTTGATTTTTTTGTCCAAACTTTTGTAACTCACAAGAAGTTGATCCTGAGATCAGCTGGGGGGGCTGGGCTCCAGAGTCTGTAGTCTTCACCATAACAAAACTCTACATCTTAAGAAAAGATGAATGTTTGTGCAGAGTAGTGTAATTATAGAATATGCTGTATAATTCAAAATGCTTGCCACTTATATTCAACCTGCTTAAGAACTTTTTATTTTTATTTTTAATTTTTTGATACCTGTCTCAGATGTGGTACTAGGGATTGAACTCAGGGACTTGTGCTTGTGGGGCAGGTGCTTAGACTGCCAAGCTGTATCCCTAGCCTGAGAATATTCT
>NW_004524588.1:21574390-21592729 GCF_000260255.1 Octodon degus
CACACCGGGTCTGCCCCTGGGGGCACTAAGACTGGGTGAATGGTGCATGCCTGTAATCCCAGCCCTGGGGAGGCTGAAAACAGTAGGATCATTATGAGTCCGAGCTGTATAGTGAGACCCTGCACCAAAGACATTTAAAAAAAAGTTATCTTCATAAGACCACACGATGTGAATTCACAGTAAGTGAATTTATGATGGTAATTCACAAGGGATCTGTTGCCCTGAGATGGTGATCTAAACTGTATGCTGTTCTATAACTAAAACCCGTTGGACTTGATATTCCAGTCTGCATTGCTGGTCATATTGCAGACTTTCCAAGAGCTTTATACACATCCTAAATAGGTGTGCTTTTTCTCCTTTCTAGCTTTTTTTTTTAGCCATGAATGGTGAATGTTTGAAGAAATATATACATTCCACCTGGTTTAAACATTACACAATGTATATATGTATTGAAACATCACAGCATTGCATTGATATGTGTACTTTTTAATGCACCAGTTAAAATAAGTATAACAGTAATTTTTGAAAGGCAGCATGAGCAGGGATAGTGAGCAAAGCTGTCACTGGTGCTGATACTTGGGGCATTTGCAGCAGGAAAGGCAGCACCAAGGAGGTGGACCTTGGTGAGGCGCAGAGTGTGGACAGGCTTCAGGAGGAGCTTACGCGATGGACCCGCATGCAGACAGACGTGCACCAAGTCTTCCTCCGGGCTTTCTGTCTCCTGGTCCCACATTAGTGTAACTCCTGGGAGTGGCATTAACTCCAGCTGCCGAGCATGGCCTGACCTGCGCTGTCTCTAGTGTCTTCCCCAACCTTCCTCCCAGGGTCTCTCCTGGCATCCCGGTTCACAGAGTCTCCAGTGCAGCTCCCACCCTTCCTGCTCTGCCTGATCTCTGCAGCTCCAGCTGTTGTTAGAAGACCATGAAGGGATGATGGTGTCAGGAAGATCTTAGAGCTCAAGCCCCGCAAATATGCAAAATCAAGTACAGCACTGCCTCTCTTTTCTTCTTTATGATGTTCTCTAAGTCATGAGATAAAGTACAACTTATAAATAGAAAAGAAAAACAATATTATATGCTTGTAAAATTGCATCCTTACATTCTTCCTAGAAGGATAAATTTATTATTTTTAAAATACAAATCCTATTTCTTTTTCAAGTTTCACATTGAAAATTCTTATGGTATTATATAATGCCTATGGAAAATGCTGAAAAATAACTGCATCACTTAGGTTTTAGTTGAGAAATAATAATTACACATATTTATAGAGCACAGTGTGATAATTTGGTAAACATATAGTGATCAAATCATGTAATTAAGTGGGGCAAACCATCCTCCCAAATCGGATGGCATCAGACCTTCTAACAGCAGCATAAGGGGGTATTTGTGCATTTATAAAAGCTGAGTGTTGTGTGTCCCTTCCTGGTCCTTCTGCTATGTCTCAGTAGCTGTTCAAGAAACTGACGACAGGACAATGACACGTCGGATCCTGAAATGCCCTGGACCTGCTTCTCTTTATGGAAAGCTCTTTCTGGCTCCTCCGGGTAGAAAACCTGTTGGCTGCAGTCCTCATTACCCTGAAGATCTTATTAATTGGCCCCGGCATACTGAGCTGTTCCTGTGGCCTTGTCTCCTCCAGACTTAAAGCTGTGCATCTACCCAAGAGAAAAACACCTGGGGTCTCTCAAGAGCCCTTATAGGCCCCCTGTGGAGCGCCTTCGGCTGCGTATCACAGCTGAGACTCCTTCAGCTGGAGGGAGCCAGATGGTTCTTTGGCTTTTGCTCCCTCTTGGCAGTTAGGGTACTTCCCTGGGGGAGGGATGTTATAAACAGCTAAGATAGGTACAAATATTACAGGCAGACAGGGCTGGGCCTTCAAGAGGTTGGTGCAGAAGACACCTGTGGCCAGAGGAGCACTCACTGAAGGCCAGGCTTCAGGAAAGAGAACTACTCACCCAGGTGCTGCCCCTAGGGAAGGACAGCTGTGATTGATATTCCAAGTAGGCATCAATCACCTTGGGCTGGAGGCCCAAACTGTAATCCATCTCTTCCAGGAAAGTCCTTGTTTGTCCCAAGCATTCTTGCTACATGATTTGTTCCCCCATTTGATACCCATTTAATCAATATTACCCTGGGGACTATCGCTGCCATCTTATTGCTGACCATAGTTCTGTTCCAGCTCACACTCTCCCTATAATTTCCCTGCCATTGAACCAGTTTACCTGAGCAACTATATGTGTAATCTTATTGACTGGTTATAGTTTTGTCCCACCTTGAGTCCACCTCACCTGTTGGCTTTGCTCAATAGAATACCCTTGAAAAGTGGGGTTGGCAGGGGACCCACTTTCCAGGATCCCTTCTGTCCATTTCAGACAGAAGCTTTTGTTCTCAATAAATTCTTGCTGCTCTTAACCTTTGTTGTTTTAGAATTCACTCCTAGATCTTAGAGAACACAAGCTGAGCAACTTGGGCACCTAGCAGGTTGGGAGCTTCATTCTCCTATATCAATTAGCCAAAAGGAAGGGAGTAAGAGGGATGTGAGGGCTCTGCAGTCGGGAAGCAGAGGGCTGAATATGAGACACACACACACATCATGACCTCCCCACCAACGTAGAGCTAGAGGGGAGGGCAAAGGGGCAAAAATGATCGAAGTACGTTAGCTGCATACACTAGCCCATCAAAGCACAAGAGGGAAGGTGCAGTGTTTGTCCTTCTGTGGCTGCCTTATTTCCTTGTCTCACAGAATATCCTCCTGACCTTGCTGCCAACATCAGGGTTTACTTCTCTCTTCTGGCTCAGTAATGTTTCATTGCATGTATGTGCCACGTTTTCTCTCTTCGTTCATCGATGAGCGCTTTGCCTGATCTTTACGTTGGCTGTTATAGATACTGTGAGAGTCAACATGAGAGTACAGGTGTGTCTTTGACGTACTACTCACTTCCTCTGGCTATGACCAGCATGGCAACTGCCGGCTCACGTGGTGGCTCTACATTTAAGCTTTTGAGGAACTGCCACGCTGCTTTCTGTAACGGCTTTGCTGATTAACATTCCCCAGAACAGTGTAGGAAAACTTCTCTTTATCTACATCCTTGCCAGATTTGTTAATTTTTGTTTGTTTTCCAGTAGATGTTCTGACAGGTAAGACCATAGTGTATGGTGGTTTTGATTTACACTTCCCTGGTGAACAGTGGGCAGTTTTTCCAAATATTGGTCATTTACCAAACTGAAATTTGCAATGGGAATAATGGTGTTTGCCAGGAGATTTAAACAGTATTAGATCAAAAGTCAAATTCAAAATGACAAAGGATTGATAAAGCTATATTAAAAATATACACAAATTTTTATAGTTTATTCTTTCTGTAATTTTTTTTTTTTTTTTTTTGGTACTGGGGATTGAACTCAGGACCTTGCACTTGCCAGGCAAACACTTATTCTACTGAGCTATCTCCCCAGTCCCCTAAATTTTTTTGTTAGAAGCCTATACAATCATTTTTTTTCAATTTACAGTAGTTTTCTGAGTCTCTCCCACTGTGGCATGCACCCCTAGAGTTTGGAAGGTGTGTTTGTTATCTGATCTCCTGGTGTGGTTACCACCTTGGTAGGGATGAGTGTGAGGGTTGGATGGATGACAGGTATGAAGGTAGGAGGGAAAAATTGATCTGATTCATAACACTAACTTTCAAAGAACTGTATTTTATTAATTTGTATATGAAAATGTTATGCCTTTCATTCTACAGGTTGGACTTTTATTAAGAGTCTTCCTGTATCTTTCTTACAAAGTTCAAAGATCTACTTGAATTATCTTGTGAATGAGGATATTTACTTTCAGAATATTACATGGAAACTTTATGAATGTCTAAAGGAGGAGCTACAATACCTTCTAACTTTGAATTTAGAAATATGAATATAGAAGAGTCATAGGCCACATATTTTCATGTTTGTCACAGATTATTACCCTGAACCTACCATTTTTATCACTTAGTCTTGGAACAAATATTGAAGATTCCTGTCAGGCATGGTGGTGCATGCCTGTAATCCCAGTATTTGGGAGGCTGAGCCAGGAGAATTGTTGCAAGTTTGAGGCCAGCCTGGGCTACAAAGTAAGCTCAAGGGTAGCCCAAACTGCATAGTGAGACCGTCTCTAAAATAAATAAATAAATAAATAAATAAATATAAAGATTCCTTTCTTTTTAAAATATATTTAGTGCAGAGTGTACAGGTCTCACTACAGATCACACTCATAGTGCTCCTCTTGTTTTCAGCCTGCCAAGCACTGGAATTACAGGCACACGCCACCATACCCAGTCTCAATCACTGTCTCAGGCACCCCTGTCTCAGCAGGGCTTTAGTTCTCGTTTGAGAACTATCTGGCTGGCCCTTCCTTAAGATTTCTCCTCTGGAGAATATGGCATCTTTCAATCACTGTGAATTTTAAGTGAGAACTATCATTTTTAAAAGAGCTCCATAACTGTTACAGGTTCAAAAACTCCTCAGTTCTTCTATTATAAAAATGAGAATATTATTGTTATGGCTTATGACAAGATGTCCCCCCAGAGTCTTATGTGGCCATAGGTGGGGCTTTTCAGACACCTCTGGATATGAGATTAAGGTCGTGATGCTGGGCTCTAGGGTGTTCTCACCTGGGTGTGAGTGCTACCTGCCCTAATGGTGGACAGCCTGGCTGGAACATAAGGGACAGAAAGAGGCTGCTGCTGCTTGCTGCCTTCTCATGCCCTACTCCGCCATGGACTGTTTCTCCCATGATGCCCTTCTGCTATGACACCCTGCGTTGGAGCCAACTGACTATGGACTGACCCCTCTACCTATCGTGAGCTGTAATAAATATTTTCTTCTTGGCCCAGGGAGATAGCTCAGTAGAATAAGCACATGCCTGGCAAGTGCAAAGGCCTGAGTTCAATCCCCGGTACCACAAAGAAAAAAAAAATAAAACAAAAAAACCTTTTCCTCCTTTAACTTTGGGTGTTGCTTTTTTGTCTCAGTAATGAGAAAACTAACTTAAAGTAATTATGTTCTTTGATAAAATTTGATCTGATGTTTATTAGAGTAAATTATGGAATGAATTGTGAAAATCTCAAGGAATGTCACAAGTGCTTGTGATATTGTTATCAACCGAGTGATATAAATCACTCAAGGTAGCATCTAAACAGAGGGACCCAGAAATTTTTAGAAGTAATGTTCTTTTTTCTAGAATTAAATTTGTTTGAGTGCTCAAGAGAGAGGATTTAATTTGATTACATACAAATACAAAATCAAATGTAATCTATAGTCCAATAATGAAAATGAGTTGGGTTAAATTTAAAAATAGATGAATGGTTGACATTTATGTTTGTAGGCACTTTTATAACAGTTTGATTTCTCAACAGGAAGTCGTCTTTCATTGTTTACTTTGAACAAACAGAAAATTCCATTTACAGTAGTGAATCTTTAAAAATAGCTTTGTAATTGTTTCCAGTTTATGTTTTTAAAAGGGTACACCAGAATAATGAGAATTATTTGTATAACTTTTTAAAAGAAGTTTGTATAAAGTGGAGTTTGTACAAAGTGAAGAATATTTAATGAGTAAAAAGGCGCTGCTAGAGGAAATTCACAGAGGTAAAAATAATCTTATGCCAATTTAGAGATGATCTTTTTAAATTTTTTCAGCAGTATAGCTTAAAAATCCCAGAATCTAAGATTATTTGAATAATTGAATAATGGTACAGTCAGTGGAAGGTTTGGAGCTAGAACTTAATAGCTCCAGTTCCAAGGCAGTCTTTTCAAATCAAGAAGAATCTGCCGCTGGTGTTTTAAAAACCATTAAAAGTTAGCCCATGTAAAGATGCATATAGGGTCAGGGAGGTGGTTCAGTGGCATATGTGCCTGGCTGGCGAGTGCAAGGTCCTGAGTTTGATCCCTGGCACCCCGCTGCCCTCAAAAGGTGAATGTAAATGTTAGCTATTTGTGCTTTTATGTGAAGGGAAAAAGTTCAGGGATACTTCTACGTTCCTGAGCAGGCTGTAGTTTCTATTATATAAATAATGGTGCTGGCTACATCTGCATATGGAACATCTTAGGACATAGTAACTCGAGAGATAAAGTTTGTGTTCGGAAATGGGATGTTTGCCTTCCTCTGAACTTACTACTGAATATTAACTAAAAAACTAACAGCAGATCATAGATGGAAGGGCTGGCCAAGATGAGGAATCAGAGAGTCCTGTCTTGCTTCAGAGAGGGACTGAGTTCCAGCAACGCCCCAGGAACCAGGGCAGGGTAGGATGGTTACTCTGGGATCCAGGTGCAGATCTCCTCCAGCCCCAGGATCAGGGCTGTGCAGAAGCACAAGGCGTGAAGCTCATTCCTGCTGTGCAGCCGGCAGTCAGCAGGGACTGAGTGGGCCATGTTCCACTGGAGGGCTGCAGGAGCACAACTCGGTGGTGGCCTCTCTTGCCGAGCTATCAGAAGTGGAAGAAACAGAGAGCTTTGTATTCTGTATGAAATATGAAGACTTGCTATAACATTAGGCCTTCAAACCCTTGAATCATAATTTCTTGAGGCTTAAAAAAAATTTCTTCAGAGTCTCGTAGACTCCTTGTCCTGATGACCTGAAAACACTCATAACCTCAGGACATCCTGGGTGCAGAGGACGGACTCTTGGGGTTTAGGAAGTCAATCACTGGATTTACTCTCAAATTTTATATCCCAGTGGGAAAGTCTTCAGTTCATGTGGTTAAGATCACAGTGCCCTACAGTCTTACAGCACACGTACATTCTACAGCATTAAACAATTTCCCTCAGCATGGTGGAAGCGATTTTCAATTGAGTGAAATATGTTAATTTCGTGTGGTCATCTCCCGTATCCGAGGTGGACATTGCAGTGGGATGGCCATTCCTTGCAGCAGACCGGGCTGGTTCTTAGAGGGGCAGCAGTGGAGGAGGTCAGGCTGGGAGGTCAAACCTCCCACGCTACGCCACAGAGGAGCTTAGGCTGGCTCTGGCTCCCTTCACTCAGCGTGATAGTGGATACATACGGAGCCCCGCCTTCTTGTTGCAGCATCCCCGCTGACAAGGAGGAATGCTTGTTCTTTCTGGCCCAGGTCTCCCGGAACAAAACACTGCCCAAGATCCAGGGGTATGTGTCCCGAGCCAGCGGGTCAGTCAAGGAAGGTCACCTGGGAGAGGAGCGGGGAATTGAGGAGGGGACAAAGGACAGGAGACGCGAGAAATGGAGACAAGACAGGATTCTGATCAAGTCTTGTTTATTTAGGGAAAGTGCTGGGTATATATAGTGGAGGCGTAGGGAAATGACGTCAGCGGTTAAAAGGCGCGAGTAACTAGGCAACCGGGCTATGACAGGAAGTCCCGCCTCTGGGGCATAGCAGGAGACTCATGGGAAATAGGCGGGGTAAGAAGAATTAGGAGCTTAGCTCTGCAGAAGTAGGGGAAGAGGAAGTCAGCTTAATGACGCTGATGCACCAAGAGGATTTTATAGGTCAGAGGCACTCAGGTGACCATTAAGGGATACGTGGCGCAGAGTCATGATGTAGCAGATTCACAGGAACCCGGAAACCCACTTGCAATAGGATTGGAGGCCTGGAGTTATTGAGCCTCCCACAGGTATGCTAGCCTTTGACACCAAAGCTAATTCTGCATTTGCTATCCAGAAACACTCAAGTTAAAATGCAGGCGTGAGCAGGCAGGGTGGGGAGGGGGCGGCAGCTTCTTCTCTTCTGTTCTTTGCCCTGCCGCGAGGAGCAGCTGGCCTGCGCAGGCCGCGTGAGCCCCGGCGACTACGACACGTGGGGCTTTTTCTAAGTCTTGGGGAAATCGCACTTGGAAAGGCAAAACCAGAGTCACTGTGTAAATATAATGTATAGAAAAGCCTCGTCAATAAATTTCAAATATCAGCTTAATTATTTAAGTATTATCTTAAAAAATAGTTGTTCATCCGTGAGAAACAAAGAAATAAATAAATGTGTCTCTCTGAAGCTGGGTGTGGAATCGCACATGTGAATTCCCAGCACACAGTGAGGATAAGGCTAGAGAGTCCCAAGTTCTGAGATCAGTCTGGGCAGCTAGTGACTTAGTGAGACCCTAGCTGAAAAAGTAAAAGGGCTGGGATGCAGTTCAGTGCAAAGGCTTGGGTTCAAGCCCCAGTACACACACACGCACGCACGCACGCGCGCATGCACACAGATGTGTGTCTAAAGTTTGATCTGTTTGTACCTCTTGTACAGTATTTTCATGAAAAAATAGTTTTGTTTGTGAACTGGAGTTATAGTTGCTTTGCTGAATACTTCCACTGATCAACTGAGATGATTTTTTTTCTCATTGTTTGTGTACAGAGTGAGGTTTTTGTCATCGTCAGGTTACCCAGCTGAAAAAAATTGTATATATGTGAAAATAAAATGACTTTTATTTGGGCATGGCATGACATACTTGAAGTATCAGAACTCTGGGAGCATGAGCTAAGAGGACTGAAAGTCAAGACTGGTCAATTTAACAACTTAGCAGACCCTGCTTAAAATGAAATATAAAAGAATAGAAAGGGCTACTTGCGGATATAGCTCAGTGGCACAGTGTCTGCCTGGCAAGTGCAAGGTCCCAAGTTCAATTCCCAGTGCCAAATAAATACATACATACGTACATACCTACATACATAAATACACAAATAAGTAGGCTTGTGATGTAGCTCAATGCGAAGAACCTGGTTCCATTCTCAGTGCTACAAAAATAAAAGCCAAAAATCCCCAAACTTTTTATGAAGTTCTCAAATGTCGTCTTTATCTTTTATGAAACAAAAAATTGTCTGTATCACTATTCAAATATATTGAAATGATTTAAATTAAAATTTTATTTTTCTTATAATACATCTTATTATAGATTGGGACAGGTGAAAAGTTGCCTAATTATTAGCCTTTAATAATGAGAGTATCAGTTCAATGTCCAGTGTATGCTTGTCGTCTTTCCCTTATTCCTATGCACATTTTTCCAAAATATAATTTAAAACATACTGCTTTCAAGCTGTTTTCCTAATGTAATATATCCTGGATATCTTTTTACGACAACTAAAATTCTTCTATATTTAAATAATTGGTTTTAATGTGTCACAGATTTAAAAACATTATTTTGTTAGACATTTAAGCTTTCACAATATTTTAAAATAACCCTTGCTTTGATGAATAAACATGTTGTTAAGTGTCTGAAGATACAGTCGTGTTAGTTTCCCTCAAGACAAATTCTAAAAATGGATTTTCAATGTCAGAGAGAATATGCTTTTCAGAGGCTTTTGCTTTATATAGCCAACATTCCTTATAGAAGCATTATCACATGAATTATTTTTAAGTAAAATCATACAAAATATGCACTTGATGGTGGTCTTATTTAATGAAAAATTCCACGAGAAGTTTCCACGGTTAGGAAGTAGAATGGAATGAAGGAAGACACAAATGAAAACAGAGTGATGATTGGGAAAGTTCTTTTCTTGTTTAATCTTTTCTTTCCCTAGTACATGCTTGCAGAACACTCATTTTATAATCACCTTGGGGGTGGGTACATGTACATAGTACAGCTTGCTTCTTTCTTTAAAGAAATCTGCCCTCCCTGCTCCTCTTCTAATACTACACCCCAATTTTCACTCTTGTTGATATCATTAATCTTAGCTGGTGTTACGGCACATCATCTTCACATTCACTGAGGCTGCTAGCATCCTCTGCGTGCTGTATCTTTACTTATTTTCCCTCCACCTCACCTGTTGCCCTTGCTCTCTCAGATCCACTCCCTACTGCAAGAGATCCATCCCTGTCTCCTGCTAGCCATCCTCTTTTTGTACTTTCCCATACTCAAATGAGAGATTCTGTACCATATTTAAGTGTGTCTGGTTTATTTCACTCAAATTTATATTTTCCAGGTCAATCAATTTTCCTACAAATGTTTCAATTTTTTCTTTCTTTTAGCCAGGTAGTATTCCATTATATATAAATACCATATTTTCCTTATCAAATCATCTGTTGATAGGTATACAGTCTGCTAACAGGAGGTGGCTACTACAAATTGTGCAGCTCTAATTGTTGGTATGTATGTGTCACTGTAGTGTGATCTCTTAAGCTTGTGGGGCAAAGACCTAGGGAGGGAATGGCTGAGTCATATGGAATTTCTAATTTTAGTTCTTGGAGAAATCTCCGTGCTGACTTCCATAATGGTTGTACTGGTTTATGTTCCCATCCAACATGCAGGAGTGTTTCTTTTCTCCACAGCCTTGCCAGAATTTGCTGTTGTTTGATTTCTTGGTGATTACCATTCATTCTATGATATGATGAGGTTTCAGCATTGTTTTTATTTGCATTTCCCTAATGGTTCAGAGATGCTGGACATTTCGCTATGTATTTGTTGCCCCTCTGCACTTCTTCTTCTGTGAAGTGCCTGTCCATTTCTCTTGTCCATTTCTTGACTAGGTCTTTAATTTCAGGTGGTCTAATTTTTTGAGTTACGTTTATGGTCTAGATATTAGTTCTGTCTGAGGAGCAGCTGGCAAGTTTTTCCCGCTCTGTAGGTTGTCTCTTCACTTTACTAATGGAGTCTTTTCCTATAAGAAGCTTTTTAGTTCGATATAACACCATTAGTTGGTTCTTGCTGTTATTTCTTGTGCAATTGATGTTCTGTGTAGAAATCCTTTCTTACACCTGTGGCTGGCTGGAGTTGTGGGGATCAAACCCCAGCAACCTGAGGCTGACTGCTTTGTTGAAGCAGTCACTTAAACAATTGAGCTAAAGGGCAGGCCCCTAGTTTTCACTTCTAATCTGTCTTAATCAGACATCTTTTTCTCCAGAGATGGCACCAGTGACATTTGAAAGGGTGTTCAGAGGCTCATTCCAATGAGAAGGTCATAACGAATTCAGGGCATGGAGTAGAAAAAGTGGAAACAGATTTGAGATGCTGGGGACAGTGCCGTATGTTTCACCATTGTTCCATCATGACGTTTGTCCTTTCTATGAGCCAGGGTCCTCCAGAGAAACAGAATCAAGAGGAAGTGAGAATGTGAGGGGAATTATGAGGGCTGGCTCACATGATCACAGTGACCAGCAGTCTCGCAGTGGCTGTCTACAAGCTGCAGAGCTGCGAAAGTCAGGGCTATGGCTTAGTCCAAGAAGAGCAAAGCCTCAGGACCTGGACGGCCGGTGTTGCAGCCTGCATTCTGAGCCTCAAGGCTCGAGAGCCCTCAGAGGGTGACTGGTGTAAGTCCCAGAGCCTGAAGCCTGAGAGCCTGGAGTTTGATGTTGGAGGGTAGTAGCAGTTGGAGGAAGCTTCGGAGTTTCCCACATCTGCTTTTCTATTCCACTGGGACCCAGCTATTCGATTTGAAAACATCTTTTGTTTATTTATTTGGTACAGTGTCTTGCTACACAGCTCAGACTCATAATCCTCCTGTTTCAGCCTCCCCAGTGCTGGGATTACAGGCATGTTTCACCATGCCTGGTCTTGGTGGCTGGCAAGGCTCTCTCTGGGTTCCGGGGCCATCAGGGCCTGAGGTATCGGCGATCGAACCTGGGTGCTTGTACTTGCTAGGCAGGTGCTTAGAATGCTGAGCTATCTCCCCAGTCTGGGTCCCATTGAAGGTGAGGCCTCCTCATTTAGTTTGTTGGCTCTCACACCAATCTTTCCTGAAAAATATTTCATAAACCTATTCAGTAATGCTTTACAGTTTTCTAGGTATCCCTCAGGCCAGCCAAGTTGACCCTCACATTAATCATCATAACTTGTACTTCAAAATAGCTGATTTTCAAGGCATCTAATGTGGATTTTTCTTAGCATATGAAGACACAGTAAGAGTTGTCAGTCCTGTTCCTTTAGTTTCCACCCTTCTGTAAAAATACCTTGATATTAGAACATGATAAAAGTACAGAAGCTTATTTCTGCCTCCTATAACTCTTTGAATGTGATCCCTAGATCAACAGTAACAGAATCAAGGGATCTTCCTAGGAATGTGCATTCACAGAGTTCATCCCTTGATTAATGAATCCGAAATTCTGGTTAAGCAGCTCTCCTGATGATTTCAGTGCATGCTAACGTTGGAAAATGACTAACCTAGAACAGTACTGTGAAGTTTTGGGGGCTTCTATAAGGGAGAGTGATTTGGGGAGGACATATTTCAAGGAAGGATTTCTCTCTCATCTCTAAATGCATTTGAATTTGTTATAACGTATAACAAAGTCTCAGAGATCACTTTAGAATATTTGGAGAATCCACAACTTCTTCCAGGAAAATTGTTACTTCTAAAATTACTGAGCCTAGTACATCCTGTTTCTGAGGAATGTTTTGATGTCATAGTTCTCATGTAGCGGGGCACAGTCGTGAGCATGTTTCTCATTACTGCTTTTTTCCCCATGGGTTAGATGTACCCTTCCCATCAGATTTCTGGTGACGATGAGTAAAAACTTCAATTTCATCACTGGTTCAACTGCTCCAACTTGCAAAAACATACAGATTTGTGAGAAAAGAGGAGCTCCACTAGAGTTTTCTCACAAATATTACCCAATGGAGACAGTGGAATGATGTTTTGATTTCTGAGAGAATCTTGGCTTGGATTAAGAAACAAGGGGAATTATAGATTGGAAAAATAAAATTAAATGCTAAAATATATAGGATTACATGTAGTCTGTGTATTATAAAGAAAATAAGTTAATAGTGGAAACATTAAATGTATGTCAGCGCTTGCACCTTACTCAAGAATCAGATGAAAGGGTTCCCCCAAACACAGTGCGACTGGCGAGCTCCTTCAGCCAACCCCCTAAAGATGACTTGCTAAGGACAAGCAAAGAAGAAAACACGGGAAAATGGTGGCTCTAGGCAGCAGCATAGGACAATCGGGTAAGTGAGGCAGGCCAGACCCCTCCATGCTCCTTGAACTTCACTGGGACCTGGGACTGTTTTGGAAAACTGCTTTTGTACTTTTCATCTCTGTCAGGTGTGGGCAGAGCCACTCCTCTCCAAGATTGCGAGCGTGGAGGGAACTTGATATCTAGAGAAAGAGAGGATGGGAAGCAGGAAAGAAAAGTGAAGAGGAGTAGAAAGTATTACTTAATTTTATTTTTCTGTTTAAAAATAAGGTTACCAACTATAGATGTATGAAGTGATTCAGCATATCATGTTATCATTTGATTTTTTTTGTCATGAGCATATTTTTATAATAATCACTAGTCTTGAGCTACACGTATGCATGGCATATATGAATAACTGAAATAAAATTTTGTCTAAAGTTGGTAAAAATTAAAACATGCCAAATTACATTACTAAAGTCTCTCTCATTAATAGGCACATTTGAATTTAAATAAGGAAAATAAATACTTGAGAAATGTTTGCAGAAAGGCAGCCTAGAATGAGTGGAGTTGTATGCAAGACCCACTGTTCAGTTAGTTGGTTGTACCTGACAACAAATGACTGAAGAAGTTCATATTCACTTTGTCCAACAAGGCACTCTTGCCAAATAAACTTCTGGAAAGTAAAGTTAAAATAACCTTTTGGAGCATGTTTTGTATTTACTTTATTATAGTCAAGCACAAGTTCCATTATTAGAGCTTTTTATATTTTTTTAAAAGAAATTTTTTGCATTGCTGGGGATTGAATTCAGGGCCTTATACATGCTAGGCAAGTGCTGTATCATTGAGGTGTGTCCTCAACCCATTAGGATTGAATTTTATAAGCAGGTCACCATGGGAAGTACACATTCAACAAAAATATAACAAATATGAACATCCAGAGAGAAAAAGATTCTTTAAAATACTTAGTATTTTTACTGAACAATGAGTTTTTCTGTTTCCTAAGATCATGAATCTTGGAGTCAATTTTGCCAATTGGGAAAGGACCAAACCTAATAATGCAAGGCAATTTTACAGTGATAAATCACGAACCACCAAGGGTCACGGGTAGAGTGTGGTCTTCACTTGTAGCCAGTACTGAATTTCATTTCAAGTATAGTCTATAGTGTGGAATATGACTGAAATAATCTCACAGAAATTATCGTGTGATGAAAAGGCTATATTAAGCATTACATTTTAGTAACTAGAAAGCTACATTTGAAAATAATCAAGGGAAAACCATACTTCCTGAGAGCGTATAAATGATAACATTCCAAATTCATTTCAAAACACCAATACTAGAATTGAAAAGGTGATAATGAATTAGCTAATTACACTGTTTCTAAATAGTTTATTAATGATTCCCCGTTGCCAAATGTTTTATGTTGCATTTTGAGTCTCCCAAAGGACCGTGTGTTAAATACTTGCTTCTCGGGTGATGCTGTTGGGAGATAGGAAAGCTTCTACAAGGTGGGCCTTGGCAGAGGGCTTCAGGTCATCGGCCATCCCAATGCCTCCAGACAGGGTGGGAACCCCAGGCTCTTCTTTTTGCTCTTTTTCTCTCTTTTGCTTTGAGGCAAGTGGCTTTGCCCTGCCACACACTCTTGCCGTGGTGCTCTAGCTTGCCTTAGACGCCAACCCAGCAAGGCAACTAGACCACGAAGCAGCACTGTCAAAACTGTAAGCCACACAATTCTTTTATCTTTATGAGTTATCTTGGGCATTTGCTTTACTGAGAGAAAATTGGCTAACACTGAAGACTTGCTCAGATATGTCCATATCCATATCCATATCCATATCTATATATCTCCAGTTCAAAGCTTCATTCTGTTAAATCATTATGTTCTTAATAACTTATAGTGTTATATGAAACCATAGGATATGATATGGGTAATTATTTTGGGGAATTTTATTGACCTGTACTAAAAGGATAGGAGTTCGTTGTTTATTGAACACGAGTATTTCAGACTATTTAAAGCATCACTAAATTATTACAAAGCCCCGAGAACTGAGCAGTCCAACCGCTAACTTAAAGTAAAGACCTGGTGTTGAAAGATACTTTGCTAGGCTGATTAAATTCAGCCTAGCAAGTGACAGGGTAAATTACCTAATTCTCTGAGCTTGTAAGTCAGCATACTATGACATTCACCTCAGAGTTATTTTAAGAATCAAATGAGTAGAGAAAATAGACGATAGGCAAGCAAATGAGAAACAGTGTGCTTGCTGAATATGGTAAGCACCTTAAGGCAAACAGTGCAGTTCTTATAACAGAGCATGTGGAATATTGTGACTAACAAGCCTTTGCCTTCTAAAAAACTGAACGAGATGATGTTATAAGGGCCTTGATTTATGAATCCTCACCTTTTAGTTCTCTGACATCATACTTATTTGCTCTGGGTTGTGGCAGAAGCAGACTTCAACTCTCAATTATTGTTTATTTATTTACTAATTTTTTTTAAAGAGAAAAAAATAGTAAAGAGGAACTTGTTAGAAATGATAGAGTTTCTCCAGACAAAGTGATAGGCATTCAGCGATGGTTGTTACCTTGCATATTGTCTTCAAATTAATTGCTCAGATGACTAGATACAAGCCTGCAAAATTGGTTAAAAATTATAAAAATTTAAAAAGGAGAGGAAAAAAAATTAACTGCTCCTTTCAATAGATGAGCAGAAATTTGTTCTTGTTTAAGCAGAATGCCTATCACTGAAACATTGCAGAAGCCTTGCTGAGCAATAAGGACAATCCTAGTATTTCTATGAAAATTTACTTCCAGTTTTTATTTTCATTTGAAGCAAGTGATAAATTGAAAACATAAGTCACTGTCTAGGTTTTCTAGAGAAATTGAGCTATCGTAAGTCCTTTTCCTTGTTTATATTTACATCTAGAGAGAAAGAGGAAGGAGAAAGAAATTTGTTATAAGGACCTTGGAGCCTTAGAACTCTCTGCATCTGTGCCGGATGCTGGTGGTGTCAGTCTAGTCTAAAACTGGAGGGCTGGGGACTAGGAAGGTCACCTCTTGGAGGTGACGGGAAGACCAAAGTGAGAAAGTAGGCAACACGTTAAAGCAGCGCCTTGCGTCTGGTGGGGACTGGATGAACACCTTCCGCTCCCTCCTGCTTTCCCCATGGAGGCAGGGACTGCACGTATGACTGCTACTGTGCATTTTGTATATTGGAAAATTTGTTTGCTTACTGGTTTTGAAACAGTGGCAGAAAGTTTCGCATTATAAGTGGTTTAAATAGGAATCGGAAGAGCCTAGAGTCTTGTAGAGCCTGAGGAGAGGCAACTGTCATTACGGTTGTGGTGATCTAGTTGATTTAGGCATCTGGGTAGCTATTTAGCACATGTGGCTTTTGCCAAAAACAAATCCCGTAAGCTCATGGGGACTTGGTTACATTAGTCATTTTGGGAACTGTGGAAAGGCAGCATTCCCCACATCCTCATTTAAAATATTTTCTCACGGTCACCTTCTCACATTTTCTCCTGAGAAGCTCAGCTAACCCAAAGCCCCTAAAGACATTCACACACAGACACATATATGAGATAAATATTATTAGGAATTATATCTGTCTAAACTAGACATTTAAGGGCTGGGAGATAGCTTAGTGGCATCAGCACCTGCTTGGCAAGCATAAGGTCTTGAGTTCTAGCCCCAGTACTGGAAAAAAGAAAAAAAAGAATAAACTAGACATTTAAAAATTACAATGGTTAAATATATAAATCAAGTATAAATTACTCATATGAATTTCATATATAAAATTACATCTGTAAACTCTATATACCATAACATACCTACATAAACTGAACATGTAAATATCTCTCCAGATCAAAATATTCATATGCATTTTATATGCATTGACATTACCGCCTTGTCTTGATTTCTTACTAGGTGTTATAAACTGTGGTAGAAATATAAGGTGAATAAAAATCCAGTCTTGCCCTTTTGGAGTCCATATTATTTGAGGAAATACATAGAAAATAACTATAGCTCTACACCTGACAGAAATCTTTTTTTAACAAATTAATTTTATTGAGAAAAAATGAGACAGTTTCAAAACTGATTAGTAGGACACTTTCAATAATTAATACATTGCGTATTGTTGTCTTCGTGGTGGTTATTCATAGTACAAGATGCAGACAGGATATCCTGTCCAAACACTATTAGTACAAACCTTTCTTCTCATTGAATTAAGAGAAAGTAGCTGTATATCTGTCTTTAACTATTTTGTATATACAGATACAAAATGGTCCTTCATTTGTATCCCCCTTTTTTTGGTCTGAGAGAAATCTGATAAAAGGAAATGATGCTAGAGGAGAGAGTGGCTCTGGAGATGACGTCACTGGTAGGCACAGCTGGAGAAACTTGGGCAGCGATTTCTGGGGCAGGTAACAACTGACTTCAGGATGAGTAGTGGCCCATCAGGAGTAAGTGACTGGGAAGGGTCAGAGGGGAAGCATGACTGAAGTCATCTCAGGGCCACAGCACAGGGCTTGTTTTGCATAGAGTTGCATGAATGTGAACAGAGCCATGTAGGTAGGGTTGAGGGGGTGTAACTGAAAACACACTAGAACATGGACTGGCGGGCTGGTGAGGCCGAGCTGAGGGAAAGGCAGACCTGTATGACACAGGCAGATATCTAGTGTGAGTGAGAAATGATTTCTTTTGTTTTGTAAATGGAAATTAGAAATTGGGAAAGAGAAGCATGTAGATTTAGTTAAAGGTAAGAAAGACTGTGGTGACAAGTCTAAATGTGCCGTTTCCAGAGTATGTGCCTGGCCTGACGGTCTTGACACAGTTCTGGGGGAGACTGTGTTTTCCTCAAGGCCTCCTGGCCTTTCCTAGGCTGTGGGTCTGCAGACAGCCTTTGAGGAGCAAGAGGCCCAGCCCGAGAGCCGCCAGAGACAAGTTGGTCTTGGTGGGAAAAGGGATCGAGGGGGCTTGTCGGTACCAGCAGGCGTCCCTGGACTTTGTGAGGTTGGGCTGGACTGCAGGAAGGACAGGCATGGAGGCAGCAGGGCATGTTTAAAAACAACTTAATTTGGAAAAAAAATTATCAAAGTACCAAGGGAGTCTATAAATTATGACTCACAATAATTTTGTTTGTCTTAAAATAACATGATGAGGATTAGTAAATTTATTTCCCAAAATACATGATTGTTTTGAGGGGCAGTGTTTACATATCATACTTCTCCAAATGACAAGCTGTTACTGATTCAATCCCACATGTCCAGTGTCCTGAAAGTTAAGCTTTTGATCCACATTTTGTTTATGGAGACTTTCTTATTCTTTGATCTCCGAAGTCTTCCCATGACCTTCCATACTCGGATGGCTCTTCTCACTCAACTTCCCTCTTCACTTATCAAAAAAGTTACTATTTTGGCATTTTGCATTTTATTCTGCTCTTCAGTTTGCCTCTTGACACAGCAGAAGCTATCTTGAAATCCGTGACCCTGTAAGGCAAGTGCTGATTTCCAACCACGCTGACTCC
>NW_004524588.1:21593059-21602225 GCF_000260255.1 Octodon degus
AGAAGTAGTTCATTTTTTTATGTCATGATTTTTTTCCTGCCATATATAGGCACACGCTTGCTTGCCTCTCTCTCTCTCTCTCTCTTTCTCTCTCTCTCTCTCTCTCTCTTTCTAAATGTATTTTAGTACAGGTTCTACAGGGTCTCACTACACAGATCAGACTTGTAGTGATCCTTCTGTTTTCAGCCTCCCAAGTGTCGGGATTACAAGTGCAGGCCACCACTCCTAATCTCATTTATGTCTCTCAGCACCTCAGGTGGGGCTGGCACGGCACCCCAGGGATTGAACCCCAGTCTCTGAGCTTGCCTACAAGCAGGTACTTTTGTTTGCTGAGCTATCTGGCCACCCCCCTAGGCTATTTCTTAGGCTCTTTTATTTTCTATTTTCTACCTATTCTCTAAAATTTGGTTTTCCAAAATATATAAGTGAGCATTATATGAATTCCAGGATTCTTGGAAAGAATAAGGGACTGTTTGTAGGGTACATAATGCATCATCTCCATGTAGGTCGCAGCCAGTAATTCCCAACCTTTGGAGGCAGGATGGCGGTAGGACTGTAGGCTACGGCCTCCAGTAAACACATTGCTTAGAAGAATAGATCCTAACAACTCTGGCTTCCTCATCCAAGTCCTGTTTCTGCCACATTGTAGCTTTTTGAGTTTGGGCAAATTCTTCAGCCCGTTTCTTTATATCTTAATTTTTAAGATAGAGTTCACAGTAGTACGTGCTTTATAAAGTTGTAGGGACCTATGGACATAGCACATGAATTACTTAGCACAGAGCCTGGTAGATAGCTTTCAATTTTCATTTGCTATTAATAAAAATGTCCCCAAACCAGCTTTTACTTTCTATTTATCATTGTGGGATACCAAGATTTTTCAACTTCTAAAAATGTTAAAAAATTATTTTCATTGAGCAGCTTTAATTGATCTCTTAGAAAAGGTTCAAATAATTTGAGCACATTTACCCACACAGTTTCTAGTTCTTTTACTTAGGGCTCCCCCTGCTGAGTGAAGTACCTGCCTCCCTCGCTCCTTCTGCTTACTTCTATAAAGAAGCCAAATCTTGCTCACTCTGAAGCCCAGGAGTGACAGACATTCTGGTTCCTTTGTAACTCACAAGATTTTGGTCAGAATCTATGTTGCTGAGATTTTGTTTCTATAACTGAAAATGTGAATATTTGTGTCAATATAGCAGCAAATAAAAACATTCAAAACTAGAAAGTGAAACATGTGTAGAATGCAAAAAATAAGATGTAGATAAACTGCTTTGTCTGTACCCCCCCTGGTGTCCCAGTGACCTCAATCCTGGTTCTCATCCACAAATCGGGTTCGCGCGCTCCATGCCCATCTCGTTGCATGGCTGTAGTTTGCCGGGCCTGTCATCCTGGCCTCCTGCTCGCAAACCTATGATTGCTTCTACTGCCTGACTCCAGTGATTTATATTTTTAATTTCAAAAGTCTGCAAACTTTGGAATAAAAGAATGTTCTTCTGTTTTTCTTTACAGCACGTTAAAAGGGAAACCAAAGATTGCCCTTAGAGTGAAAAAAAAAAAAAAAAAGTCAAATATGGCTATTAGCTGCAAACAGTACCTCTTAAAAACAAAACCATGTCCCTTCAAATTTTCAGTATGATCTTTTACAGTTAGAGAAAAGTGGACATGGGAACAAGCCAGACTCATTGTTGATGCCAGTGCGGTTGTTGGGGAGTTCATCTGGATGTAAGAAGACAATGCTGGCTGATGGGCTGTCACTTGGGTGTCTAAGCCAACTGTAATTGCCTTGGCGCTGAAGACATGCTTATAGTTGCTTTCAATGTGGATTGTGCAAGACTTCCACTTCTTTGTGTTATCTATAATCAAGTGAATGAACAGAATATGAAATTTGCTTAACATGTACAGTTTAACCAGGAAGATGATTATTTCCCTAGCACTGACTAAGATTTATCTCTGGTGAGTTTTCAGTCTGCCGAAGTGGGACGCTCATAATTTTCCAGCAACATAGACTCTAAATTTTCTCCAAAGGAAAGTGAGGTGGGGGTGAGTGGGTGGAGGTCCTCCATTACCTTAGCTCCCACACCTTGCCAGGGTGGGAATTTATGCATATGTATTGTATATTCATTTTTTTGTGAAAGAACAACACTGTGAACTTTACATGGGTCATTATTTTGTTCCTCCTTTTCTTTAGCTTGTAATTTACCAAAACAGTGGGCTATTTTTCGGGGATCATTCAGTGGAGCATTTTCTTGTGGTTTAGTCACATATTCCTAATGGCTTGCTTGCTGGAAGCCTTGCTCTTGTTCCAGCTGGAAGGCATCTCTCATGTATTTTAATTTCAAAGATCTTTTTTTATGGTGTGCGTCATTTCCTCGTTTAGTATACACATACCTGTATGTGCTTTGTTTTTCATGGTAGCTTATAAAACAGACTTGAGAGTATCTCTAGTGTTTTACATAAATTAGATATGAAGCAGCAGGATACATAAACAAATACAAGCTTACCTTGAAAAGCAACAGCAAACAAAACAAATGCAGGACCCCCATAATGAACAGAAGTATCAGTGGGCTTGAAAAAGAATGAGCTCTGCTATTCTGAGACTCAGTGGCTTTAACGGTTGGTGTGGCCTCAGGCAGTATTTGCATTCTCTCTAAGCTTAAGTTTTTCCCTTTGCTTTTTAATTGGCATAGAATTATTGTGCCTGTTTTCACCTATGAAGTGGAACTGATTTATGTCTACTTCACAGAACTGATGTGAACTCTAAGTTAGTAAATAGTTATGTAGATGTTTGTGAACTGCAAAGTACTATTATGAACATAAATCAAGCCCTTGAAGAGAACAATATGCAATATAGAAACCTTTGTTAATTCCTATCATCTTGTTTTGAAATTCTGTATCACTTCTATTGTTTTCTTTATTCTCTTTAAAATAGAAAACCCCACAAAAAGACCCTTCTATGAAGGACAACATGGAGCTTTGCCAATTCTCCCATTTAATTGAGCTTGAAATTCTTGGGAGAAAAGTATGAGCTGTACGTATGTGTCTCAAAGAGTGCCTGCCTCATTGTAGGTACTCAATACATATTTGATGAGTGGAATTATTGATAACCTTAACTATCAAAAGGGTTCAATTAGACAGTGGAATTGTGCCTGCACCTGGCACATAGGCGAAGGAACTGACAACTAGCTGTGTGACTTTCTGAGGGCTGTTGTATTCATGCTCAGTTACAATTCTAGGGAGTCTGAAATCGTTCTTTGAGAGAGCAACTCATCTTGAATTGCTCAACAGAAGTCTTGCTTAGGAATTACCCTTGAGCTATCCAGCAACTAGGACTCTGCAGAGCTACCCCAGGGGCAGTAAGTATCCTAGCCTTTGAATGAGTACGGGAAGCAGAGGTTGGAGGCAGTTTTCATTGTAGTTGCTTCCAAATGGAGCCACAGAGTTGTTAGGATCTAGTCCTCTAATTAACTTATTTACACTATGTACTGACTACCTGTTGTGTCCAAGAACTGTTTAGACACAGGGATTCAGATTAGGAAAAAGGATGAAAGTTCCTGCAGTCATGGATAAAAAGCATGAATAACTCTCGGAAGTCACTGCCGTCAGAAGCTAGAGATGGTGGTCTTTCATTAAGGGCAGCAGTTATTGCCCTGAGTCTGGGAGTAGTGCACAGGAGTGCCCACCCTTGGAGGATTCTGGCAGGTCTCCTGATGGTCCCAGGTGAGCCACTGTGGGATTAAGGGGGGGGAGCAGTTATGGATGTTTTGGAAAAGTAAATTTTCTTTTCTTATAAGGAAAGTTGTGGCTTGATTCGCAAGTCCACTTACCTTGACCGATTCCCACATCAGTCTATGATCTCGTGTTTAACACTTGCTAGCTTATATTAGGCTTAACTTTCCTTGAAGGAAAAATGGATTGGAAGGAAGCCAAATTGTCATCATTGTTGGAACATCTCCTTATAAAGATATGCATATTTTAGTAAGTCTAAAACAGTTTTGAGGGGCTGGAGAGATGGCTCAGTGGTCTAAAGCACCTACTTGGAACTAGCTTGGCAAAGCATCAGGGACCGCGGTTCAATCCCCCAGCACCACATGCCAGCCAGCCGCGCCCCCTGGTGGGCTGAGCTGGCCACACACACACACCTCTCTCTCTCTCTCTCTCTCTCTCTCTCTCTCTCTCTCTCTCTCTAATAAATAAAAAAAATAAAAAAAAAATAAAACAGTTTTGAAAATTGGGTAACAATGTTCTCTTCCCAGGACCTCTTGAAATACTATTTTGAACTATATTTATCAAGTAATACAGTAATTATGACTGGGAAACTTATTTTCTTAGACTCTTTCATAAAAACAGAAATTAAAATAATATATACTGAGTCATCAGGAGGAATCAGTTATGATATTCACTTTCGTTTTTGGTAATTCATAGATTCCCTGTGAAACATACACTGGTGTTGAAGATTACTAGCTATAATATTTTCTTGAAACATTTTTGACTGTCTTTTTTTAAAGAGAGAGGACCAAATAACATTATGAAATACTTCCTATATGAAACTTCTGTTTCCCAGTGAATATTATTCACAACCCGAGGAATAGAACAGTATGATAATTCCCAGTTCATAGGTTAGAAAAATGAGTTTCAGAGAGATTAAATAACAAGTATTTTAGGTTGTGAATAATATAAGCATGTGGTATATTATTTTTATTTGTAATGCTGTTGATTTTAACTGTACAAAACAGAAGTTGAGCAATGACTTAATGAAAATTAACAAATATCTTATTTTTTTCAAATGTATCTAAAAAGACATGGCCTACAGGGTCTCACCACACAGATCAGACTTGTAGTGATCCTCCTGTTTTCAGCCTTCCAATTGCTGCGATTACAGGCGCGTGCCACCACGCCCAGTCTCAATCTCAGTTTCGGCATGCCCCAGGGGTGGGGCTGGTATGACATGCTGGGGATCAAACCCTGGTCCCTGTGTCTGCCTATCAAGTGCTTTAATCTGCTGAGCTATTTGGCCAGCCCTTAAGTTTAATATTGATATATTATACTTTTTTATACTTATTAATATGATAATAGTTAATGTATAGTGATGGTTATTTGTATTGCCAAAACTTTATTTTGACAACACAGAGTTCATGTACTTTGTATTCAACAGCTTCATATCAAGAATGCCACGGCTGAGATTTCTTTTTATGTCCTTAGTGGTTCACTTATAGATAATTTTATACATTTGACAAATCAGTTACTGAAGTTCACAAAATTATGCCAAATAGCAGATGACAGAGTTTTCTATTTTTAGTGCATGCTTGCATCACACTACAGTCACGTGGCTGGGGGGACTGAGACATGCATGTGGAACATCCTCTTTCCCGCCCCACTGCCCCAGCTCTTGGTCTCCCCAGTTGAAAAAGATCTGTCTCCCTACTTCCTATTATCTGTGTTTTATTTTTCTCTTTTCTTATTTTTTGTGTTTCTTAGTGAGATAACTTGGACTCGATTATTACCTTTTGGTTTACTGTACTATGTTGAGGTTCAATCTTTATATCTGATCTTTATGTGCATTTCTGTCAGTTTGATTACATAACTTAATAAAAATAAATATTGAGGGCTGGGGATATAACTCAGTGGCACAGCCTCTGCCTGGCAAGCATGAAGTCCTGTATTTGATCCCTGGTGCCAAAAAGAAAAAAAAAAAAAAAAAAAAAAAGAAAAAAAAATGCCAGGACTTTGAGATATTTTGAAAGCAGTATAAGAGAGTACATATAGACTTTGACTGATTTTGTGTAGCCTTAAAAGCTGTTCTCTAAGCATCTTATATAGATAAATGAACATATAAATACGTATACTAATAGGCAGTTTTTCAACCTGTATACTGATGGATAGGCAATTGGAACTAAGAAGCAGCGGATCCTATGGATGGCATTCTGGGCTTGGACCAGTTATTAGCAATACAGATGTTGCTCCTTGTGGTAAGGCACTGGTAAGTTTTGGTATAATCTAGCAGTGCTGGTGTTAGAACTTTTATTAATGACGTTCTGGGATGGGTTACATGGAGCAGAGAATGAACGTCTCAGCATTTGACAGACACCCGGAAAACAGTAGCCATGAGGAAGGTGGACCTAGGGAATGTCACTCAGCACTAGTGAATTCTATGATAAAAGGAAACAATAGCTTCACATCTATTAATTAAAGCAAAGAGTGAAAGTCAGGGGGCCTCCAGCACATTGCTTAATGACTTAGCACCTACAGTAGGAGGACAGACAGATGGAGGTTGGGCGCTGAACAGCGGTGTGGAGCGGAAGGCTGAATTCTCAGCCCAGGCGAGTCTTCTGTGTCAACATCAGCTGGTTAGGGAGAGGCAGGATTCTGGGCTGAGGATATTTGTAAAGGTTCACTTTGGATTTGGGGACCCTCTAACTCCTTGGAACCGCCTGGGGTGAGAAGAGGCCAGCTGTCCATTATTAGAAGATGGAAAGTATCTCTCTCTAGCTTAAATATCATGCAGAAGACCCAGTTGAGGCAGCTCCTTCTGGCAGGGCTTTTCTTTTGCAGGACCTTTCCTGCTGGCCAGGTATGTGATGGTGCAGGTATTTGCATAGCTCACCTGGGGGAATACTGGCCTGGTGAAGAAGGATAAATAGCTAAAGGGGAGGTGAATGTGACTCATCTATTCTGCCAGGAACTGTGAGGACAGAGTAGGAGAAAACCTTGAGGGCGCTAGATCTTGAGGGGAGGATATAAAACTGACTTAGAAAGAATTTTTTAGCAGGAAAATGTTTTCTTTGGATACTCTATGATCACAGGAGATGAGCTTATATGGTGCTGGCATTTTCATGCAAACTTAAGGAAAAATATTTCTCATTTAAAAAAAGCAGAGAGCAGACATATTAGAATTTCCATGATAAGCAAGTGAGAAAAGTGGGAGTTCTGGAGTGGGTCTTGTATATGTGAAGGTCACTTGCTTGGGGCACCCTTGAAGATACTTCATTTACTGAGAATAAGGGGGCCTCTGAAGAGGGCGCCAGCCAGGCTCACTGAGAACACAGAGATACTTTTCATGACCTCTGCAGGCTCCTAGAGGAGCTGAGGCCGGGTGTGTCAGGCATTTACTATCGCAGGCAAAGAGCAACAGTACCACGGCGGTCGTCGGTCGTCGTGCGTCACCCAGGTGTCATGGACTTTGCTTGAGGGCGACTGTCTTGGTTATTTTTCTCTTGCTGTTGAGACAAAATGCCTGACACCGAAAATTAAGGGAGGAAAGGTTTATTTAGCGCCCAATCTGTGGAGGTTTCAATCTGTAATCAGCTGGCTCCAAGGCCGAGCTCACAGGGGCAGCAGTTCAAGGCAGCAGAAGACAGCAAAGCAGCAAGGGCAAGAATGGGGAGAGCGCGCCGCACTGCCTCCCTTACACTGTAGGTAAGCGGGCTCTCTGCCCCAGGGTGGGGGTGGCACCCACACCATCTCCTGCCCTCCTCTTGCACAGACTCAGGATGTTTAGGAAGTGAGGACCCTGCTGAGTGGCTTAAACATCTGAGCTTCAGGTTGACACAATGCGTCAGCCATTACAGTGATGTACACCCCTATTTCTGTGAGTATTGGCTGCTACTGCCCTCAGGGAACTGGCGGACCCGAGGTATTGTCCTTTCCAGGCAGCCCCGTTCTGCCAGTAATTGACCAATGGGAAGATCTCAAGGGTTGAGACAATTTTCAAGAGTGCTTCTAATTCTCAGAATATGTGGAGTAGGTTAAAGTTTTGCATATTGACATGAGCTATACAAAAGTAACCAAGGAGGACACTTAATATAGTTAGGTGTTATATTTGAAGTAGTATTTCTGGTAAAGTGGGTTAAAATTACTTTATACACGTGCTATATTTCTGTCAAATTGGTAATTGTATTCTTTACTAGCACATGAAGAAGATAAATTTAAAAAAAGATTGTGTTTACAAGGGAGGAGCAACAACGTACACTCACAATGTTATCCCAAGATGATGTGAATTCTGTTTGTTATGGTTGAATCTAAAGAGACCTGACGTTCTGGGCCAGAGGCCACTTCTCCCTTGTATTAACGGTGTCATGTAAGTGGGATCTGCTGACCAGGAAATGAAAACACAGGTGCACTGATAAGACACCTGTGCTCAGGAAGCTAGGAGGAGAAGGCCCCAAAATTCAGAAATGGGAGCCAGGTGTGGTGACGCACCCTCTAATCCCAGCACTTGGGAGGCGGAAGCAGAAGGATCATTGAAGTTTGAGGCCAGCCTGGGCTACAAAGTGAGCTCAAGGCCAGCCTGAGCTGCCTCAAAAAGATCAAAAGCAAAACAAAACAAAAACAACAACAAAAAACCCAAACCAAACCTGTGGGAGGCTCAATAACTCCAGGCCTCCAATCCTATTGCAAGTGAGTCTTTTCCTAAATCCTGTGAATCTGCCACATCATGACTCTGCGCCACATATCCCTTAATGGTCACCTGAGTGCCTCTGACCTATAAAATCCTCTTGGTGCATCAGCGTTATTGGTGACACTGACTTCCTCTTCTCCTACCTCTGCTGAGCTAAGCTCCTAATTCTTCTTACCCCGCCTATTTCCCATAAGTTTCCTGCTATGCCCCGGAGGTGGGACTTCCTGTCCTTGCCCAGTTGCCTAGTTACTCGCACCTTTTTACCTGCCGCGTCATTTCCCTATGCCTCCACTATATATACCTATAGTTTCCTTTGAATAAACGAGACTTGATCAGAATCCTGTTTTGTCTCCATTTCTTGCGTCTCCTGTCCTTTGTCCCCTCCTCAATTCCCCACTCCTCTCCCAGGTGACCTTCGTGGACTGACCCACTGGTTCAGGACAAGTGGCACCCAACAAATGGGGTACCTGGTATGGAGGATTCAGCAACAGAACTGTTGGAGAGCGAGCGCAAGAGAGAAAGTAAAAGAGGCCCGCACCGCAGTTGCCTGCTGCGACGTCTGAACCTCGGTAAGCGATGGAACCCCTTTCCCTTCCTTTCAGCAATGGGACAGACATTAAGTGAACATGAGATATTTGTAGAAAGTTTGAGCAAAGCATTAAAGGTGCGAGGAGTAAAGGTGAAAATTAAGGATTTGTGTCAATATTTTGAATATATTAAACAAGTTTGCCCATGGTTCCCTATTGAAGGAACTATTGATCAGGGGTGATGGAA
>NW_004524588.1:21604075-21622975 GCF_000260255.1 Octodon degus
TGGGTGGGTCTTGCCTCTAACCTCTTTGCAGGGAGTTCTGCTGAAGGGTTCTGCAATGGGCCTGCACTCTGGGTCAAAAGAGGATCCGCAGGCCTCAGGTTGTCTCACTCATTCACTGGACCAGGGTTCTGGGTGTGTTCAGGATCTGGTGGCCCTGGTCTTCTCACTCACTTGCCAGGCCTGTGCTCTGGGTCTATTCAGGATCCAGAGGGCCCTCAGTCATCTCACTCATTTGCTGGGCCTGTGCTCTGGGTCTCTCCCACTGGAATTTAATTGATGAAATCTTATCTCAGAGACACTGTGACCTGGTTGTTGCTAATGTGATAAAAAAAAGGGTGAAAATATACTACAGGGACAAAAACGTAAAACTCATCTTAAGGGACAAAGAACCCCCTAAGGGTGTGTGCCCTCCTGTAAGGGAACAGAATCTTGAAATTGAAACCAGGAAGCCAGAGCCGCCAAATTCCAAATTATAGCCCAAGGAGAAAATTAATCCCTTTGATTTAGCAGGAGCTATGCTCAAAGTTAAAAAAATATATCCCAAAGTACCAAAACCTCTTCAAGTTGAAGCCATTTATAATGAAGATGATTGGGACAAACTGGCGGAGGAAGCCGCTTGGTATCATGGCCGAGACGGGCCCCCCGAGGTTCAGCGCCCTCCGCCATATAGCACTGATCCCAGCGCGCCTCCTTCGGCGTGTTCGACTTCTGACCCCAGAATGGAATTCAAAGGCAGAATTGAACTTCTCAAAGAACACATAAAATTAGAGAAAGAGCACCAAGACCTCATAATCCAATTAGAAAGATTAAAATCAGGAAAACCCAAAAATGAAAGTATAACCAGACCAAAGGCCCCCTGTGTTCAAAGGCCACCCATGAGGGGCGCTATCCCCAAAAGTTTCCTCCTGTTAGACCCACCCATAGATCTAGATAAGGCAGAGGCATTTCAGGTATCAGAAACAACAGGCGCTCAAGGACAGATTTGGCACCATTACACTAGTTTCGATTTTAAAGTACTCAAGGAACTAGAAGCGGCGGTTGCCCAATATGGAGCCACGGCTCCATACACCACAGCCATTTTAGAAACTGTGGCCAACAATTAGCTTACTCCCGAGGACTGGCAGGCATTAGCCAGGGCCACCCTCTCTGGGGGCAATTCTTCCTGTATACAAGGAAGCTTCCACAATGATAGCTTCACTATTGATGTTGGATTTGTTGCCTTCACCAGCTGCAGTCAAATACTTAACTACGGTAGCCCTATTTGCCCAAAAAAGGGACATGTGTTTGTATGTGGGGGAATTTTAGCCTTCACGTATTTACGTACCAACTGGACAGGACTATGTGTCATGGCAATTGTGTTGCCTGATAGAGATGTCATATCTGGAGAAGAGCCCGTGCCCATTCCTAGCTTTGACTATGTCACGAGCCGCACTAAAAGGGCAGTTCAGCTTATCCCTTTGTTGGTAGGACTGGGAATTACAGGAGCCCTAGGAACAGGTACAGCAAGGTTGGGAGTAGCAATACATTCTTATAGTAAATTATCTAATCAGCAGATTGATGATGTTCAAACACTGTCTGGTACTATCCAAGATATTCAAGACCAGATAGATTCATTAGCAGAGGCAGTCTTGCAAAATAGGAGGGGCTTAGACCTTCTAACAGCAGAGCAGGGAGGGATCTGCTTGGCTTTACAGGAATGCTGCTGCTTCTACGCAAACAAGTCAGGTATTGTTCAAGATAAAGAGACTGCAAGAAGATCTTATTTAGAGGAGAAGAGAGCTATTTGAAAACCCTTTCTGGGGTACATGGAGTGGAGTACTACCTTACCTTCTCCCCCTATTGGGACCCTTGATTGGACTATTAATACTTTTATCAATAGGACCCTGTCTTTTCAATAGGCTGATGACTTTCGTTAAAGAACAATTGATGCCATTAAAATGCAACCCATACAGGTCCATTACCACAGGCTTGAGATGGCTGAAAGGGAAAACTGTGCTGGAAAACAAGCTTGTGATGATGAAGGGCTGGAGACTTCTTAGTCCTCCCACCCTTGGTGAGATGGTCAGGCTAGCCAGAGACGGGTAATGAGGGGCATACACGAGACACCACTCGCCGCCTAAGACAGGAACGGGACCTTCTGCCGTCCTGGTCTCCTATGACGAGTAAAGTTTGAGTCAGGTCTGTGTAGAGGACGCCTCAACCTAAGACAGGCACTGCCCCCTCAAGGGAATCAGCCGTCTACGGAAGCCATATTTTACATACATATATAAAAGTAAAGGGGGACCTGTGGGAGGCTCAATAACTCCAGGCCTCCAGTCCTATTGTAAGTGGGTTTCCGGGTTCCTGTGAAACCGCCACATCATGACTCTGCGCCACGTATCCCTTAATGGTCACCCGAGTGCCTCTGGCCTATAAAATCCTCTTGGTGCATCAGTGTCATTAGTGATGCTGACTTCCTCTTCCCCTACCTCTGCTGAGCTAAGCTCCTAATTCTTCTTACCCCGCCTATTTCCCATAAGTCTCCTGCTATGCCCCGGAGGTGGGACTTCCTGTCATAGCTTGGTTGCCTAGTTACTCACGCCTTTTACCCGCCAACGTCATTTCCCTATGCCTCCACTATATATACCCAGAGTTTCCTTTGAATAAACGAGACTTGATCAGAATCCTGTTTTGTCTCCATTTCTCGCATCTCCTGTCCTTTGTCCCCTCCTCAACTCCCCGCTCCTCTCCCAGGTGACCTTCGTTGACTGACCCGCTGGTCAGGACAAAACCAAACCCAACCCAACACAGAAATGTCACATTTATGAAATATTTAAGACTCTGGTGATCTTGTGTGCAATTTTATATCCCTCTGCAGCAGAGGACAGTTGTTGCACATGGCATTTTATATGAGAGAAGAACAAACTACGTTAGGAATAATTAGGATTCTGAGTCAACATAATCTATACTTAGGATTGTTTCTGTGTTCAACTGTTGCAGAAGACAGGCCAAACATGGGAAGAAACGGCACCGAGGAGGTTTAGGATGTGGTTTAGCTCATGGTGGGCTTCTGACCCGGATCTTGCCTGAACAGCCAGAACTCCATCTGGGTTTTTTTGGTGGGGGATTCAAAGGGAAGGCACGGTGAGGTTCACAGTTAGGCTTAGTGCCCCAAAGTTGCAAGGTCAGGTGACATCTTGGGTTGCTAAGGCAGCTTAAACATTTCACGTTACATTACCAGGCTGTCAGTTACACAAAGGCAGGAAAGATGGGGGCTCAGATCAAGGTGAAGGAAAGACGCTACAGCAGATCTCCTCTGCAGCAGAAGCAGCCATCCTGAGAAAAGGAGACCCTGTTTGGAGTTCTGGCAAGATCAAATAGGAGAAATGTACAGCTCCTCCTAAGCACATGCCTCCAATGCAGCTTACAACCACCATCCATTACCCAAAAGTTTTCGTGTGCTGTTGGGCTATGAAGAGCCAGGTGTCTCAGCAGCTGTCCAATAGAGAAGATTGGCTCCTGGATCTGACTCCTTCAGGGTATTCTAGGCAGCCCCGACCCATTTACCCGGGCAGGTCCAAGCCAAGGATTGACTGATGGCAAGGCAGGAAGGGCTACTGCCTTCTTCCCTTCAAGTGAGACCAAAACTATGCTATCGTTTAAATAGTAGAACTTTTTCCATATTACTAAATAAAGCTAGTGCATTCCTTCTTGGTTATTTTCTTTACTTTATCTTTGTCCTTTTACCACCCAGATCTTGAGAGAAATATATAACTTTGATAAGGCTACACCTCTAGAATGTTTTAGGGACTCTGACCTTCTACAAAGCAGTCAGGCTCAGGTTGCTGTGGTTCGATCCCAGTAAGGCAGGGATTACTGGCATGATGGTGGCATTTGAAACTCTTCCTGCAATGAGACCATGAAGAAAAGTAGAGTGAGAGCCAACCTGGAGAACAGTAATTATTAAGAGGAGAAATGGGAAGAAAAATGAAGATGCTGAGTGGGACCAGGCCAAGGGGGTGTTGCTGAAGCCACAAAGAGTGATGTCAGGAAAGCCCTCCCCTCCCCATGGATGTGGCCCTCACTGGGCTCTTGCTTGCTAAATTGAGGCAGCAGATGAAAATGTGCAAATAGGGATGCATTCCCAAAGCTGAGATGACCAGTGCTGGACAATATCATGGAGAAAATGGAAAATGAGATGAATGGTCACTAAAGGAGTTGGCAACTGCAAATGGAAAAATAGGACAGAAACAGTTACAAGATGAGTGTGAGCTGTTTTCAATAACTTTCAAACTCTAAGATAAGGTTTCAAGTGTACTATAAGCACTATAGGGCTAAGGAGCTAGGTTGGCAGTCTAAGCACCTCCCTGGCAAGCACAGGGAGCAGGGTTCAAACTGGGTACTGCTTGTCGTGCCAGCCTAGAACCCTGGGGCGCACCATGCTGGGTTAACCTTTCCATGATAGTCATGTCTGGCGACTGCTGTTCTGGCTCTTTAGATTTTTAAAAAAGCGCCAGTGTGAATCTTCTAAAGGTAATCCTTGTGCTATAGATTCAGCCAGAAAGCTTTCTTGATGCATGTTTTCCTCTCTGAGTTGTTATCAGGAGCAGGTACTCTCTGTCCATAACTCTGTGGAGTCATTTCAAGTCCCTCAGTTTTTAAGAACCATTATTTGTGATCTTTAGCTCAATGGAAGAGTAAAAGTCTTTCATGTGTGGGGGCCTGCCCCTTAGCTCCGTTCTTTAAGTGGCTGCTTCTACAAAGCAGTCAGGCTCAGGTTGCTGTGGTTCGATCCCCACAACACAAGACAGCCAGTCATGCCTTGAAGGCATTCGGCGCAAAAAAGAAAAAAAAAGTCTTTCATGTGTTAAAAAATTTATAGAGGACTTTGCCTAAATGTCAAAATGGCTACTAAAAAGTTTATGCAGGCCTTGAGGCAGGGATCTTATAATTCTTTTTCTTTGTTTGTAAATCATTTATTTATTTATTTTGTATAGGTTCTCACTGTGCATCTCGGACTTGTAGTGATCCTCCTGTCTCAGCCTCCCCCACGCTGGGACTGCAGGTGTGCACCACCCCCCACACAAAAAATGATGCCAAGAAAGCCCAGTGAGGGCCACATCCATGGGAAGGGGAGGGCTTTCTTGACATCATTCTTTGTGGCTTCTGCAACACCTCCTTGGTCTAGTCCCACTCAGCATCCCACTCAGGGTCCCTAAAACTCCCGGATAGATAATAATGATACTTTTCTAGAACATAAATGGATTGCTGATTATCTGGTTGTATAAAATATATTTCTTGCAGTGAGGTATCAGGTGCGGTATCTATATGGCAAATGATGTGGACTGTTTTAGGAATGACTTAAAATGGCACTGACATAAATTGAAATGATGAAAGGAATGAATGAGTGAGAAGGGAGCTATAGAAGTTAATGTGTCTGGACTGATATACAGCACTTTGTTGCAAAGCTGCTTAGAACCAGAGAGATAGATGCATTTGGGCACAGGAGCAAGTGAGGTGTGTGTGCTCATAAGCTTGGGTTTGTGAGATGCAGGTGTTTTAAGGTGGATTGTTGAGAATTCTCTGTGGTTAGGAAAAGTCACTCAAAAAGGAGAGAAGTTGACAACCAAGGAAAGGCTGTGGTATCAGAGCTACTCAACATCTGTGTGAGCCTCAGAAAAATACTTGTGAATGAACACGGCAAACTCAGATGAAGAGATGAATGGCAATGTATTTTATTTTTATATCTGGTAAGAGTATTTACAACATAGAGCCTCAAGTATTAGACGAATACAAAACTCCCAGATAGATAATAATGATACTTTTCTGGAACATAAATGGATTGCTGATTATCTGGTTATATAAAATATATTTCTTGCTGTGAAGTATCAGGTGCGGTATCTATATGGCAAATGATGTGGACTGTTTTAGGAATGACTTAAAATGGCACTGATATAAATTGAAATGATGAAAGGAATGAAAATCTAGGTAAGAATAAAAAGAATTAAATGAGAATTTGAATGTTTTAAGTTCAGTTGATAAATGGATAAATAGACTGGATGTGGTAGAGGCTACTAAGAAGTTTACGCAGGCCTTGCGGCAAGGATCTTATAATTCTTTTCCTTTGTTTGTAAATCATTTATTTATTTATTTGGTATAGGGTTTCACCATGCATCTCGGACTTGTAGTGATCCTCCTGTCTCAGCCTCCCCCATGCTGGGATTGCAGGTGTGCACCACCATGCCCACTTTTGGTAGCCAGCACGGTGCGCCCCAGGGTTCTAGGCTGGCATGGCATGCAGTACCTGGCTCCAACCTTGCTCCCTGTGCTTGCCAGGGAGGTGCTTAGGCTGCTGAGCTAGCTCCTCAGCCCTATAGTGCTTGCAGAACACTTGAAATCCTTATCTTAAGAGTTTGAAAGTTATTGAAAACAGCTCATACTCACCATGTAACTGTTCCTGTCCTATTTTTCCATTTGCAGTTGCCAACTGTCTATTAGTGACCATTCATCTCATTTTCCATTTTCTCCATGATATTGTCCAGCACTGGTCATCTCAGCTCTGGGAATGCATCCCTATTTGCACATTTTTGTTTGCTGCCTCAATTCAGGAAATGTCCAAGTTGCCAGTTCTTTGCGATGCCCCCCTTCTGCTTGCTACCATGGGTGTAAACATGTACTCACACACTGGCTCCAAGGTGGGGAGGCAGTAGTGCAGGGGTCCGGTTTGCCAGGTGGCAAGAGTTCGAACTTTATGAAGTCTCCGCCTGCCACCTCACACTCCGGGGCAGTGACTGTCTGGTACTTGTCCTCTGCACTTCCATTATTTTATTTGGAGGAACAGATGTAAGAAGTTCTGAGGCAGCCGGCTCACAAGGTTCTGCTGAAGGCCTGACCTGAAATGTGAGTTGTGTCCCTTGTTTGGTGAGTCAGTTCTTCAGCCTTATTTTGTCCCAAAGAGTTAATCATTTTAAAGGCCACATGCCATCCGGTGAGACCATCCTTTCAGCATGACTTCCTTTTTTTCCCACTACAGTCTCAGTGGAGACGCACCCAGCACAGCCCGGGTTAACCTTTCCATGATAGTCATGTCTGGTGACTGCTGTTCTGGCTCTTTAGATTTTTAAAAAAGTGCCAGTGTGAATCTTCTAAAGGTAATCCTTGTGCTATAGATTCAGCCAGAAAGCTTTCTTGATGCATGTTTTCCTCTCTGAGTTGTTATCAGGAACAGGTACTTCTCTGTCCATAACTCTGTGGAGTCATTTCAAATCCCTCAGTTTTCAAGAACCGTTATTTGTGATCTTTAGCTCAATGGAAGAGTAAAAATCTTTCATGCCACAAAAAATTTATAGAAGTCTTTGCCTAAATGTCAACCACAGTGTCAAGAGTTTTAGGTTTTCAGCTTGCAAAAAGCAGACACATCTTCAGAGTTAGTCTAAACATTAGTGAAGATGTATTTTAAAATATCAGTCAAAATAACTTTGGTAGAAATGGTCACCAAGCAGTCAAGCAGAAGGTGGAACGATTTCTGCAAGCCCTGTTTACCTCTGTACCCCTCCGCCTAGCCTGCCCTTCCCCTTCTCTTTTCTGTTGAGCTTACGCTCGGTGGGCTAGAGCTCCGTAGTCTCTGACATAAAGCTGAGTAAGCATAGCCCTCGTCTTCAGAGACCACGAGGGGTGGGAGGAGTGTCACGTAAATAAGTAACCACGGGACCATATGTTAAGTGCTCTGAAAACTGTAACTGTCAGGTGATTATCTATCTATCTATCTATCTATCTATCTATCAATCAATCATCTACCTACCTACCTACCTACCTATCATCACACTAAGAGAGAAATTAACCTGGTGAGGCATGGGTGGAAAACCGAATTGCGTTTGTCCTTTCAGCAGGTTTCCTTTGAAGGGCAAGTCCTTGGTTCCCCTGGCCTTTCCTACTCCTTCAGTGCGCTCATTATGCACGTGCACTCTGCAACCGAGCCTGTAGATCCATCTTCTGAACTCTAGCCTCACTGCCGGCTGCTTTCCTTGCTATTCTTTTAGCCCCTCCCTTTGCTCTCTGCCCAGTTCTTCTCCACAAAATCGTGTCTTGCCCTTGAGGGGCTCGCTCACGATTGTCTGAGCGACATCTAAGCTTTGAGAGCGATGGGAGGTCATGAGTTGTGTGCAGGGGCGGAGGCGCGGCAGAGTGCCAAGTCTTTTGGGGCTTCTAAGCGGTCTCCTGAGGTGGTGTCATTAAGGAGCAGAGAAGGAGAGCGCACGCGTGTTCAGGGAGCTCCGAGGACCTGTGCGGGAGATAGCCGCACAACTGCCTTAGTTTGTAGGATAAGTTTCAGATCGTAAAGGCATTGCACATAGTTTTCTTAAATTGTAGTCCTTTTGAATTATAATCTTCCCTTAATATATGTATATCTTTTATTTACCCTTCTGACATTTAATGTGTGAACACACATTTTAGAAGAAAGGAGGCTACCAGTGTAGACTCAGAATTCACTGGTGAAGATTTGAAGGCTTAAATCAGGGAAAAGCATGTTTGTTGAAGGATTATCTATAGAGTAAGAAGGGAAAAGTATTAGGAATGAAACTTTGGGAAATTCCATAGTTTTCTCAAAGATTTTCTATCATAGTTACTTTAAGTTTTCAGTAAAAAATTTGGAAGATAAAAATGGAAAAAATATTTATATACTGACTTAGGCAAAATTATTATTCAAATGCATTTGTATATATGGCATATTGTTGCATTGGAAGTCCAACTAGAAGGAAATATTTTAAAAATATTGTCAGGCAAAAGGCATTTGCATGGATTCACCTAGATTTTTTTCTGCTTTATTGTGCTTTATTGTTATTTATTTGGAATCAGGACAGCAGCACGGAGGGCCTGGAGGTCAAGTGGGAGGAGAGGGCTTTCTGAAGATGACTGGAAAGAGGCTGAGCCAGAAGGAGAGAGAAGCCAGTGGAGAGCAAAACTCAAAGCCAAGACGAAAGCGTTAGAGCTGGATGTGCTGGTGTCTATCTGTGACTGCGACACTGCAAGGGGCTGAGGCACAAGGGTCACAAGTTCGAGCCCAGCCTGGGCAAATTAGCCGCTTGGTAAGAACCTGTTTCAGAAAAAAGAAATAGGGCAGGGGATGTAGAGCTTCAGTGGAAGGCTTTGGGTTCCATCTTCAGTACCACAAGAAAGAAAAAGAAAAAATATTGACTGATTAATACCATCAGCAGGACTCTGATGAAAGACTCCTATTTCCTCAAGACTTTTTTAAACATGTATTTAGAACAGAGTCTACAGGGTCTCACTACACAGATCAGACTCATAATGATACTCCTGTGTTCAGCCTTCCAAGTGCTGGGATTACAGGCGCACGCCACTGCACCCAATCTCAACAGCTATCTCCCTGTACCCTGGTGGCAGGGCTGGCACGGCACGCCGGGAATGGAACCCTGGTTGCTACGCTCTGTCTAAGCAGGCACTTTATTCTGTTGAGCTATCTGGCCAGACTCTTACTTCATAATTAGAAGATCTTCAGTCATCTTTGAGAAATTTTATGGCAACTATGACTGTAAGGCCAAGCTAAACTTTCTAGGAAGTTAAAATTGCAGGCCACTTCTATGAAACTATGCCAGAAGCATATGTCATATTCAGACATAAATCACGTGAACATCTCAAACTACGAAAGGCCTACCAAACATCTAGATGACAAAGAATCTAAAGAAAGTGAACAAATGGCTAATTTTGGCCAGAAAAAATAATAAAAAACTCAAATAACCTGTTATGCCCGTGTAGCAGGCTGTGCCTCTGATTGGCTCAGTATTTCGAGGTGACATTATCTTAAGTCTCTGTGTGTGTTCTGATGGCTTTAGCTCTGCACCATCTCCCAAAAGTTTCCTGTTCTCAGAGGTGGGCCTTTCAGAAGCTCTGATTTTTTTCAGCAGATTTATACATCAATCAGATTATAATTTGATAGCACTATGGGTGAGTAAACACAACTTGTGAGGTGGGATATAGGTGAAAG
Organism: Octodon degus; assembly: GCF_000260255.1. NCBI lineage: Eukaryota > Metazoa > Chordata > Mammalia > Rodentia > Octodontidae > Octodon > Octodon degus. Next base: position 21,614,061 of record NW_004524588.1, read on the forward strand.
GTGCTGTCCAGGGGCATTCCCTGTGACTGTGGGGACTGTATTTCATCTGTGGCTCCCTGTCTCTGGGTCTCCCCTCCCACTCTGCTTCCTTGTGGCCACATGTGGGCAGTTTCCTCCTGCCACATCCTTCTGCCATGATGCTTTTGCTTTGAAGCCAGCTGAACATGGATGGAAACCTCTGAAATTAAACTCAAAATAAAACTCTTCTCCTGTAGGCTCTAAAGCTGTCCAGCATCTCATCCCAGCAGGAGAATGGTGACCAACACAAGGAGGATCATCTCCCAGCGTAGCGGCTCTGCAGGAGAGCAGTGGGAGAAGCCTTCCACTCACAAAGCAACCAGCACACAGATTTCTTCACCTCCTTGACTCTTGCCCTGAGGATGTACTAATTGCATCCCCTTTTTTAGAGAAGCCAAGGAAGCTTTCAGATAAACCAATTTGATCCATTTTAAACACGGCTCATAGCTTCTGATGTGTGTTGCGTAGATTTGTCCAGAACCACCCTCCTGCCAGTGGACACGCTAACCCACAGCACTCTGAGGTGAAAGAACTACTTGACAGGCTATTAATCATGCATGTTCGAGAGCAGAACAAAGCCAAAAGATACTTGTGATGCTTGATAATTACCACAAAATAACGTTTTTCTCATGCGTATGTTTTTCTAGCTGGTGTTTGTTAGTTTTTGTGCATATTTTAGAAATGTTTCAGTCCTTTGAAGAGAGACTGGAAAATATTCTCTCAGATTCAGATATGTGAACCTAAGATAGTTGGAATTTTTAATTGACTAGAGTGGAGGAGGAAAGAGACACGGAGATAAATTTGATTGTGCATAAAATTGATATTTTCTTTGCTTTTATTTTCTTTTGATTCACGGCTCAAAATTTTAGTATTTATATTCTTTTAGAAAGTTATAGGAGTTGGAAACTAACATATGGAGAAGGACAAGGAGAAAATTGCTAGTAGGAACATAAAGCGCTATAGCCATTGCAAAAAACAGTTTGATGATTCCTCAAAAAGTCACACATATGGGCCGGCCTGATAGCTCAGCAGACTAAAGTGCCTGCTCAGGCAGATCGCAGCGGTTGGGGTTTGATCCCCGGCCTGCCATGCTGGCCCTGCCCATGGGGCACACTAAGACAGGGATGGAGACTGGGCATGGTGGTGCATGCCTGTAATCCCAGTGCTTAGGAGGCTGAACACAGGATGATTACTATGAGTCCGATCTCGCATTGAGATTCTGTAGACCCTGTAGACCCTGTCCTAAACACAGAAAAAATAATTACACATAGTTGTCACTGTGATGTTCCTTTAGGAATGGCCCACCAATCAAAAGTATTCTAGCTCCTTCTTGCCTAGAACAAAGCATTGAATGAGATTAACTGAAAAGCCAGAAGTTGATTTGAAAGTGAGGGGCGCAGGTGTAGGGGAAATAAGCTCTGTAGAGTACACTTGGGCTGGAAAAAGAGGAAAGGATGACAGCAAAAGTAGAACTGCACCATATACGGGTGGGCTACCCTGAGGGGTCATGAGGGCTGGCTTCTCATGACGTCTTGTTTCTTTTATGCCTTCCACATCTTGCAGGGGCCTGCAAGAAGTTCCACATATGGGGCCTTGAGAATTATTTGGTTGGTGCTGTACCGATATTTCATAGTTGACAGATCCCTCTTATTTTGTGTCCTATCTATTATATCAGAATGATCATACGGTCCAGGTATACTCCTAGGTATATCCCTGAAAGAGTTGGAAGCAGATATTTGAACAAATACTTGGCTAGAAATCTTCTTAGCAGTGCTGTTTGCAACAGTCAAAGGCAGGAAGAACCACAGTGTCCATTCATAGCTGAGTGCATAACAGTGAATATTTATATCCTGTGGGGTTCAGTCATAAAAAAGAATGAAGCCCCTATACCTGCCACAGTGTGGCTGAATCCCGAGAACATTACACGAAGTAAGAGAAGCCAGAAAGAAAAGGTTCCATATCGCACTGGTCATTGCTGTGAACGATCCAGAAGAGGTGACTCCGAAGAGACAGAAAGCAGACTGGTGGTTGCCAGGTGCTGGGGGAAGGAAGGAGTGGGTCATGTCCTCTTCCTGAATGTGGAGTTTTCCTTTGGCTCGGTCAAATATTTTAGAACCGATGGGAGTGGCAGGTGCACAGTACTGCAGCTACCAACAGCCGCACTACAAAGAAATAAATGCCTCTAGGCACTGTTATATGGTGAGTTTTATATCACGTGAATGTTACTTCAATTTTATTATTTATTATTTACTAATTTCATTGAGAAATAAAATTAATAGCAGTGAGACAGTTTCAAAACAGATTAGTAGGAGAGTTACAATAATTAAAACATTGCATGTTGTTGTCTTCATAGTGGTTATTCATAGTACAAGATGCAGACATGATATCCTGTCCAGACATGACTAGTACAAATCTTTCTTCTCACTGAATTAAGAGAAAGTAGCTGTGTATCTATCCTATTTTGTATATACAGATTCAAAATGGTCCTTCGTTTACATCCCCCTTTTTTGTTTAGTTTTGTCAGCGATGGGTATTCCATTGCCATTCAAACGCTGTAGGTGCATGAATTCAGCAAAATAATTCAATACACTCCAGTGGTCCATAATAGTAGTGTGTTATCCGCAGAACTGGCAATATCAGAAGTTGTTGACTTGAGCCTTTTAGAGCTCAGCATATTAATATGGATTTACTTTCTATACCTTGTTTTTATATTTTTCTGCTGGGTGGTTAAATTTTTAAAAAAGCATTGTGTCTTAAATTTCAAGCAAAATGAATACAAAATGATAGCAGAGAATTTGATTTGAACGATTATGACCACTAGAGGGAAATTAAATTAAATTACTTTGATGAATGATACATGAAATATTGCTTTTGTTATTTTCAACACCTACACTGAATCAGGAATTATCACAGAATGGAAGTTTAATTAAAAAATGATCAGAGCTAGAAAGCTGAGAAATGACAAATTTTGAGATATAGCCAGTTGATGCTTAGAAGTGAATGAATTTTTCTGTTTATTTAATAGACACATAGCATTTAAAATTTATTAGGCACAGTTGTTAACTGGCAAATGACTACTCCTAGCTGACCACTGGAGCAGTATGGCTGGCGCTCTGGCAGTGTGTGGCACTCAGTAAACGCTGAGTGGTTGACGCCCCGAGATTGGGTGACACTGTGCGCAGTTGCTTCCATTGGCCTCATCTCACTGTCCAGGTTTCCTAGATTTTAGGTATTTCATGACTGTGTCTGGGTTTTCTTAAGAGCAGAGCCCAAGATTAGGAGTAGGAAAGGCCAGTGAATGGGGAGGGGAAGTCAGGAATCAGCAGGGAAGAGGTTTAGAAAACTGCCCTTAGGAGGGGGAGGTGCGCGGATCATAAGATGCTCAGGCCTGGCTGGCGCGGCCGCACACTCGCAGAAGAACCGCTGAGAAGCGCCTGGATTCCTCGCAGGACCTGAGGCGCTGGGGGCTGTGCTCAGCTGCCCGCCCACACCCCCAGAACCGAGCGGGCCTCTGCACCTTCCCTCCCCGCTGCTCCTGGACTGTGCCTTTGTGGGTCTGAGCAAGGGATTTGACTGTGAAAAGGCCTTGGTGTACATGTGGCAGAACACAGTACGCATGCTGGAGATGGAACGCTGGGGTGTGCGCAGAGCGGTCGGTCTCAGCTGCAGCTGGAATCAGAGATGGGCTGCGGGGGCGGACTGTGGGGCAGCAAAAGGGTCTGCTATAATCAATGAATTTAATTTATTATTTAGCGAATGTTTGAAAATGATAGTCCGAAGTCATGGCATAAAATAATGTTTAAATGCGACTACTAAAAATGGAGACATTAAATATCTACAAGCCAGCGTTCATTTTCAGAGGTAGTGGCATCCATGGATTGTGGAAATATTTGTAACAGTAGACACAACATGCACAAACCGGCTACCCTGAGGTCGTGGAAACCTTCCGCTGCTGGCTGTCTTTCCACCCACTCCCTCGGACTCAAGGTTCTTAGTTTGCGGCTGACTCTTCTCAATTGTCTGTGTTTACAGAGCAGCAATTTAAACATTCCCATAAATGGTGTCTTCTCCTGCAGAAAAATGTTTTCTTTCATCATTATCAGTGGCGGGGACTGTTGTGACTGCCCAGAGTTTAACAGGAAGAGCTACGGCTGGTTTACACGCTGGTGCCTCCGTGTGCCTGCCACCCACCTGCCGTCTTCTCAGGATGGGTCGTAGGATGGGGAAGTATTGAAAGAAAACATACATCCTTACCAAGGAGCACATCAGTGTGGGTGTAAAGATCATCCATTTATTTTTAATGCATCAGTTCTATTTCATTTATGTAGAGTCCCAGAGACAGCAAGTACAAAGTAAGGCATGTACTAGTTGAAAGGTAAATTTATTGATAATCTATCTTGTAGTAATTTATAATATTAAGTATAATATATAGTAATTTATCTGAATAGCTTTCCATCCTTTTTATTTTTTTATTTTTATTTTTTAAAATTTATTTATTTATTTATTTTGTGTGTGTGTGGCCAGCTCAGCCCACCAGGGGGCGGGGCTGGCTGGCATGTGGTGCTGGGGGATTGAACCGTGGTCCCTGTGTTTTGTTTAAGCTTAGCTTGTTCTAAGTGGGTGCTTTAGACCACTGAGCCATCTCACCAGCCCTCCATCCTTTTTAGTAATTTTCAAAATTTCTGAGGGATGGGATTAGATACGGAGGAAGATGCAACGCTCTTTACTCTGGTGGGCAGTGTCTCATGGATTTCGGGGGTCAGTGGAAAGCTGTCTCCGATCTAGCAGTCTGGAGATGAAGGAGCTTGGGGTGCTGCTCGCTTACCGGAGCTGGGCTGCACCCTGCTGGGTAGAAAAGAGCCTGAGGTCGAGCAGGCATCTCGGAGGCCCGAGCGCTGCCAGGAGGTGTGCCCGCCGGCTGGAAGATGGCAGGAGCCGCCGGCCTGCACGAGCCACGGCCAGGGTTCGGTTTGCGGTACCCCGAGTGGGGCTGAGGCTCTGGGGCGTTCTGAGCGCAGCGTGCCGCTTGCGGCGATCAGGTGCCAACATTTCTTGACTAATTTTCAGAAAACTCAGCCACAGGGACACGGGGATATCTCAGTCCATCTCTAAAGGGCAAAAGAAAAGAGCGAGCGAGGTGCCAGACCCGTGGCCTCAAACCAAGGTGGTGGGATCAGACCGTGCTTCTTCAACTCAGAATTTCGGTTCCAGCTCGTCCCAGGGACGGCGGAGGCCAGGGTGCCGTCCTTGACTACCTCAGTTTGTGCTTGGCCTTTCCGGTTCCTCGTTCCTGTTCCTGTTGTATCTATGCCGGAGCACTAAAATAGACTTCTATTTATTTTTATTCTACTTCTATTTTCATTTTTGCAGCACTGGGGATGAAGCTAGAGTCTCTGAATCGCACTACATCTTGGGTTTTTTTTTTTTTTTTTTTTTTCAGAACCGGGGATTGAACTCAGGCCCTTGCGCTTGCCAGGCAAGTGCTTATTCTACTGAGCCATCTCCCCGGCCCCTGTTTTTTTAAATTTTGAGATGGGATCTTGCTAACTTGCTTAAGATGCACCCAAATTTGTGATCTTCTTGTATCAGCTTCCCAGAATTTTGAAATTGCAGATGTACATAAGCATGCTCGGCTTATTTACAGATATGATACTTGGCTCATTTTTCTTTACACATATCATAAAAAATTATAGCAGCAATTGTATTTAATTAATTAAGCAATTGTTTAATTAATTAATTAATTTGTTTGTTTTCAATGCTTAGCTTTGCATTTATTTATTTTTATCCTTTAAAATTTTATTGGTACAGGGCCGGCCAGATAGCTCCGCGGACTAAAGCGCCTGGTTAGGCAGGCACAGGAACCAGAGGTTCCATCCCCGGCCTGCTGTGCCGGCCCCGCCCCAGGGCACACTGAGAACATGACTGAGAGTGGGCGTGGTGGCACATGCCTGTAATCGCAGCGCTTGGGAGGCTGAAAACAGGAGGATCAGTACAAGTCTGATCTATGTAATGAGACCCTGTACTAAATACATTATTTTTTTTTTTAATTGGCACAATTCAGGTATACATGAAGGACACATTTATAATTGGTAATTCGTGTCTGTATGTGATAGAACTGCATTCTTCTTTTTCCCGGTTCCCAGCTCCACTTTTCAAACCCCCTTCCCATCTGTTCGCAAAGCTTTTTCTTTCATTTTATCCTTCTTTTCTCATTTTTTCCTTTCCCTTCTCCCCTAGCTCCCTTTTCATTTTGAATAATTTCTTTCTATTTCACCACATCTGTTGTGCATTTTTTTTTATTTTAAAGAGAGAAAGAAAAACAATAAAAATGACACAGAAGTTCAAAACAGAATGATAGGACATTAATAATGGTTATTCCATTGCATGTTGTTATCTTCAAAGTAGTTGCTCAGATTATAAGACCTAGGCATGCAAAACTGATCAAACAATATGAGCACTATCCCTTTCAATGAACTAATACTAATTAGTAGTGCAGTCTATTACACATTTTTGTTTGTATTGGCATACTGTGACATTTGCGTGTGTGTCCCATTTACTTCACTTATGATTATGGTCTCAAGGTCCATCCATTTAGCTATAAATATTTCAATTTTATCCTTCTTTATGGCTGAGCAATACTCTGTTGTATTACTCTTTTAATCCATTTATTGGTTGATGGGCATTTGGGTTGTTTCCAAGATTTAGCTTTTACAGATTATGCAGCCATAAACATGGATGTGCATATATTGTTGTGCTATGATGCTTTTAATTCTTCTGGGAAGATACCCAGAAGGGAAATAGCTAGATCAAGTGGAACCTCTAATCCTAGTTTCCTGAGGACTCTCCACAGTGATTTCCACAGTGGTGGCACAAATCTACATTCCCATTAGCAGTGGAGAAGTATTCTTTTTTTCCTACAGCTCCGCCAGCATTTGTCATTAGTTGTTTTCTTGATCATGGCCATTTTTTCTGGTGTGAAATGGGATCTCAGCATCATTTTCATTTCTAGAATGACTAGTGATGTTGACATTTTTTCCCATATATTGATTTGCCATTTTTACTTCTTCTGAGAAGTATCTATTGATTTCAGATTCCCAGTTTTGGGTTGGGCCTTTGCATTTGGAGGATCTGATATTTTTTAGTTTTTTGTATGTTCTAGATTCTAGTTCATTGAAGAACAGTTAGCATAATTTTTTCCCACTCTGTGGGTTATCTTTTCACTCCATTGGTGATTTGTTTCACTGTGCAAAAGCTTTTTAGTAAGATGATGCCTTTCATAATAGCATTAAAAAAGAAAAAGGAAAAAATACTTGGAAATAAATCTAACAAAGGAGATAAAAGGCTTCTACCTTGAAAAGTACAGTAATCTGAAAAAAGAAGATTGAAGAGGATATCAGAAAATGGAAAGATATCCAATATATGTTCTTGGGTAGGAAGAACCAGTATAATGAAAATGGCCATACTTCTAAACTTGCTATACAGATTTAATGCAATTCCAAGCAAAATACCATAGGATACCTCAAAGAACTGTAGAAACCATTCCTAAAATTCATTTGGAACCAAAAGAACTTATTTGGAATAGCTAAAGCATGCTGGGCAACAAAGGCAAGTTAAGGAGATCACAGTCCTTCACTTGAGATTACTCTGCAGATACGGGTTCTGGCCCTCGTAGGAATTGGTGACATCATCATGGTGATCATCTAACATGGCCGATGCCCTTAAAACAAAAATTCATCTTCCCAAGACCACCTCCCCCTTCTTCTCCACCTCAGCCCAGGGTACAGTTTCCTTTCACCCTTCCTGCCACCTCACGGAAGATCCCCAATCAGTTCTCAGGTATATCTAAACATCCTCTCCAAACTCCTCCCCTGGCAAAAGGCTATAAAAGCCTCAGCCTTCCTTCATTCCAATGGAGAGAATTCCTCATCTTCCCTAAATTCTCTTCATGTCCTCAAAGAAAATAAAGCCCCTTTCCCTTCTTCCTTCTGTCTGTTTCTCTGCTGCACTGGGTGCCTGACAAAAATCTATCACAGAGCTACTCTGATAGAAGTAGCATGATACTGCCAAAAAACAGATGTGAAGATCAGTGAAACAGGTTAGAAGATGCAGAAACTAATATGAACATACTCAGCTCCATTATGATCTTTAACAGGGGCCAAACATATTCACTGGAAGAACAATAGTCTCTTAAATAAATGGTGCTTGAAAAACTATCTTTCCACATGTCAAAAACTAGACCTATCTCTGTTGCCGTGCACTAAACTAAAATTGAAATGTGTCTCAGATCTAAATTTTAAAAAGAAACACTAAATCTGGAAGATAGAATGGGTAGAACTCTGAAAGACATAGGTGTAGGCAAAGACTTTATGAACAAACCCTGATCACACAGGAACTATCACAAAGAAGTATTTAATATTCAGTGAGGGTTTACTGGTGTTTTTACTTACTATGTTGAATGCCTTCTGTGGTGGATTACCGAGTGGTCAACCTATGAAGCCCAGACGAACTGAACCAGCTTGGTGCTGGGTATGGAGGGCCCATCTGGGGCCTGTTGTCAACAGCATAGAAGGAGAACTAGAGGGGAAGATGGTGCTGTTGATTCTCCTGGAGAAGCTTGTCCCTCTGCCTTTCTTGATTATGAACTGGCTGTTGTCATCACTGAAGTAGCTTAGGACTTTGCTGTCACTGAGGATGGCTGTGATTTTCTTTAGGGGAACTCTGGTCCTTATTTTGAGCAATGCTTTCTGGCTGCAGTGCAGTTTCCTCAGCCTGCTGGCACAGATACTTCATCCCACTGGACAGATTTTCTAGCTTCTACCACTGACCTTTGGGCCTTTCCAGTGTAGATCTTTTACACAGACTTGCATGAAACATTGTCATGGGCTCTAGGCCTCCAG
>NW_004524588.1:21623230-21630180 GCF_000260255.1 Octodon degus
TCGGCTGGATGCTTTGGACAGATCTCCTAAGCTCTTTTTGCATTTGGCTCTTTGGTGAATATTATAGAATAATCCTATAAATTATATGTCCTATACAAAACCCTTTCCCTTGTAAACCCTGACTACACTGCCTTCCATTACAGTTTTTCATTTATTTATCAAAATACTATCATTAGTTAAATTATTATCCCTATTTTTTAAGCTAAGATTTGCTTTCTTTCCCGCTGCCATCAGTTTATAAGAGGGTAGAATTTCAACTCAATTTTGACTTCAAACCCCAAATCACTTCTATTCTAATTGGGAAGTCCTACACTATCTTATATCGTGGAGATTGACTCAACTTACATGGAAAACAGCGTGGATGGCATTCAATTTCTGTGATAGGTGGCTGCTGGAGTGTAACTTATTTTCTACAGTCTCAGAAGATAGAAGTCCAAGATAAAGTGGTTGGCAGGTTGCTTAGGCAGATGCAGGGGTCAGGAGTTTGATCCCTGGGCCTGCCATGCTGGCCCTGCCCCCGGGGTGCACTGAGATGGCAATTGAGACTGGGTGTGGTGGCGTGTGCCTGTCATCCTAGCACTTGGGAGGCTGTAAACAAGAGGATCACTACAAGTTCGATCTATGCGGTGAGACCCTGTACACCCTGTATACCCTGTCCTAAATACAAAACAAACGAACAAACAAAAAAACAAGTTAGTTGGGCTGGTTCCTCCTGAGAGTTATGGGAAGGGTTTGCTCCAGGCTTCTCTCTCGGGCTTGCAGACAGTGGTCTTCTGCTTTGTCTCCAGTTCATCTTCCCTCTGCACATGTGTGTCTGCATGTCCTCTTCTTACAAGGACTCCGGTCATACTGGTTTGCAGTCCACCCCAAAGAACTAACTGTAACTTCATCTCATCAGTAAGATCTCTTTTCCAATTGGTCACAGTTTGAGATGTTGAGCATTAGGACTTCAGCCTATGGATGCCAGGGAGGAAACACTTCAGCTCAGCACAGGGCCCTTCCCTTAAGAGTTACCAGTCTATCAAGACATTCTGATATGAAATAAAGCTTGGGGAATAACATCTGAATAGAAATAAAAGGGTTTGTTTCTGGGCTGTAGAGAAATGAGTACTGGATTCCAATCATTTTGATTGGATTCCAAAGGAAAGGCTTCCAAGAAGCAAGTGTCATTAACGTTGGGTCTCAAATATTAAGTAAAAAATGTAAAAGGCCAAGACTGAACAGAGAAGAGAGGACTTGGTGGCTTTGGATTATGGGGCTTGAATGTGGCAGAGACAAAGTCTGGCATGAAGATGGTACAGGTGCTGGTAAAAACAAGTCTCAAGAGGAAAAGTTCTCAGTGGTATCATTTGCCATTACCCTGATCCCTAAGGGTTGCTCTTGGGATGATTAATGCCCCTGAGCATCTGGACGTGAAGCTGAAGAGTGCTAGTGGAAAGTCTGTGAGCAAGGGCTGGCGAGATAGCTCAGCAGGCTAAGTGCCCGTGTAGGCAAGCACAGGGACCTGGGTTCCAGCCCCAGCTGCACAGGCCCTGCTCCCGCTCGACCAAGACTGGGAGTGTGATTCACACCTGTAATCCCAGCTGCATGGTAGGCCCTCTAACAAGTACATTTTTTAAAAAAAGTCTGTGAGTACAAATGAGCCACAGCCCACGCAGCCTGGGGTGATATTCCAATTGAAAGGGCCAGGTGGAGACTATTTTAGGCAGGGGGAACAGGATGTAAAAAGCTTCTGATGAGAGAAAGAATCACATGTTTGAAAAAGAGGTCTGGGCTGGTACAGTTGGGAAAAAGAAGCCCAAATATGACTAGTTTGTAGAGGGTCGTATGAGAGTCTCTTTGCTCCAATGATTTTGGCAGCCACTGAGTGATTTTAAGTGTGTCATGACTTGGATGAATGTGTGCATGCATATGCACACCTTTGCCCTAGGTATGCCATGAACTTGTCTGCATTTGGAAAGACTACTCGGATCGCAGTGGGATGGGCAGGTTGAAAGGAAGCCAGTTTGGTTTCCAGAAGGCCAACTGGATGGTGTTGCAGTGGAGTAGGCTGAAGGCAGTCGGCTGGGTTAGGTACCATCATCAGGCGCAAGGGCCTTAGTATTCTTAGAATAAAGATTCCAGAGAAGAGAAGGTGAAAGGAGAGCCTGGCATACCCTGCAGAGGCAGGAGGCAAAGAAAAAAAATCACAAATTGCAGAAGCATCAAAATGGTGCATCCGTGAATTTGGAGGGGTTCTCATGGGTTCAGTGAGGGACAACTGGTGCATCAAAATCAGAATGATGATGAGAGATCAATATACATTAGAGACAAATGGAATCTATGAGTACATGGTGGTAAAACATGGGTGTGTGTGTGTGTGTGTGTGTGTGTGTGTAGGGAAAACTCTTCAAACAATGTCAGCTAGTAAATGTAGAATGTGCGACAATTAGAAAGTCCTTCTCTTGTAAAAGCTATGGAATAACTAATTCAAGCAGGATCATCCACTGACAATTTGTTAGGTTAACAGAATTCTCAGGGTCTCAAAATATCACCTCATAGATTATTTAACTGCAAAGAGGGAGTAGAACTTTTACTGGTGTAATTTGGTGATACCATGTGAATGGAGTGATCATATTTAACATCATTAACACAGGACCAAAATGTACCTTGAAGAGCTGACTGATAGCTCGCCAGACTAAAGCTCCTGCTTAGGCAGAGCACAGTGACGGGTTCGATCCCTGGCATGCCATGCTGGCCCCAACCCTGGGGCGCACTGCGACCATGATTGAGACTGGGCATGGTGGTGTACACGTGTATTCTCAGTGCTTGGGAGGCTGAAAACAGGAGAATCACTATGAGTCCGATCTACCTAGTGAGACCCTGTAGAGCCTGTAGACCCTCCCCTAAATATAGAAAAGAAAAAATGCACCTTGACCATCTTGTGACAGTATGTGAATCTTGTGAGGTGTACAAATCACCTAAGTAGTGTTTTGGCAAAACTTGCTTAGACAGAGTTGAAGAGTGAGAAGCCTTCAGAAAAACCAGAATGAGGCACACTGTACACGGTGAATTACTTGGACTATTCAAAAATGCCAGTATAATGAAGAACAAACAAAGCTGTGTGCGGGAGCCCACTTCTCAGTAAATGAGACCAAGAATGCATGATGACTGAACAAAATGCATAATTCCTGGTTAAAATCTAGGTAAAAGACTAACAGGAATTAACTGTACAGCTACCTCAGCTAATACGTTTTCCCTCCCTTTCTTCTCTTCTGCTTTCCCCCATCCCAGTTGTTTTTCTTTCGAGCAGTTTCTTTCCCTTTTACAATGTCTGTTGTGCCTTTTGAAACTTACTTGCTCTTTCAGTTTCTCACACTAGGGAGACAATACGATGTTTACACATGTGAGTCTAGTTTATTTCACTTATGACTATGGTCTCTAGTTATATCCAATTAGCTGTAAAAGCCTCAGGTTTATATTTCTTTATAGCTGAGGACTACTAATTTCTGTTCATTGAAAGGAACAGTTAGTGCTGGTATTGTCTGATAAATTTTACCTGCTTATATCTGGTGATCTGAGCAAATACTTTGAAGATAACAACATGCAATGTAATAGCCATTGTTAATGTCCTATTATCTTGTTTTGAAATTCTCTATCATTTTTATTGTTTTTAAACTCTTTAAAATTAAAAAAAAGATAAATTCCAGGTAAGGGAAAATGGCTCTAAAGGGCCTTTAGGGGAAGGTTATAAAGTTATCACTGTATTATTTAACTCCCTTTTTAAAATTTGCAATTTGAGAAACCAAAGAAACTGGAACAGATTAGAAGCAAGAATAAAAAATGAATGGGTAGCAGGTCTTCAGTGGAAAAGGTTAGGTCAGTTGACATAATATCCTACATCTAAAACATATCATACATTTTAAGCCCCTCACATACATGTATTATACAAACGTATGTATATCTTATAATTGATCCATATTCAGTAGTAAATTATTGTCAAAATGGTCTTAATAAAACATGTTTCTCTCTAAATTCTTATGGCCTCTGACTTTTGATTTCGTTCCTTTTACTGTTTAATTCTACACACTTTAAATTCTTGCAACACAGGTGCAGTATAAATGCTTGCTTTTGTGTGGTTAGGCACTGTGCAAGTGCTAAAGATACGGAAGGAAAACAGTGTTTCCTGCCCAGAGGACCTGGCAGGCTGCTAGTGAAAAGAACAGAAAACAGATAAATGACAACACAATGTCCTAAGACTCATAACACAAATGAATGCATTTCATCTGGTTTATTATTGTGAGCTCCAGGCTAAAAAGATCTCTGGATGCAATCAGCTGATGCAGATTGTCTTTTTTCCCCCCCAGAACTGGGGATTGAACTCAGGCCCTTGCACTTGCCAGGGAAGCACTTATTCCAGTGAGCTATCTCCCCAGCCCAGGTGCAGATTATCTTGAACTCCTTCCCAAAATGCCCAAGTCACCACGAAGGTGGAAAACTGAAATCACCACTTACAGTTAAGATTTCAGGGTGAGAATCAGCAAGAATACTGAAGTCACAGGCTGGTGAGGAGGCAGGGGGTAGAAAGGAACACTTGCCCGCTGTTGGTGGGTGTGCAAGTTCGCACAGCTATGTGCAGTTCACTACAGAGTTTCCTAAAACACTAAAAATATTAGTCGTACACAATGCAGCGATACTTGGTAGCGCACACCTAAAGGAATTCAAGTCAGAATACTATAGAGATAACTGTGTACTCATGTTTATTTCTACATAATGAACAGTAGCCAAGACATGGAGCCAGTGGAGGAGCCAGTCCGCAGAAGAATGCACAGAGAAAAGGCGGTACACGCACACGGCGAAGGACTACTCAGCTCCTAAGGATGGGGAGGGCCAATAAGGGGGAGAAATAGGAAATGGCATAGGAAGTTAATGTGCATCTTAGACTGTCTTCAAATTTCTTGTTGGGAAACAGAAAACAAAGAAGACAACAAAAACTGAGGCCAGAACCCGCATGGCAGGTCCAGTCTGAAAGAGATGCTTTGGGCGGAGCAAGAGGCTTGCGGGTGGAGGTGTGGGTTGATTGGAAGGGCGAAGGCCGAAGGGTGCTGCGCAACTGATTTGCGTGAACTAAACGAGGGCCTTGATCCACAGCCACGAGAACGTAGCCACTGTCCTCTTTGATGGGCCGGACTGCTTTCCTCGCTGCTTTTCCTATCGGCGTTATTTTATAGCTAATTATTTCAAAACACAAAGATGTATATACAGAAAAGAAAGAATGGCAGAAATTAGTGTATTCACCATAGTTTTTTTTTTTTTTTTTTTTTTTTTTTTTTTTTTTTGTGGAACAGGGGATTAAATTCAGGGCTTTTGCACTTGCCAGGCAAGCACTTCCACCATATAGATTTTAAGAAAGGTAGCATTTGTTTTTCAACTTAATGAAAGAAAAGTGAAAATTTTATCACTTTATAGTGGTTTCTGTCTTTTTTTTGGGGGGTGTCACACTAACCTGCAATTAGAATATATTTATTCTTTGAATATTTTTAATATTTTGATATCATGTTTAATAATTAGGTGTATGTGCACGAAATACATATTGTTCCTTTCTGTGTTTCCCAAATATAAATAAATACATTGCATAATTTAGAACTTGCATTTTTAATCTTGTTTTCATTTACTCACATCTTCAATATTTTTTTATCAAGCTATGTAAATCTTTCTTCCTTTTTAATGACACATTAAAAAGCTGTGCTTCAGTCTAAGTGCCTGCCTGGTAAGCGTAAGGTCCTGAGTTTGATCCTCAGTACCACACACCATGCCAGGCGTGCCACACTGGCCACAGAAATGGGCGTGGTGACACACACCTGTAATCCCAGTGCTGGGGAGGCTGAGAGAGGAGGATCACTATGAGTCCGAGCTGCATAGAGAGACCCTGTGTCAAATAAACGAATAAATAAATACAGTGGTTTTTTTTTTTTTTTAGAAAAGCCATGCTTGTCTGTCCCCTTATTCATTTAGCTCTTGTGACCCCTTTTTTGTCCTTTTTTTCTTTCACAGGGAGCTTGAGTTTAAAATAAGAAGGGTGATGACAGTCCTCAATAACTTATGGTATAGTATTTCAAAATAGCTTTCTTTTTCTAGTATAAAGAAATGGCAGATATACCAGATGATAGATCTACCTATTACCCAGACTTAGTCATTACCTTATTGAAATACCCCACGAGCCATGTAAATATGTATAATCATTATGTACCAGCGAAAATTAAAAATATCATTGGGGTTCCTCTGCTCCTTTCCTTTTGTTTGAATTCAGCAACTGAGAGGCACCAGCTGGAGAGCAAAGTTTAGAGACAGAAGCAATCTACTCCCTGTCTGAGTGCTGCTTTGCTCAGCGGGGTCTGACCGCTGCCGCCCCCGCGGCACCGCCTTCCCTCGCCCGCCCCCGCTGTCACCATAAAGGCTCCCCATCCTGTCACTGCTCCTGGGCCGGGCTGCAGTCAGCAGGTAGAGCGCCTGTCTGACAAGTGCAAGGTCCTGAGTTCAGGGGGAAAAAGATGGAAAGATTTAAAAGTAAAATAAAACAGCAATAAAACCCCCACTTATGAGGCTCTCTGCTCTGTCAAACTTGGTGAAGGCTGTGTCAATTACTCCTTGGCGTGCGTCATCTGTTGCTTTGCCAGCTGACACAGCTTCCAAGTAAGTGTGGGTGAGTCGACAGATTTTCCATGGACCAGCAATTACTAGCAAGTAGTGCAGAAAGACCCTCCGGGAAGTCTGCGTCATCACCTAACACATGTGGGTTTATACACTTACTTGCTTTTGTACTTTGCACTTGTACATTACCCTCCTTAATAATATACTAGGAAGAGCTGTTTCAAATTACTATGGAGTATGAAAATTAGAAGTGACTAACTTATGTTCCATACCATGTTTCTGAAAGACTACATATTATCAAAGAATGCATTTCTTTTTTT
>NW_004524588.1:21632140-21633703 GCF_000260255.1 Octodon degus
TGAACCCTTTGTGTCTCTCTGGCAAGATGTTCTGCTCCTGAATCAGCTGGGTGGGTCTTGCCTCTAGCCTCTTTGCAGGGAGTTCTGCTGAAGGGTTCCATGCTGGGCCTGCGCTCTGCGCCTATTCAGGATCCCGCGGCCTCGGTCGTCTCACTCACTCGCAGTACCTACGCTCTTGGTCTATTCAGGATCCGGAGGATCCCAGGTCGTTTCACTCGCTGGGCCTGCGTTCTGTGTTTGTTCAGGATCCCGCAGCCTGGGTTGTCTCTCTCACTCGCGGGGCATACGCTCTGGGTCTGTTTAGGATCCCGCGGCCCTCGGTCGTCTCAAAGAATGCATTTCTTAATACCTATAAACGTTCCATTAGATTTAAAGTATCTTTGAAATCTGGTTGTAATTTTTAACATTCTCTTGAATAGGAGTAGCTAATATACACTAGAAGTTTTTTTGATGAATAAGCAAATAAGGATTGCTAATAAAATTTTACAAACAAATTTCATTGTAGGGGTGTTGAATAGGTTAGAGATTTAACAACACAATGTCACATTAGTTTAAGAATTTAAGAATGAATGGAACAAAAAAGTAACTTATAAGAGTATCCTCAGTATTCTCTTGTGCATATATTTGATTTTATTAATAATAAATAGCAAGTGACTGGGAAAGTCAAATAACATTTTAGGGACACTTGAGTACCAATTTTAAAACATCATATGTGTATATTAAAATAAACTTCATATATGTTAAAATGTTGAATTTTAAAAGCTCATGAAAACCTAGAAGAAAATCTAAGAACAGTAGTATATACTTCTGATGTGGAGATAGAGAACAAATTTTGAATTTAAAAGCAACTGAAAAGATAGTTTCAAGCAGAAATGATTCAAAGGTATTTTAAAATGGGTGGAGTTGACAATTATTGTACATCTTTGGTATTCCACAATCCAAACATTTAAAAGACAAATGGAAAAATGTTAATGAATATTTATACTGTGTAGCTTAATATATGGAGACTTCACGCGCACACACACACACGCACACCCCTCTCAGCTGAGCAATAGGGTACATAAAATAAGTCAAAATAGAGTATGTTCTTCCTGCTTCTTAGAGGGGAGAAAAAGAAACCAAAACAACTATGTATTGCAGAGGACTCATAGAAATGATTTCTACTTTCACAGTGGTGGCTTAAATGGGGTCAGCCTTTCTTCAAGGCAGGTGGACAACTGTGCAAAAGCATGCACCCTTCAACATAAAGTCCCACACCAAGAAACATAGCTTGGAATAAACACTAAGGTTATAAATGGAATAAACGTTAAGCGTATGCAAGGCTTTCCCAGCCCTTGCGGTTAAATTCTGACGTTGGGCCTGGGCAATCAGTGCCATCCCGCTTGCTCATGTTGATTCCCTGCATTCAGGGCCCCAGGATGGATCGGGAAGGGCTCGCTAGCTAACCTGTGGGATTTGTATGTAGATCCTGCAGGGTCCCCCCCCCCCTTTTTTTTTTTTTTTTTTTTTTTTTTTTTTTTTTTTTTTAAGCAGTTCAGACTGACTTTGAATTCACTTTGTAGC
>NW_004524588.1:21633803-21639539 GCF_000260255.1 Octodon degus
TTTTTTGGCTTTTTAAGACTGGGTTTTACTATGCAGTTCAGACTGACTTTGAATTCACTTTGTAGCCCAAATCGGCTTCAAACTTGCAGCGATCTGTCTGCCTCAGCCTCCCAAACTGGGATTATAGCCATGTGGCACTACATCAGGCCTTGGTTCCCGCTCTTTGGTTTCCAAGTGGGATTACAATTTATTTTACTATTCCTAATCCCAGTTTTAGAGTTTAGAGACCCAAACTCCATCCACAGAGAAGGGGATATATTTCACTTCAAAGAATGAGAATTTTTATTCAAAAGGAAATACGTCAATTATTTTGTTTAAGAAATAAGAAATCATAAAATGAAACAGCTATATACGCAAAGTTTAATTTGGTGTTTTTAAAAAGCCTACGCTTAGAGCATTCCATTTCCAGATCCCATTTTTCTGTAGGAACTGAAGAGGAAGCACAGCAGGAAGAAGAGGGGCCTGGAAGGAACGCGGAGGAGGCCTGCGCGGTGCCTAGCGGGGCCCCCAGCGCTCTGCTAAGAGCCAGCCGCTGCGGCCCCTGCGTCCTGCAGCGTCCTACTCCAGGGGCGTGCGCCACTGGAGAAGCTTCCTGGTGCGACGCGCCCAAGGCTGGCCTTTCATCCCACATGCCAACAAGCCAGTGGGCTGAGGGGAGGGCTGTCGCTCCCCGCCTGTCAGGCTCCTTCATTAGCGCTGCTCATAAATATTCTATTTTCCCTGGAGCCTACAGCAAGTAAAATCAAACCTGTAAAACTCACTTGAAATTAATAACACTACGAGGTTTGATTTGGTCAGTGAAACATGGTACTTAGCAACAGAAGCTTTTTAGAGCTAATATGTAAATCGTGTTATCTTTTTGTCCCCAGAATCAAGGGGGCCTTTTGTTAACTAACTGTGGACGGACATCAGAAGTGGGAAAGAGCGTGTTTAGGCCACTGAGGTTGGGGCCGCTTGTTAGGCATATGGCAGAGTCTGTCATACTTACTGTACACGCCCTCTAAGTCTCAGCGGGTTGCATCCATTATTGATGATTATCTGAATAAATTATTTCATTGGAGATATAAATGATGACTTTACTGCTGTTCCCTTCATAGCTATCAGATAAAAATCTTCTGTAAATAAAAATTTAATATAGTTTAGCAGTCCTGAGCATTTCCAAACATTTTTTATTCAATGTTTTCCAACATGTTAAGTATATTTTACTTTAATTTGTTGGTCTTTAACTTATGGGACAAGTTAATCTAATTTTGGATGCTAAATTCTTTGAGGCATAACATAAAAGGATTTAATCTTTGTACTTCAGTTCTTCCCTGATAACTTCACAATGGAAGAGCGTTTATATTTAGACTGGGCATCATGTTGGCATTATATAAGGTTTATTATTGTAGTATCTGGGTGTTGGCAGCTAATTTCATTGTAGCCACTGAGATGACTTATTTGGCAAGGAATTCTGGAGTGGAAGGGCATAAAGGACTGAGTTTTTGGGTCTGAGGCTAGTCTTGCTAATTCTCTTGGGAACTAAGGGCAGGGCTGGAGGGGGATGGGAGCATCCAGGTGACCCACAAGCAGCTCGGAGGCACCTAAAAGCACTAAGAAAGCAGTCTTCTGAAGACGGTGTGGAGTTGCTAATCTGCTCCCACGATTCTTCGTGCCTAACACGTGGAGTTTCGGTGGCAAATACAGCACGGTAAGATGCAGGTTAATGGAGAACCGGGCCTGTTGTGGCCCAGCGTAAACTAACATAGTCGCGGAGTGGACCCTAAAGTTGTTCCTAGAGGCAAGAGACCTCAGAAGCAGAGGAAAGGACTTGTTGGATATTCTTATGCTTTCTTCCCAATTCATCCATCAGACTGAGCTTATTTATTTATTTATTTATTTATTTTTTTTATTGGTCAGGAAGAAAATTTCTATTCAGAGAAGTATTGGCATACCCACTTTACTAAATGCTTAATCAGTGCCATGTAGTCTCATTTTAGGTTTAAACACAGTCATAACATTAGTATTTTCATCTCTGAAGTCCAATTCTTGTATCTAGTCTTAGTTCTTGGCTTAGGCTTATTGGTTGAGTTTTCAACGCCAAAGCAGTTTTCTGTGTAAGATGCAGTGTTGTAGAGGTTTTCTTCTTTTTCTTTCATGCATTTATGTTTTTCCCTTCTTGCCTTTTTCTTCATCATACTTATTTTTCAGAAGGAAGAATTTTTTTTTAATTTTTCAATTTTATTTTAGTTTATGGCGGCACGAGTGTGGCACGGAATGTCTTTCTTGTGTGGGCTTGGCACAAGTATGCGACACATCCCAGTTCTGTTTTTCTCCCATCTCCCTTCCCTTTTTTCCTTCCTGTATCTCTTGACCCCATTTCCCTTTGACGACAACCAACCTTCCTGTCTACTCTCTACCTTTGATTTTGTTCTTTATTGTTATTCTGCGCTTCTCATCTAAGAGAAACCCTGTGATATTTAAGCTTGTGCATCTGGTTTATGTAAAAAGCTTTAGTAATTGGAAAATTTCATTTAGAAAGTCATAGGATGAGTCTAAGCAGACGAGGCATCCTGCTTTGCGTGTACCACCTTGTGCCGGCGAGGAGGCGTCTGTCTGGAGCACTCCAACAGGAGAGGGCGGGAGTACAGATGAGTAGTGTTAAGCCTTTCGCATTTGGAGTGCGACAGAAGCTGTGGGTGCAGAGAAACCTGCCCGGAGCCAGTGTACCACGACGTGCTGGGGATACTTAGGAAAACAAAATTTAAGAATTGGAAATAGGACTGGCCAGATAGCTCAGAAGATTAAAACACCTACTTAGGCAGGCACAGTGGCCAGGGTTCGATCCCTGGTGGCCTGTGCTGGCTCTGACCCCAAGGCACACTGAGACGGCGATTGAGACAGGGTGTGGTGGCGCACACCTGTAATCCCAGCTCTTGGGAGGTTGTAGACAGGTGGATCACTGCGAGTGCAGTCTACGTAGTGAAACCCTGTAGACCCTGTATTTAAAAAAAAAAAAAAAAATGGAAGTAGAAGAATAGCATGTGTTAGTTCAGCATCTCTCTCTATGGCTCGTGGCCTCCCCTCTAGTGTGGACAGCACCAGACTTGATTACTGAAATGCTGGCCACAGGTCCTGGCTGGAGCACCAGCAGCTTCCTGTCCTGGATGGCTCTCGGAGACTGCAGTGGCATTTACTGAGCAAATGACAGGATTTCAAGGTCCACAATGTCATCAGTGAAGAGACTGAGGGGCAGTGTGGCCCTCCACTGAGTGCTTGTCATGCTTTCCAGGCATTTGAGTGAAAATTGATGGCGTCTTCTGCGGAACTAGTAGTCTCGTCAGAATTTTGTTTTCTTCCCACATCGAACTATTATTTTGATTCTCTTTGAACTGAAGATAATAGCCTATCAGCAGCACACTGTCAGAGCTGTGATGAGATGGGAGGATGCAGCAGTGGAAAAGGAAAACCTAGACACAGCCTAGCCAGGAGACGAATGGGCGCGGGAATCCCGCGTGTGAAGGGAAGAGTGTCCGGAGGAGGTGGCCTGGCTCAGGCTCCGGCTGGAATACCCTTCGCTGAAGCGCTGGGAGTGGCTGAAGAATGCACGGAGCCGGCCGTGACAGACAGACGCTGGGGTGCGCGGCTTCGCTCTCAGCGCACGTCCTTTTGCGTGTCTCTCCTGCACGATGGTGCAACACTCCTGATGGCGGAAACATGCGGGAACATGCGGGAGGAGGCGGCGAATGGCTCCTGGGGAGCAGCTCTCACCCATGGTGGACCTCTGGGGGGCATTTCTGAGGCACGTTTGCAGAGACCCCGCAAAGCACCAGACAGCACTGGGCTCCAGGAGCCCACAGAGCTCGTGAGCTCGCGGCTGGGCTCAGCGCCGTGCCTGTCCATGTTCCGCCTCACTTTTCCAACCTGGGGTCACCTGCCAAGTAAGCTTGCATCTACTTTGGCTCAGGGTCTGTCTCTGGGGGGGACTTACGGCAGGTGGCTTGGGTGAATTGAGGAATAAAATATTTCCTTAGAGGAAAGATTCAATATATATATGAAAATTTGAAGGTCAAAACCTGGAGGCCCCGAAACATCAGAAAGTGGTGGCCAGAACTGATACAGCAGACAGTGGTAAAAGGTACCTAAAGGCTCAGAGAAGTGGGTATTCCAGAATGAAAACGACATGAGCTCAGGAAGCACACCAAATATTTATATTTGGTAGGAAGGCCTGGATATATCATTCATTAAGGTCTTAAGGAGTGGCCTGGCAAGAGGGCTAAGAGCACCACTAAGCGTCTCTCTGCTCTGCCTGGCAGCTTCAAGGAGTGGGAGCATTTGACTAGGACAGTAGCTCGCCACCCACAGGAGACAGCTCCCAAAACTCCTCTGAATGCCTGAAATGGTGGCATATGTGCATTATATTGTTTGCTATATGTACGTACTGTGATAAAGTTTAATTTACAAATTAGGCACAATAGGAGATTAACAAATAACAAAACAGAACAATTCTAATAGTATGTTGTAATAGAAGCGTGTGCTTTAGGGCCATTATTAAGTAGTCAAACTTGGACACACTCTGGCAGTTGATTTGCTAACCAAGAAGGCTGCTATGTGACTAACAGGCACGCAGTATGTACCACACGGGAATGCAGGGAACGGGGATGACTTAATCCGAGGTGGGACAGAGTGGAACAGAGTGAAATGTCATCACACTTCTTAAAAGTGTGCACAATTTAAGACCTATGAGTTATTTCTAAAAATTTCCACTTAGTATTCTTTGAATACAGTTAATACACTTGATGAAAAGCAAAGGCACGGAGAAGGGGAGCTACTGTATTGTGCCCAAGGAGAGCAATGGGGCTACTGATACGTGCTGCAGCTCCTACACTCTCAGCGAGGATTATCCATTTGTTTACTGCATCAAAGCTGATGTTCCCCATTTGAATGAAAGCTCCGCGGAGCTGGGGCGGGTGTGCATTTGTTGTTGCATCTTCAGGGTTGCAATAGTGAGTAGGGACATAGTAGGAGCTCAAAAATATTTGCTAAGTGAATACTTTGGTAAGAGAATAAGTGAATGGACGGACGGAGGAATATGTGAACAAGTGACCCCGCCGTGCGGTAGGAGTGCTCATTCTTAAGCTGGCAGTAACAAACACGTAAATTCATGGGAAAATGAGAGGCCGATGCTGAGCAGCTTAGCTAGGGATGGTGTGGTGACTCTTCGGTTAGGTGGGGGAGGCAGAGAGATTTTGAAGGCACTCTCCAATCCATATTTTTTATGAGGACACACCTGGAAAGTACAGTGAGCAGAGCATTCCACATTACAGTCTACAAAGTTATTTAAAATTGTCTATATATCGGAATGAAATATTTGGAAAGTTTTCAGCCTCGAAAGTTATTATTTTGTACGTATTTGCTTAGGAGAATTTTTAGCTTAAAAACTTGAAAGTAATTATGTTGTTCATGAGATTACATTTGGTAAAATTTGAAGATTTAAAATATAGATGTTTTGAGGGCTGGCCAAGTAGCTCAGCAGATTAAAGTGCCTGCAAGTAAGTGCAGGGGTTAGGGGTTTGATTCCCCAGACCTACTGTGCTGGCCCTGCCCCCGGGGTGCACTGAGACAGCAATTGACACTGGGCATGGTGGTGCGTGCCTGTAATCCCAGCTCTTTGAAGGCTGTAAACAAGAGAATCACTATGAGTCTGATCTAGTAGTGAGACCCTGAACACCCTGTAGACCCTTCCCTAAAAATACA
>NW_004524588.1:21639639-21675228 GCF_000260255.1 Octodon degus
CCCTGTAGACCCTTCCCTAAAAATACACAAAAAAAAAAAAAAAGAAAGAAAAAGAAAAAGAAAACATAAAATATAGATGTTTTGGGCTGTCCAGATAGCTCAGCAGATTAAAGAGCCAGCACAGGCAGGCAAAGGGACCTGGGGGTTCAATCCCCAGTGTGCCTTGCTGTCCCTGCCTCCAGTGTGCATTGAGATGGAGATTGTGACTGGGTGTGGTGGCACGTGCCTGTAATCCCAGTGCTTGGGAGGCTGAAAACAGGAGAATCACTACAAGTCCAATCTGTGTAGTGAGATCCTGTAGACTCTGTACTAAATGCATTAAAAAACTAAACAAAACAAAGAGCAAAAACAAAACAACATTTTCTTTGAATGAATTATATTAATAATAGCGCATATCTTCAAAACACACACACCCCCACACACAATGTATTTAGTACAGGGTCTACAGGGTCTCCCTATGTCTATCTGAGTTGTAGTGATTCTCCTGTTTTCATCCTCCCAAGTGCTGAGATTATAAAAGCATGCTACCGTGCCCAGTCTGCTTTGAATGGATTATAAATATTTTATTACATTTTACAAACTAATGGAACTAATCACATAGCTTTCGGTGGCATTTTAACATGGCAGCTGGTGTTCTGTTACCAGGAGGGTGCAGAGCAGGGGAGCCGGGCTCTGCGGTCAGGAAGGCGCAGGCTGAAATTCTGTCTCTACCACTTTTCAGCCAGGGGTCCTTGGCTCTGTTACACAGGAGTACTATAGCTATCATCATTTAAAAAAAAAAATCACTGGAAAAACAAGAATAATAATCTATAAATCTAGCAGTTTCTGATACTTTGCTGGTTCTCGAGAAAGTGAGCAAGCCTGTTTCTCCCTCCGTCCCTCCCTGCTCCCCCACCAGTTGGGGTTTCCCACCAGTTGGGGTTTCTTATTTATGGTCCCCCCACCGCCCCCCATGACAAGGGACAGCCTAACACTGAGCTCTACTATACAACCTAGTCTCATGGTAGCAAATTTCAGTTTGTGTGTCCAGTTGGAGGCCCAGGGAAAGGCTGTCTGCTTCTCCTAGGTCTATATGGTTTAGCTGACGAGTCTGCTTTTCCATCTCTTCCACCTCTCCCATAACTCTTACCCTGAATCACCATCTCCTGTTTCTCCTTTCTTATAAATAATGTATGAATTCAGCTACACTGCAATATATTTTAGAAGCAGAAACAAAATTTTCTTAGATTTTTTTGTTTTTTCTGTACTGAGGACTGAACTCAGGACCCTGCGCTTGCCAGGCTACCACTTATTCTACTGAGCTATCCCCCCCCAGTCCCTAGATTTTTATGCTTTTGTTTCTTATCTTTCTAAGATGCTTTTCCCATGTCCAAGGCAACAGCAATTTTACATTCAATTTTGTTGTTTTTCCAAAGTAGTTAATGCTTGCTCAGAAAAACTAGTTTCTTTACACACTTGTATTTCTTTAGTGTAGATAACTTTAGATCAGATCACGCGCTAATTACATAGCATGTACAACTGAAGTACACTGTGGAGAGACAGAGACCTTACTTTGGCCTACTACTCAAGGGTGCGTCTAAGAGCCGCCACACATCGAGGGTGACAGACCCACACAGCTGGTGTCATTTCAAAGCAAGAAAGCAAACTTTTAAATAGCCTACTGAGTCAGTTAAGCAGAAGTTGATTAAGAGAGCTTATACAAACTGAATTATAGACTGCTCCATGGCTTCCTCTGAAGGAAATATAAAGAGAATATGAATATGAAATGTGGCTACTTTTATGCAACACCAAACACTTAGAACAAAATTGTAAATCAACATCGGTCTTGCAGATGTTGGAGTTTGCAAAGGGCTAATTCTAATAACAGAATATTTCTGGATCTTTCTGTCTTTTCAACAGTCCCTACATGTTAGGTACTCAGTAAATACTTGTTTGCTTTTACAAGTGAACTCAGTGAGGTGTTATCATGATTTTCTGATTTTTAAGTAGCAGCAGTATAAGCTTCTTCAGGATTTGGGTCTTAAAATAACTAGCTTACACAGTAAGTGAAAATGCCCAGGTAATGACCTCTCACAGGTAAGTTTGGCAAGATTCTCAGCCATCATACAATTAAGTGTGTGGACCAAGTGAATGAACCAATCTGATTTTAAAAAAGGGAAAAATGGCCAAGGTGCTCAAGGAATTTGAATGTCTATTTGAAAGACTTGGAGTTGCTTCAATGAAAGAAGTTTAAGGGCCCTCAATGGTATAGAAAATGCAAAGAGAACTTAGAATATATTTTGAGCACAGATATAAATAACATAAAAACCCCTTGTGTCTCAGTTTGAATAAAAAACAACGAATAAAACAACAGCTCCCCCACCTCAGCCCCAAACAAACAATGCTGAAGACTAAGCCAGAGGACACAGTAACCAGGCAGGCAAATGATTTACTTGGCCACCAATCAGGGGTTATCACGGACCTGATGTCGCTTTCCTTCCTGAAGGGTCCTGGTGATATTTGGAAGCCTCCAGTTTGAAGGGTTGGAGTTTCCACGCACAAAGCTTACTTCTAACGTTGCTGGCCTAAGGAAATGCAAATCTGACTTGATGTTTTTGCAGGTTTCACATGACTGTTTTTCTTGTTTGTTTGTGTTTTCTTTCCCTTAGAGAGGCCACTTACTTTCCGAAGAGCTGGGCAATAAATCCAGAAGCATGTTTACTGTAATTTATTGAGGAGAGGAACTTGTAGGGCAGTGGAAGAATTCATCTGAATAGCTTGTCCGTACATAATATTGGAGGAAGCTGGCTGGGTCATTTCTGAGGAACATAAAAAGAGAGGATACAGTGGATGTCTAATCAGAGTGCAGCGAGAGCTCAGCTGCCACTAAATGGAAATAACGGTCTCTGCCTTGCGCTTCGGCCTTTTCTTCAAATGTCATCTGGGATGTATGTTAATGGAACGCATTTTCTTATTAACTTCCTATTTGATATTGTCAATATACAGGCATAATCATACGACAAAATATTCTTAAAATTAATCCAGTCAGCATTTTCTCTTCTTATACAATGGGTACTATAGTTTATTAGGTCAAAACATATTGCATTAAAGCTACTAAACTTGAAATAATGAAGACTTTGAAAATTTGCAGATAAACAATGTGTTTTCTGGGATAGAATATAACTATGTCACCTAAATGGCATTTAAAATATTCTTTTCATAAAATGTGATTTAAAATAACTGAGAATTTCTGTTTAAAAAGAATGTAAAATAACAATTTTTAAAGCACAGAGTCTTTGGTAAAGTAAATCCTGTTAGGCTAGAGTCTT
This sequence comes from Octodon degus, assembly GCF_000260255.1. Lineage (NCBI taxonomy): Eukaryota > Metazoa > Chordata > Mammalia > Rodentia > Octodontidae > Octodon > Octodon degus. Next base: position 21,642,948 of record NW_004524588.1, read on the forward strand.
TTAATCCAAAAACTTCCTTATGTATATCAGATGAATAAACTAAAAACTAGTGTGTGATAGGTTCTGGCCCTAGTATGAATTGCTGAATTATTATGTTGGTCGTCATATATGGCTGAAGCCCTTAAAACAACAGCTTATCTTCCCAGAGACTACCTCCCCCTTCTTCTCCAGCCCAGGCCAGGGTACAATTTCCTTTCACCTTTCCCATCATCTCAGCTCCCTCAGGTATATCTAATCCCATCCAATCAGCTCCTCAGCTATATCTAATCCCATCCAATCAGTTCCTCAGGTATTTCTAATCCCAGCCAATCAGCTCCTCAGGTATGTCTAAACATCCCCTTCAAGCCACATCCCAGAAAAAGGCCATAAAAGCTTCAGCCTCCCTTTGTTCCAATCCAGAGAATTCCTCATCTTCCCCAGATTCTCTCCAAGTCCATCCTCAGAGATAGTAAAGCCCCTTTTCCTTTTTCCTTCTGCCTGTTTTTCTGTGTGCCTCCCTTGAAAACCTATCAAGATGTACTTAAAATAATTAAATAACATAATAGTATACATTAACATGACACGAGGTGAGAATGACTTCTGCAAGATAAGAAAATCTACAAAAGGTTTACATTAACTACATAAAATCAAATATTTCTGTATCTAAGAAATTCACTGTGTCAATCAAAGTATGATCTAGAAATTAGGATGTGGACCAACTGTAAGAAAAACCAAGTTAATATATGAGGTAGTCTTATAGATAAAGAAAAAATATAATGTCTCACTACAAAAGTGTTCAAAAATATTACTTTAATTTACTAATAATGGAAGCAATAGAATTTTAACATTACTTTTTTTATTATTGAATTTGCCTAAAGTTAAAAAAAAGAATGTCCAGTGCTTGAAAGAGAAAATTAGGTATATACTATTATGACCAGCCTGGGGCAGGAGAAGTTTAATTAATTAAAAAATGAAGAAAGAAAGGAGGTAAACTAGACGTTTATGTATAAACAGAGGTATAAAAGAGATATTTTCTTTTGCAATTGAAAAATGCCTTGCACCATGTTTCATTGGCAAGAGATGTGCGTAAAGAATAGAAGAAAAATCATGAACTATGTGGCTTTGGCAGTCATTCAAGCGCATCGCTGAGTGTTGTGATGGTCCACTGAACTTCCACACATGGGCGGAAAGAGCTTTTTGCTTGCCACGTCCATTTCTACTGAAGTACTGTGGAAACAAAATATAATTGCTATTTTAGAGAGAGCTTTTTGTATTTTTTGTTCTTATATATTTTATATTCTCCTATGTAAAGGATCCAGTTCTATAGAGGGATCAATTCATGGATTTGAAGAATTAGAATTAACAACTAGCCCAGCTAGCATGTGAGAAAGCAGTATAGAGGAAATGAGAGTTCTTTGGTATACAAACTCCATTCTTGGGCTGGGGAGATAATTCGCAGTTTAAGTGCATGTCTGACTTCAGGACCCGGGTTTGATCCCTGGTATTGCATGCTGTGCCGCCGGTAACCCCAGCAAGGCTGAGACGGGATCATTATGAGTCCAAATTGAGTAGCAAGACCCTGTATCAAAAGAAAAAAAAATTAAAAAAGGAAATCCCATTTTTTCTCTCTTTCAAGTTCAATTAAACACCAGTTCTGCTTGTCATTTCATTGCTAGTCCCTCTGGTGGCTGAGGGTGCGCTTTTGTATCCAGCATATTTTGAGAGTTCTTGAATTTCTCAAAGTTTAGAATTTGAGTTATTTGCTTAACAGAACTTTTTGTTCTCATGAACACAGTGGGGAGCAAAGTGGAAATGAGCAACTCAGTAAATTCAAGCCCGCCCGCCAGGGGGTCAGAGGACAGCCCCGCACAACACCACTTGCCCTGTTTTGTTGTGAAGCTGCTCAGAATAAACACCTTTATTATGTTTGTGAGGCTCACGGCCTACCGCTGTCCTTGTCCTGTCTTCCCTAGGATCAGATCAGAACTGACTATACTCACAGTGTCCCCAGTTACAGTAAATTTTGTAGACTTCTGTGCAAGGTGTGCCTGGCACTTCCATGCTCCTGTCTCTGACGCAGCTTCAGGTGCTCTGGGGCTTTGAAGTCTGAGTGCTTTCTTGCACCATCCGGGGCATGAGGCCTGCTGCATGCCGAGCTCCTGATGGTGGGTTGCTGGCTCCTGCACTGCCGTCTTCCCTTCGCTTCCAGATTTTGGCTCTTAACTGCCCTTGGCACCACTGAGCCATCTCACCCATGTCTGCCCAGGGCCCTGCCAGCTACACAGGTTTCAGGTGACAGCGCTTGTTTCAATAATACTTCTTTTCCTTTGTCCCATGTAACGCAGTTTTGTTTTTAACGTAAATGTAAAGATATTACTTGCCAATTTATGTTTTATACCTGAAAGCATCATTTGGTTATGTTTCTGCACTGAAGGATGTACATGGACTTCATTGTTGGAATTGTTGCTGCATAGTAACAGAACAGTATCACAGAATTTATTACAGTAGTATCCTACTGATGCTAAATAGCAGATTTTATTTTTATTATCATAGACAGGGTGTGGTGAAATTCCTTGTATCCATTTTTACTTATGTGTTAATAGAACACAAAAATATGGAATAAGTATGCAAATTGGAGCTGTTGTGTCTAAGAGTACATAGTTTAGAAATTGTAATAATAATTTTATCAAGGCTGTCATATGAGTTTATATGGCCAAATCAGTTTATATTACACCAGCCTTACTTAATAGTATATGTTTTCTCAAATCTTTATTAACTCCGGTTATAATTAATTGCCTGAGTTTTTGTCAGTTGAATAATGGAAAAATGTCCATAAACTTTTTTTTTTGGGGGGGGGAACTGGGGATTGAACTGAGGCCCTTGTGCTTGCTTGCCAGGGAAGCGCTTATTCCACTGAGCCATCTCCCCAGCCCCAAACTTTCATATTTTGATTATTGCTTAAGATAAGCATATTTCCATCTACTTATTGGCTATATTTCTTTCCTTGTAGCATTTTGTTACAATTACTTGCTCTTTGTATTTTAAATGTTATTTATTAAAGATTTTATGTGTCCTGGAATTAATTTGTTCTTCTATAGTTATAATTCGCTCTTTCATTATGAACTACGACATATGCACAGCCTGAGAAATATTCTTATAAGGTAGTAACCTTAAGGCAAACAACCAGGCATCCATTTTGGTCAAAAAATGTTGCTAGATGATTAAAAAACATTCTTGTTTTTCTGTTTTCTGAAGTTAATTCAACTCAGCTTGCTTGTGATAACCAGAGATAAAAGCCTTGTACCTTGAACCAAGATTCAGAGTTGTACATGAACCTAAACAATTTAAAGTATAAAAATAACCTATTCACCCATGTTGGGGCAGTAAGAGTTTGCGGTGTCAGGGGCCCTTAATGATTGGCTCTTTCACGGAACTCTCGTGGATACCACTGTTTCTATTTGTAATACTTCTTTTACCTTTTCATTAGAAATTGTTCTGCTTGTTATTAAACTGAAGATAATACAAAAGAAGGAAAAGGAACTACTATAAGAAGTTCAATAGAGTAAAACTCTAAAATAAATACCGTACCAAAAATGTGAAAAACAATAATATGGTTAAATGTCTTAGTGTTTTCTTACAATCATGTAGAAATCAGAAATGTTTGTAGAAGTATCAGATCAGAATTTCCAAGAACGATCTTTTGGTGAAATTCTACTTTGTGTAACAATTTCAGCGAAGAGAGAAAAAATTCTGAACTGATTTCAGTGAGTAAAATGTTAGCTTTTCACTTATTAATTACGGGTATGTTTAACTGTTACTCTATCTATAGCAGGAGACTGAGAGTTCATATTAATTTAAAACTTTGTAACGACTGGTGTTGCTCATTCATGTTGAGAAGGACCCTTTCTATGTGACCATAGGACCATTTTGCAAAATGTGCTTCCTTTTTCTTTTTTTTTTTTTTTGGCATACCAGGGATTGACCTCAGGACCTTGTGCTTGCCAGGCAAGCACTTATTCTACTGAGCTATCTCCCCAGCCCCTGTACTTTCTTCATAGAAAAAATATTCAGTTTTTCTGAATGATCACATGTAGCGGGTTTGACCAGTTTATTTTCTCTAATGTAATGAATAATAAATATTATGTTCTTGGTTAAATGTTGGTCAGCTAATGAAAATATTAGGAAAAAGCCTTGAATATGCATGCTGCTTTCATTTTTATAAACTTTACTTTTTAACTATAGTTTTATTAGTAATTCTCAAATGCTACAATCTAGCCGATTCCTCACTCAGACAGTTGGCTTCGTGGGTGGCTTTTTCATACCACTGTTAACATTTTTAAAAAAGAAGCAATGTAAGGACTGTAACAATTGAACACACTACACTCTTCTTTTACATGTTTAAGAACTTCTTAAGACACTCTGTATTATAATAATTAAATTGCTCCCTTTTTTAAACCAAAAAAAAAGTCTTTTACAACTCTCCTTTGGTATTGTTTTATGTATTTCTGTAAGAATGACTATAGCTTTATTTATATAATTTCTTAGACCTATAGGATGCCCAGATAAACATTCAGCCAGTGTAACCAGTGCTATCTGTAACGTGGATGGCTCCTAGTGTGTCTGCATACCTCCCCTTTCTCTGGGAATAGTAAAAACATGCCCCGTGGCCATAAGTTACTTTGGTGCTAGAGTGGGAAATTAGACTATGGGATCTTTTTCTTCTTAATGGATTAGAATGCAAAGAACAGAGATAAACAAATATTGGCATAAGGAAGGGCGATTTAAAGAAGGAGTGAGATGCGAGCCTAGTTTTTCAGGTTTTATTCTGAGACCCCGTAGTAATACTGTGTTGGAGTTCTATGAGAACATGACTTCATAAAGGATTTCTTTGGTGCTGTAAAATAGCTCAAGTGCATGGCTGGGACCTGCAGCAAAAAGTGTCTCATAAATACAGCGTTCCTGCCCAATTTGGAGAAGTGCTATTTTATTTCTTTCCAAGAAAGAGTACAGTCAACAGATCACTATGTAAGGAATAAATGTGCAAATTTAATGATGAAATGCCAATACTTCTATTTCTTTTATTTTCATATCCCAATTAATCAAGCTGAGGGAAGACTAGGGGCTAGAATAAAAGGGAGAAAAAGGATAAACCTTGTTAAAGATGGCCAGAAACACCTGATAAAATGGACTGTAGGATTTAAAATTTAACTTAATGTGTTTTTCTGTTCTATGAGTGCCAGTTAACACTCAGTTAAAAATTTGTAATGTCACTGAGAGTTTCTATATCTTTTTAGATATGTTCAGAATTTTTAAAAATACTCATTTGAATACTTAGCATAATTATTTTACCATATGTATGATATATTGTAATTCTGATATATAAAGTCATTATGAATCAATCCTCTCCTGTTTCTCTTGTTTCATGTCTTACAATGTCTGGTGTGTGTTGGCGATCTTGTTATCCAAGCTCAAAGATTTCTTTCTTTGAATACTTGGAGTACAAGTCTGGGTCTAATTTTAGCTTACTTTTGGTTATTCTTTTTTTTTTGTGGCCCTTATCTTAAGGTAGGGATGGCAGTGTTTTGTCAGGTTTGCTGTTCAGGTAGGTGCTGCCTTTTACCTTAGTTGCCTTTATTCCACAAAACTATTAAAATTCCAGTTCTATTCATTCTATATCTTCATATGGACAAACATCCCTAAGAATAAAATGGCTTTGCTGCAGGCTTTCTTTACCTTTTTGGAGTCCTACATTCTCCTAGATTTTTGGTTTGGCAATTTTTATACTAACTTTCATATATATATATATATATATATATATATATATATATATATATGATGTAGATTTATAGATCTTCTCAGCATAATTGGTCTTAATGACCAGGTTCAACTACAAGTAAAAGCCCTTCCTCCCAGCATGGAAAACAGATCAAGTGTTGGTAGAGGTTTCCTTGGAACATTTGGGGTAGGAATGAATATTGGTTGCAAAAAGCTACAAGGGTGTTTTTAAGGTGATCCATGTGCTCTAAAACTACATGGTGGTCACAGTTGTACAACTATATAAATTTGTAAAATGGTAGTGATTTGTACACTTAAAACAGGTACATTTCATGCTATGTGAATTATCCTACACTAAAGCTATTTATAGAAGACACTCGGGGTTGGCGAGATAGCTCAGTAGTGTAAAGCACCTGCCTTGGCAAGCTTAGGCAAGCACAGGGACTGCAGTTCAATCTCCTGCACCACATGCCACACCAGCCCTGCCTCCAGGGCAGGCTGAGCTGGCCACAGAAAACCCCCCAGAACAACAACAACAACAACAACAACAACAACAACAACAACAACAACAACAACCACCACCACAAAAGGAACAGTTGGAGAATGGGAGAAATATCAGGTAATTTGAGAGGGAATGTGAAAACAGAGTTAGAGATGGGTATTCCCTTGCCATTTAAATTCTGTAAGTGTGTGAATTCAGCAAAATAATCCAATATAGTCCAGTAGTCCTTAATAGCAGTGGGTTATCCATAGGACTGGCAATGTCAGAAATTGTTGACTTGAACCTCTTACAGTTCATAGCTTTACTTTTTATACCTCGTTTTAAATATTTTTCTGCTGGATGGTCATGAAGGACCATTTTATATCTGTATATACAAAATAGTTAGGACAGATGTACAGCTACTTTCTCTTAATTCAATGAGGATTTGTACTAATAGTGTTTGAATGTGATATCATGTCTACATCTTGTACTATGAATCACTACGAAGACAACAATATGCAATGTATTAATTATTGAAACTGTCCTACTAATCGGTTTTGAAACTGTCTCATAGATATTGTTTCCTCAATAAAATGAATTAAAAAAAAAGAGAATAGAGTTATCTTGTCCCCTCCTTTCCCATTTGATTTTCAAGGACAAGATTTCCTAGCCAGCTCCCTACACAACCCAGAGCTACCTTAGCACAGGAGAAATGAAGATTGGCTGAAAAGTGCTTCCTTCTTAAACGCTGCTTTAGATGGGCAATGTGGAAGGAGAGCTAGGACTTCTCAGGTGCTTCTTGCTGAGATTCGGAGAGTAGCTCAGTAAGAACTAGTGGTGTTGCTGGAGGGAGGGTGGTGTTGACCACACAGAGGAGGGGATGGTTAGATCAGCTGAAACAGAGGCCAGGTAGAGGCAGCAGAGGAGATCCAGAGGATATGAAGAAGGCCCTCCTAGGTCTGAGGTGGAGAGATCTCGGGGTGCAAAGGCAACAACCACTTACCAGATATGCTGAGAGAACAAACCTCAAGCTACGCAAGCTGAACATTCTAGAAGCAGATGTAATAAGGACAGAAGCTGACAGACCTGGCAAGACTAAGTTGCTGTGGTACGCGTCCCACACCTCCTCTCCATCTGGGCCTCACCCACAGATGGGCTGGGGCCTCCACCCCTCCAACTCCCTGGGTGTGTACAGGCTTTGGGCTGTTCCCAGCAACAGTCTTGCCAAAGAGGGAGACGATTTTTCTGAGAGATGAGTGACAGCCCTGAGAGTCTGAACTTTGAATTGATTGAGCATCTTCCCGAAATGGACTTTTAAATGACAACAGACCATTTTGGATCAGAAAAGGATGATTCACCTCTCAGTGGCATCTCCACACTCTGCCCCCAGCCCACCCCCGGCCATATGCTTGGATGGGTGTTCGGCCGGAAGCTTGGTGGTTTTGAAGAGAAATGAAGACTCTGCTTTTGTCATACATTTGAGCTATAGTGACATGTCACACACACACCCCATTGTCTCTGACCTGCTAACAAAACTCAAAATTGCTGTGTGTGTGAGTGTGTGTGTGAGTGTGTGTGTGAATATGCATGTGAATATGGGTAAACAGAGGGTGTTTTGCTTCTTTTTGATAAGAAAGTCTCATGGCTCTTGGGTGCAAAGCTGGAGCCAGTTTGCTTTCTCCACTAATAGCAGCACATTTCATGTCTACTCCAGAGAGGTACTCGGACAGACCCACTTAGGTGGGTGGAGTCATAGCCGTGTGGACTCTGCGTATTGTCCCTGGTTAAGCCACGGTGACTCCCTGTTCTGGAAATGTCACACTCACTCTTAACACTGCAAGCCTTCTTGCTGTGACTGGTGCAGCTTCTACCATCTCCTGTTCCCCGTTGCGTCCCCATTGTCCTCTTGCTACTGGGCCCAGCTTGAGCCCCACCATGAATCTTTCTGTAACTCCTTGAAATCAAAACACTTCTCCTGTTCTTCTGAGCTAACAAAGCATTTAAACGCAGAATATTCTTTTGCCCTCAATCTTGAAAAGAAACAGCCTGCCTAACAAGGTGATTTAACTGTAGTTCATTTGCGTGAAATCTCTCCCAGGCTCCCCAAGATTAGAGCCAACAGCCTGTATATCTTTATTCTCATACTGTTTGGCTATCGTTTGCTCTTGGTCACATTTGAGTTCCTGCACTGCTTTTCCTTGTTCACTCTGCGACGTGGGGGAATGAATCTTAGTTATTTCTCGCCTCTGTCTTCTCCTGGTGCTGTCGAGGAGACTGTGAGATTAGGCACACAGAGAATTTGAATGTACAATTTATGACACCCGCAAATAGTCAGTAAATGACAGATATTAATAGAGAAAGATTTTGAGGGGAGGATTTTGCCTCCTTTTCCACCTCTATCGATGCTACTTGCAAAAAATATTCATATCGAACCACTTCTCATGTCCCTCACTGCCACTGGCCTCCTCGTGACCCTGTCCTTTTCCTGGCAGCTGTCTCTGCCTGTCCTCTGGCCTACTGGAGTCTACCTTCCTCTCTGGGACCAGGGACATTTCAGACCTCTTACTTCTCTGTCTGTAAAGTCTCGAGTCCTTTACAGACGGCTTCTGAGCCACACTCCCTGACCTCGTCTCCTGTGGTGTCCTTGGTCCCTCAGTTCTGAGCACGCTGGTCTCCTGTTCTCCATACGCTACACCAACATTCATTCTTTTTCTCCTGCATCACTTGCTTTCTCCTGTTTTTCAGGTCTCTGCTCAAATGCCAGCTTGTTGGAAAAGCCTTTGGTTTCTGCTCGCTGTGTATTTACCTCATTCCCCAGCACCTCCTAGCTGGGTTCCTTGACTCTGTTTTCTCTTAATTACTGTCATACTGTCCTATGATGCATTATATTTTCGCCTGTCAATCTGTTCTCTGTATTTGTGATGGTTGATTTTGGCTGTAAACTTGACTAGATTAACAGACACTTAAAATTTTCTTTTCCTTTTTTTTTTTTTTTTTGGTAGGGGGAATTGAATCCAGGATCTTGCTTTTTCCAGGCAGGCACTTGTGCCGCTAAACCATATCTCCAACCCTAGAAAATTGATAAATCACACATCTGGGTGTCGCTGAGGGTGTTTCCAGAGATGACTGCTGTGCGGGTCAGTGAACTTGGCTGGGAAAACCCACCCTGAATGTGAACAGCACCACCTCCGAGGTGGGGGTCCAGGCAGCTCTGAAGAGCAGAGGGGGACGCCCACGCAGACGTGGCTGACTCTTCTTCGGTCGGTGTCTCTTTTGCTGCTGCTTCACAGACATCAGACTTCAGAGAAATCCACTTTTGGACGTGGGCTTGTGCCAGCAGCTCTCCCGGGAGCTTCCAGCCCTTCAGCCTTTGGTCTCTATTGTTCTGAGGCGTCCAGCTTCTTGGGCCAGTAACTGCTAACTGCTGGATTCTTCAGGTCTCCCATAGGTAGATGGCCATTGCAGAGCGATCAGTCTCCCTGGGAGGCAAACTGACGCAGGCCTCCGGTAGCTGGGGGTCTCGTTCTGGCTCTTTCCTCTGGGGCACCCCGACTTACTTGGCTCACTTTTTGGTTTCCTGTGCTTAAAATGCATAAAGATGAACACAGGAGTGAAAAGTAATTAATGACAGGTACTATAAATTAAATTAATAATAAGTAATTAAATAATGACTATGTTCAAAAGTTGTCCGACTGCTAACAATGGAAATGAAGAACTGTTTCAATGCATAAGCTTATGAGATGCTTCCAGCAGCTGCAGCATATGTTGCAACTAAATAAATTCTAATAGTCACTGAGTTTAGACAATGGCAGGGGGACAGTATTCACTGTATACTGCAGGACATATTTTCATTACCGTTGACTGTTGGTGATCCCAATATTTCCATTTGGAGCACAGATACTACCGCTACCGTTATTGGAATCTGTTACTAGTAAGGTTGCCAGGTTTGTGAGATGAAATATTTTGGTATAATGTATTTATAAGTAGTGAGTATAAATATGCAACATTCAGAATATAAAGTCTGTCACTCATATCACCATATGTAGATAGCTGACCTGCACACTGCACAACTTCAGAATTTATCTGAAATTCCAACTTAACTGGTCATTTCCATTTTGTCTGGCAATGCTGATTTTGAGCATGGATTTCCTTTCTATTTATTTCATCGTTCTGAATGTTTCCTGTATTTTCCAAATTCAAGTCAACTGACTTTGGCCTGGGAACTTTGAGCTGTTCTTTGCTATGGATCAATTTACCCCTACAGGGATTATTTCACTTTCAGTTTTAGCCATTTGTAGTAATTAAAGTCATAAGATAAGAATGAAGATTAAATAAAAAGTCCTTACTTTCCCCTGGACTCTGATAATACAGAGACCAGCGCAGTACAGTTCATTACTGCTTCGCCATGTGAAGGACTTTTGAATAAAGAGCTGCTCTCTACAAGGAGGTTTGTCACTTGTCTTAACCATCTATTAACATGCTGCCACGCAGCAGCAGATGGCCTGGTGTGAAGTGTGCCCACAGCGTTCTGTTTATGGGGGAAACCTACGCCAAGGGCTGCGTTTGTTTCTCTTTTCTAATTGCCCATTTGGTGGAGATATTTTTGGAATTTCCTGTGGTGAGCATTACTAGGTTGCGGATTTAATTTGAAACCTCAGGGGTGTGTGGGGGACATTTAGCATTTCAAATCTAGCTTTAGATCATTCTAGACTTTGTGTGTTGTTCCACCAAGACCCAAATCAAATAATTTCAGCCACAAATGACGAATTTCAGAGGTTACTTTAAAGTTTGTCTGTAGAAAAATAGAAGTTTTGGTCTCTTCTGAAGAATGTGCAAACCTGTAGTTTTCTCTGATTAACATGTTAGCTTTAATATTCCTTAGTTAATAGCTTGTTTTTATGCTTCTGATTTTAATTCTAGACTGAACCATCATCCATTGATGTGTTTGTGAGTTGTGTCATCTGACCAAGTATTGCATTTTGTCCCCGATGTACTACAGGTGGGCTCCTGGATTTAAAGGCCGTTTGACTCAGCAGAGCTGAAAGTCCTTTCTGTGCTGCTTTTTAGTTCATTTATTTGTCCTATTAACTATTCCTAGTTTTGCTTTGCTAAAGATAAGTTGAACTCTGTGAGGAAATTGCATTCTTAGGATTATTAGACTGAAGAAAAGGGCAAACATTTATAAAGAGAGTAAATATTAAAAGAACAGACAGTGTGGAGAAGAGCTTAGATTAAATAGTATTTGGTTTGTTTTGTTCTCTTACCTTCCCAGTTCTGCTTACCTAGAGGCGCCTTACAAAACAGAAACATCCATTCTTGTGTAGACAGTGGTTTAGTCCAAAGCAAATGCATGTCGTGGTGAATATCATCGCTCCTGATCTGTCCTCCAGGCTATTTTTTCCCCAGTTCAAATAACAATGGTAATAATAAATGGCAAGAATTATAATTTTCAAGCACTTCCTATGTTCTAAGCATTCGTATATGACATATACAGCATTTTAGGCATTTTTGTTTATGAAAATCTTTCATTGGATTGATGACCATTCAAAGGTCAGGGTGTTTATCTCTGAGTCCCTAGAATAGTGGCTGAGTCATTTGATAGCTTTAGTAAGGTAGAGAATAAATAAATAAAAAAATGTGAGTGGGAAGTACTTAATATATTAGAGGATAATAATGTTTGCCCGACCATTCATAATTTTGGATCATATTTTAATGCTATTTGTATTTATTTTATTTTAAAAGTATAATATTGATAGATATTATAGATACTAAAGATATATACACAAAGTAGGTATAATGGCTAATCATAATGGCTCGCCATCCAAGTAGATCTGAGGTCATTACTAATAGCTCTTACCACCTAAGTGTTTCTCCCTGCGTCTACACCCCTGCTTTCCCCACCATGGGGCGATGACTGTTCCGAAGACTCTGTTTATTATTCTACCTCTTTTATTCTCTAAATTTATATTTTACATTTATGTTCTCCCAGAAAATATACTATTTAACCTCACTGTTTTTCAAGCTTCATAAAATAGATGACATTCTATGAAGTCTGCAGAAATGTGTATTTTTCACCCAGAATTATGCTTCTAAAATTCATATGCTTTTGTGTGTAGCTGTACCCGTTGTATACGATCCCACTGTGTAAATAAGCCACGTTTTATTTTTTTTTCTTCTGTCAATGGACTTCTTACAGCTTGATTTTTAAGGTTTTTACCTTGGTGAATGATGTTATTGCCAACATTCTCAGATGCAGCGTGGACAAGTGTGGTGGAATTTCTTTTAGATGCACACCTATTAGGACTGCTAATGAAAGCTTGTGATTGTCCAACATTATAAGACAATGCCACGTGATTTAAGGAAGCTATTGCCTTATTTCTGGGGGTGAATCAAAATTGAGAAATCAAAGTTAATCTAATTTAAAATGATTACCTTGTTTTCTATTCAATACTATGTCCAAGGACTATATATCTCAGTAAAGGGGAAAATTCTAGTTAAAACAATATCTGACTAATCATAACTGAGTGTTCCTAATGAGCATCTCACGTCTACAAAGGATTTTGAGGGGAAAGGCCTTTGAGTGACATGTATCACTCGCAAATATCTGAACCCTGTGGAGGTTGCAAGATCACAGAATTTTACAGTTAGGATGGTCCAAAAGGCGATGTGATCCCCAGGAGCATCTATCATCAACCCCCCTGAGGGAGCAGCCTTGTTCTGGGAAGATGAAGCGGGAAGCAGCTTCCGCACCCCTTCTGCAGAGGCGAGAGCGCCCCAGCGCAGGCATGTCCAGTTAACTTTATCTCACACTATCTGCAGAAGTCAACTCACAGTTGATTGCAGCCCAAATGTCGGAGTGCAACTGCTGTAAGAAGACACACGCAAGGCAAGCTGTGACCTAGGGAGAAGTAAAGGCGTCGCACAGGTACGATAAAACATGATCTGTGGAACTGAACAGTTTATAAATTGGGAATCAAAAATCAAAACCAGTTTGATCTTTGAAAGTCATTATTAAGAAAATGAAAAAGCAACAATAACAACAGCAACAAACAGACCAAAACAAAACAAAACAAAACCAGAAAACCCCGAACCAAAAATCAAGGAGCCCCAAACTGGATGAGTATGTTTACAGTTGACATAGCTGTTAAAGGTTTTTGTATGTAAACAACCTAAACAATTGAGTAATAAGATGAGCCACTTAATTAAATCAATTAAATTTCTTTTTAAGTTAGCTAAAGATTTAAACATAGTCTACAAAGAAGTTACGTGAATGACTCACAAATTCAAGAGAATGTCAGCCTTGATTGTGTAAATGCAATCTAAGATCAGAATGAATTATAACGTCATGTCTGCTAGTGTAGCTATAATAAAAACCATAAAACCTTTAACTGAAACCTGAATGCAATGGGGGAGATATAGTATGGTTGCCTTTTTTGAACACAACAGAGATTTTTTGTAGTACCAGGGATTGAACTCAGGATCTTGCACTTGTTATGCAGGCGTGTATGCCACTGAGCTATATCTCCAGCGCACAACAGAGTTTTTTTGAACAAGCTAAACATAGCTTTACCACATGACTTGGCAAAGGAACTTTGGAGTGGGGTGGTAGGTAATGAATTGTCCTAAAAGTGCGTTAAAATGTACCACACACAATTTTATACATTTATCAAAAGTTATGGAACTGTACCTTGGTTTGGGATGGGTGCATTGTGTGGTATAAAAACTACATCTCAAAAATATGTTAAAATAGCTGCAAGCACAATGAAATAGATTTTGAAAGACATGTTTTTCTACTGAAAGCTATGGCAACTATGATAAAGTATGGAGCAGATGAGAGGATTGTGCAGTGCTTAGGCCAAGCTGGGCCAACCACATCGTAAATTGGAAACTCTGAGGCAATTAAAAATTCTTACTTTATAAATTAAGAAATTAAATTTTATTTTTGTGTTAGTCTGAAAAGAACTCTTCACCCCATAGTTGGTCAACTTTGACACCCTATAGTTTTAATTCCCATAGTTTCAGAATAAATCCCATGGCATTTTGAGTACAGTGGACTCTCGAGTTATGAACAGACTGACATAGGAGTGACTGGCAGTATGACTAGAATTTTGGTTTAACTTGCAACCAAAGTCGAGTTATGACCCCAGTTCCAGTCACTTGTGCAGTTGTGAGCAATGACTCACACAAATAGATACAAGCATAGGGAAGCATAAGTCTGAGCCCACACATGTTTGTGGACATGGTTTTCCATTAGTTCTTTCTTTATTTGTATTTTAGGGAAGGGTCTACAGTGTGTTCAGGGTCTCACTACTAGATCAGACTCACAGTGATCCACCTGTTTATAGCCTCCCAGGAGCAGGGATTACAGGCACAGGCCACCATGCCCAGTCTCAATTGCCATCTCAGCATGCCCTGGGGGTGGGACACAGCATAGCAGGCCTGGGGATCGAACCCCTGGCCCTGTGCCTGCTTGCAGATGCTTTAAATTGCTGAGCTATTTGGCTGGCCCTCGTTAGTGTTTCTATCCTATGATAATTGCTATCAAAATGGCCCGCCAAAAGCTAGAAAGGAAGATAAGGAAGGTAGGGAAGCTAAAGAAAGCAATGACAGTCAAAAACGAGCAGGAAATTTTGGAGTAACATGAGAGCAGTGGCCCTGTGACTGATCTTGCTAGTGTGCACAGCACGCCGACTCCACCATCTCGATAAACTCACAGAGAAGAGATTTGTGCAAGGAAGCCAGTGCTGCTAACGCGATTCTCTAATGAGCAAGTCATTATCAACAGTGCTAAACAAGGGCGAAAGGCCACTGTTATGTGGGTAAACAGAAGGCAGATGGCAGATCAAAGCCCAAGTCTGTATTTGTGACAAAGCTAGGGCTACACATGCAGATCTCGTAAAAGACAGCCCATCCGTGAGTGATAACAGGGAAAGGTTTTGAGCCAGTAAGGGGCTCATTGCATAAGTGGGCGTGGTGAAGCAGCCAGTGCTGATAAAAGGGCTGCTGAAAATGACATACACACCAATTCAAAATGATGACACAGAGAAATGGCTTTTGCTCTCGTCAAGTTTTCAACTGTGATGAAACTAGCTTTTTCTAGAAGAAAATGCCTAGTAGAATGTGCATTACCCAGGAAGAGATGGACACGCCAGGCCACAAGCCTCTGAAGGACAGGCTAACCTATTGCTACGTGCTGGTGCACATGGTGGCCTCAAGACAGAGCCTCTCTTGGTTTGTTACTCTGAGACCCTTAGAGTGCATAGAAAACATAAAGTCATGAACTGCAGGCTGGGGCCACGTAGAGATCTAGTGGAAAAGCCTGTGAAACAGGAGAACTTTTTCTTGAATGGGCCAGGGAAGCTTTCTGTCTTGCTGTTAAGAAATATCTAGTGGACCAAGGTTTTGCCTCTCAGGGCTCGCCTCATCAAGGATGATGCTCCTGCTCACCCGTGAGATTTGGAAGAAGACTTGGCTGAGGAGTCCCCGTGGCTTTCGGCTGAATTGGTTCCACCTAACACAGCTCCTCTACTGCAGCCTACGGGCGGCAGGTTACAGCTAACTTTAGGAAGCTACTCAC
The DNA here is from genome assembly GCF_000260255.1 of Octodon degus. NCBI lineage: Eukaryota > Metazoa > Chordata > Mammalia > Rodentia > Octodontidae > Octodon > Octodon degus. Next base: position 21,658,760 of record NW_004524588.1, read on the forward strand.
TGGAGTGATTCCAGATGGTCTCAGATTTAACCCACAAAAAGTTCTGAAAGGAACCTTACAACCCCCTTTCCTGTGTGAGGTTAACTGAGATATCCTGGGCCAGGGTCTCTCTGAGGACACAGAGATCTGCCTGGAAGAAAGTGTGGCCTAAAATTACACAGGAGAGACTTTGAGGCCTGTGTAGAGGGGCAAGAGCCTGTGACCGATGACACAGTCACTATAGCAGAGTCCACAGGCTCGCAGGTAGACAGTGATGATGTTTAGGGACTGGCGGAGGAACTCAGGAATCGCCTACAGAGGGACTTCAGCAACTTCTGGCTAAGAAACAGAATGGCAGCTGAGGAGCGTTCTGAGGAGGAGGGGGGTCAACCATCAGGGCAGCGAAGATCTTCTGAAGTAGAGGAATTTCTGAAAAAATGGACGAGCTATAAATACTTGCAGACCAGTTGTTAGTTCAGAAAAGGTTGAGAACTACTGAGCCAGAAGAAGGTCCTGCAGGCCACCGACTCTCCCAAGGAGAGAAAGGACATCAGGGAGCCAGACGCCTGAGGCTCTTTTGGAAGGGGCATCCTTCTGAGGAATAACGGCCTTCCCTTAGTCCTCCCTTTCTGCAGGCCGAAGATACCACCTTGAATGACGAGCACAGCATGGAATTGTTGTGTCTGGTAAGTTAGGCACATCTTACAGCTTTTGGTGAAGATGCTAAGAAAATTATTGGTCTTTGTGGCAAGTTATGCACTTTATACAACTCTGCTTTAGTATGAAAAGGTTAGTTAAGGGGTTCTTCGAGATGTTTGGAATGCATTGTTGACATTTCCATGATTTCTTATGGAAAAAAATAGTCAATATCAAAATTAATTTGATATTAAATGAATATTATTATTGGTTCATATAGTAATGATACTTTTTCAGTAATATTTAGCTTCATTATTTCATCTATCTATCTATCTATCTATCTATCTATCTATCTATCTATCTATCTATCTATCCTCTAAAAGAAAAAGGAAATAATTTGACTTCCATACATGGTTCTCCCTGTATTAGTATTATCAGAGAGTTGATTTTTAAAAAAATATATTTGTTCGTTGTAGGGTCTTACTACACAGCTCAGATGATCCTCCTTCTTTCAACCTCCCCAGCACCGCGATTACAGGTGTGCGCCACTATGCTGGGACGCTGGTCGGCTCAGGGCGCCCTGGGGGCGGGGCATGTGGTGCCAGGGATCAAACCGCTTGCTTAGGCTTGCTTTAGCAGGTGCTTTAGTCAGCTGAGCTATCTTGCTGGCCTTGGTGTTTTTTTTGTGGAACCGGGGATTGAACTCAGACTCTTATGCTTGCCAGGGCCCTGGCCCTGTTGAATCATTTTCGAATCCTAATGTTACTGGTTTTGGGGTGCTGAAAGTTTTATTTATTCACTTTTTGAGACAAGCTCTTGTTATACAGCTCAGGTTGGTCTTGAATTCACTATGTAGCTCAGGCTGGCCTTGAACTTGTGTTACTCCTCCTGCCTCAGCCTCCTAGTGCTGGCATTATGTATCTGCACTACCCCACCTGGCTTGGAGTTTCCTTATAAAGTTGATTTCTAGGTTCTTTCTATCCTGAAAAAAGTAACTGGTGAAAACATACACAAAAGGTACCAACTTTTATACTATACAGCATGAGAATGAACTACTGTGAATAACTAGCCTATACTTTAAATAATTGATATACTCTATCAATTCACAAAGCATAGTCAAATGTATTTCTTTTTCAGTCCTGAGAACAATCTTGAGAAATTTTAAGTAGTTTTTCTGGAATCCAGGCTGAGGCCCCCATCTCTGGCTTCCTCGGCACTCTCCTCACGTCCCTCTGTCTTGAGCAGAACCCCTCTTCCTGTTTGCATCCAGCTGCTGTATAATCATCATTACCTTTTCTAAAAAAATGGAAAGCAATCAAACAGCACACTACTAAGGAAGATGCAAATGATACAAGATGCTTAATGACGCCAGGCCTGTGTTGGGCTGGAGTGGGGAGAGGCGGAGGCCCAGGTAAATGCCCAGGCTCCTGTTGAGCTGCAGCTGTCACGTTGCTAAACACACAAGCAAGCACGTGCATGCATCAGCGGAAACAAGCTAGATTTCCTCTCTGAAAAATGCTAAAGTGAATAAGATATTATAAGAGTTATAATCTTAAATTTTACAGTAGTTTACAGATGCACTGAAGTTTGTTATGTCACATGAGACCACCAGTCACGCTAGAGTATAGGCAAAATAGGTGCCATAACCCAAGTTTTCTTCAAAGCCATCAGAATGCTGATGAGTCACTGGAATTCAGGTGTGGTGATTTTACCAAAATAACATAGGCAAGAAACAAGTAACAGGTCTCAGGCCTCACTTAGGTGCTCAGGTGCCTTTCACAGCGGCTCGCATCTTTCAGAATACAGAAGAGAGATGATTCAAGAGATACATATTATGTAAGAATCAGTGAAGCCGGGTGTGATGATGCATGCCTGTAATCCCAGCACTGGAGAAGCTGGAGTGGAAATATTGTCATAAGTTTGAAGCCAGCCTAGGCTACACAGTATGTTCAAAGTCATCCTGAACTACCTGTCAGGATGAGACCCTATCTCAGAAAAATAAAAAGAGAAAGAAAGAATCAATGGAGGCAATCCAAATGCATGTCAAGTGCATATAAATCAAATGAATAAAAAAGATGTGTTTTTAGGGCTGGCAAGATAGCTCAGCAGACTAAGCACCTGCTTAGGCAAGTGCAGGGACTGAGGTTCGATCCCCAGCACCACATGCCATGCTGACCCCTCCCCCAGGTGCGCTGAGCCAGCGACCGAGTCTGGACATGGTGGTGCACACCTGTAATCCCAGCGCTGGGGAGGCTGAAAACAGAAGGATCACTATGAGTCTGAGCATATGTAATGAGACTTTGTACCAAATACATTTTTAAAAAGATGTGTTCTTTTTAATACAATGGATTACTACTGAGCCATAAAAAGGATAAAATTGAGCCTTTGTAACCGAATGGGTGGACCTTGAGACCACAATCCTAAGTGAAATAACCAGGCGCGCATGTGTAAATAGACAGTTATCTCTCCTGAGAAACTGAAAGTGTAACTAAGAACCAAAATGTACAATAGGTACTGTGCAGTGGGAAACTAGGTGGGAGGGGGAAAGGAAGGAAGGGAAAAGAAGAAAGTGAAGGAAGAAAAAGAGGAGAAAATGGAAGCAGCTTTGTGGATGGTGAGGAGAAAGGAATTTGAAAGAAGGAGCTGGAAATGGAAACAAAAGGAATAAAGGTACATCGTGTCCAGGTACAAATTCTCCATAGTGGATGTGACCATTATGTACACTAAATTATACCAATAAGCTTCATTCAATTAAAAAATAATAATAAAGGTAAGGGCTGAAATGAAATACATATTTTCTTTTTGTGGTATTGGGGTTTGATCCTAGAGCCTTGACCCTGAGCTACACTCCCAGTCCCTTTTGAAAAATGTTAATTTTTGAGACAGCCAATAAACTGTCAACTGGGCTAGAATTTGGCAACCCTCCTGCCTCCGCCTCCTAGAGTGCTGGGATTTATGGGCATTTAACACCACACTGGCTATGCAATATTTTCATTAGTCCCTATCTCAAGGGCTTGGATAATGTGGATTTACTAAAAATCTTTGGAATTGATTTTATGTGACTTTATGTTTCTTTGTCTCTTTGTTTTTAAGTCTAAATTTGGTTCTGAATGTAATTACTAATTGGCTGGTTGAGTGACTTCTTCTTCTTTTCTTTTTTCTTTCTTTTTTGGTGGAACCAGGGATTGAACTCAGGCCCTTGTGCTTGCCAGGGAAGTGCTTATTCCACTGAGCCATCTCCCCGGCCCTGAGTGACTTCTTTTTGATTGGCTTTTTATATAAAATATTAGTTGGCTGTAGAACATTTGAAGCATTTTTTTCTAGGATGTTTGAAGTAGTTTAGGGTAGATGTTTTAATTCTCTGTTGCTGAAATGTGCAATTCCGCAAGATGTAAAGTTCTTAAAAACAAATCAAGAACTGTTTATCGTGGTTCTCGGTAGCCAGTGGACCTGTGCACGGAGGGCCACCCATGAGATGCAGCTTCCTCACCAAGATTATGGCACTAATTGTTAATTTATGGATGTGTTTCTGCACATGCTGCAACTGTTCCGAATTTTAGTGATTTTATTCATCCTAGGGTTGGGTTGAGTGGTGAATGAATTATGAAAGAGATTTTTTTTCTTGGCAAGTTATGACTAGGTTTTTTTCTAAAGGTACTAAAGCAACTCAGTGACTGGTCTAGATTTAGAGTTTAGCTGTTTTAACAATCAAATATCTTTAGGTCAGATTTAACTCAAAGGAGGATATAAGACTTGAAGTCATGACAATGATTTTAAATACTGAATATATGAATTTCTTATTTTTATTCATGTTTATAAGTATGATTTTCTGCTTATCTCCTCTATAAAAATAGAGCTACAGTAAATTTAAACCCTTCTTTATGTTATCCACAAAAAGCTCTTCTAAATTGTACTTTAAAGATTGTACAATCTGTTAGTTACACAGCATAAGCAATTGAGATATTTTGCTTTTCTACTGTTGTAAGTTTAATGGTTACTTCATACATTTTTATTTAAAGATAAGTGAATTGTTATGAAAAGTTCAAATAACTTTAAGCTCATTTTCTAGCCAAAGCTTGTTCACAAATGAGGAAAGTAAAGTTGAGAGGTTCAGACGTGTGCAGACGTAGGACTCTGATGCAGATTGCAGGGCCCTGTGGTCTGTGCTTTAGATTGTATTATAACACAGATTACGCATGAAACTTTAACAATGACCAGAGCATAGTTATAGTCCTTTATCAGTATTTATAGATGATGAAGAATAAAAATTTGATTAGTAGGACTCATCGCAACAACAATAATGACAACACAACCTCATAAATGTTAAACATTTTGTTGTGAGTGAAAGCCTGTCTGCTGTGCTCACTGGTGCTCTTCCATAGGGTCCAGGCCCTCCCGCTTGGCCTGCGCACACTGGTGGGGTCACCTCTCTCTGTTACTTTGAATAGCTGCTAACACATCAACTCTTTCCACTGTCAACTACCTTAGCTTATTAGAGAATTTCAATGTGTATGGTAAACTGAGTGCAACCTCTTTCTAGAGTTATCATTCCCCTCCCCGCCACTTAAGAAAATCCTTTAGCCCTACACGTACTTATTCTTCCCCTCTCCACCCCTTCTTTTCTTCCTCTTGCCCCTGTTTTGTTCTGTCCTTTCTTCTTTCTATCTCTATTTCTTGTCTCTTTTTAGCTGGATGACCTTTATGGAGTCTTCAAAGTCTTCAGCTTGGTTCCTAGACCCCCCCCCCCATTGTTTGTTCTTTGTTTCCCTATTCCTGTTTCATCTGTTTACATTCTGGTCAATTAAGTTGCAGAATAACAATAATAAATGCAGTTGACATAAACAGGCACAGTAGACACTGTCTCACTGGAGTCGTCAAGAATGGGTCCTGGCTGGGGGTGGAACGGGATGTTTGGAGAGGGGACGAAGACCCAGCAAGAGAGCCTCTGCCCAGAGTTATAGTGTCAGGATCCAAACAGTGAGTCAAATAGCTTTTTATTTTTATTTTATTTTTTTAATGTTTGGACTGTTTAATCACAAATAAGATATAAGAATGTAACCTTTAAAATTTTTTATTTATTTTTATTCAAATAGCTTTAAAATGTTTCTGATGGTAGAAATACGTTTTTGAAAAGATTAAAGAAAAGTAAATCTGTTACTTGGAGATTACATTATAATTAATAATTTGGGGTAGTTTCTTCTAATCTTGCAGTCATAAACATCTTTTTATGGACTGGTGATCATATTATTATTTTTATTTTTATTATTTTTTGTACAGGGTCTTGCTGTGCGCCTCAGATTCCCAGTGATCCTTCTGCTTTCAGCCTCCCCAGCACTGGGATCACAGGTATGCACCACCATGCCTGGACTCAGTTGCTGGCTCAGTGTGCCTGGGGGTGGGACTGGCATGGCATGCGGAACCGGGGATCGAACCCCAGTCCGTGAACTCGCCTAAGCAGGCACTTAATCTGCTGAGCTATCTCGCCAGCCCTGGTGATCCTCTCGGACATGTAGCTTACTCTTTCCATTTTGAATACCTGTGTACTATGCAGATTTCCCACATTAAAATTCTTTCAAAATGTGTATTTTTCATGGTTTACAGGAGTATATTTTATGAATTCACTAAAAGTATTTAGTCAATTACCTGTTACTCCGTGTTTAATTATTCCTAGGCCTTTTTACACTTCAATGGAGAAGTCTTTGAGAGTGAGTGAAAGTGTGACCTTCACAGCGAACACTCATTACAAGCGTAAGACCTAGCGATCAGCTAAAATACTGGCAACGACTGTCTGACCGTGTAAAGTCATCCTCCACAGTGTTATGTTTTAAAGAAGCTTTTGGCTCTCTCCGTGGCATATATATTATTCCCAGCCACACATATCCAGCAGTGACTGGATTTGTACTGCTATAAACATACGTGATAGGAGATAACGTCAGATGCATCGCATGGAGTCTTGTCAACAGGAAATGTACTTTAATTTTTCATCTATATTGGTCTTGTTTTGGGTCTCTCTGTGAATTTCTGTGGTTGCTTTAATATAGGGAAGGTATATTTTTTCTTAAGTTTACTCCTGGGTATTTACATTTTTTTGCAATTATTATAAAGATACACATTATGTTTACATTCTGACTTGCTAAATTGTATGTTGTTACATTTTGCTCTTAGTTTTAAAAGTTTCTTAATTTTAGTTTTTAGAGTTTTATTTAAAACAACTGCTCAGTTCAGTTCAATGTGGACTAATAAAAAATATAAGAAAAGAAAGAAATGGTCAAGCCACAAGGGCTGGCCAGGTAGCTAAGCAGATTAAAGTGCCTGCTTAGGCAGACGCAGGGGCTGGGAGTTCTAGCCTCGGGTTTGATCCTTGGCCGCTGGGCTGGCCCCACCCATGGGGTGCTCTGAGATGGTGATTGAGACCAGGCATGGTGGCGCGTGCCTGTAATCCCAGCACTTGGGAGGCTGAAAACAAGAGGATCACTACGAGTCTGATCTGTGTAGTGAGACCCTATAGACTCTGTACAAAAAAAAAAAAAAGAATAGTCAAGCCAGAAAAATGTAATTGATACCAAACTTATATTGCCTTATACATGCTGAATCTAATTTCTTGGATAGTTAAAGCTATGTGCCTTTTAGAATCACCTGGACTTTAAGCCATATTTTATCAGGTTGCTGATAACTCATAACAGTGAGTTTCAATGCTAACAGACCAGTGACATTTCATTCTTTCTTTCATTATTTATTATGAAGTACTTTTCTGTTTTCAGTCAGGATCTTGCTATGTAGCTCAGGCTGGCCTTGAGCTTGCAGCGGTCCTTCTACCTCAGCCTCCCAAGTGCTGGGATCACAGGCCTGCACCACCACACCCAGTGGTATTGCATTTTTAATATGTAAATTTTCAGTCCTTAAAGACAAATTCTATTTATATAGTTATAGTTTTAAACTATCTAAGTTTAATAATGTTAATTGTGATAATTAAGCAGATGTGACTGCTGTGTAGTGAAGTAGTCATATGATCTCTTTCGCCTACTGGTGGAAAATAAATGTGACTATTAGAGGTTAAAGACTAGCTGAAGCAGCCCACCGGGATCCTCTTGAAAATGATGTCTGCCTCAGAGAACAGACCATCTCCAGCACCCCAGGAAGTGGCTTTTGCAGCCAGAAAGCTGAGCCAGAGAACCATGATGAACCAGAACTCCTCACTGCTCCTCATGCTTGGAAGGAATCAGCTTTTCCTAAAGAGGACAATCTCAGAAGACTCTTGGGGAAGAGCAGTTTTTTAAAAATTTGTTCTCAAAATAGGCCCTTCTAGGGCCTACTTGAAAGAGTGTGGCCTGTGGTGCGGAAGGCCTTGAGTGTGCATCACATGAAGGCAATCAGGCCGACTGAGGGCAGCATGACTGTCGTACCACAGCCTTGCGTCATCACGAGGGCCAGGGATCTAATAAAGCTGTCAGAAAGGAGTGTTTCATCTGAACAGGAAGTATGGATTCCTTTTTTTGTGTGTGTGGTATTGGGGATTGAACTCTGGACCTTGTACTTGCCAGGCAGGTGCTTATGCTACTGAGCTATCTCCCTGGCCCCAGCAGTACGAATTCTTAAGGATGATGTTGCATGTAGCATCATTAAAATAGATTCTTTAGTAAGAACTAAAGAAAGATTTGCAAAAGGAAGACAACGATGAAGGGCCAAATAGCTCAGAGCATTAAAGCACCTGCAAGCAGGTGCAGGGTCCGGGTGTTTGATCCCCAGGCTTGCCGTGCCGGCCCTGCCCCCTGGGCACACTGAGATGGTAATTGCAACTGGGCATGGTGGTGCATGCCTATAATCCCAGCTTTTGGGAGGCTGTAAACAAGTGGATCACTATGAGTCTGATTTAGTAGTAGACCCTGAACATCCTGTAAACCCTTCCCTAAAATACAAAGAAAACCAACCAACCAACCAACCAAACAAAAAAGACAATGACTTATTGGTCCCAAAGGATCTGTGAAGGCTTTGGAACTCTTAGCAAACTGTTACATTATGGTTCAGGGAACACAGTCTCAGCCATAGATGCTCTTAGTTGTTTAAGAGGGGTTTGAAAAGTAGTTGTAGGTACCATGAAGAATAGCCATTCAATTTATAATATTGAAACTTTAATGATAAAACAAAACTTGGCAAAAGAGTCTGAATTGTGATCACAAGGTTGGAAAAGATTTTTGCCACAGTTAGAACACAAAAATGGGAACAATAGCAAAGAACCAAAGAAGAAAACTGTGAAGAAAGAGCCTGAGGCATTCCCGCCACCACAGCCAGAAAGACAGACAGAGTTGGACAGCAGGGAGGGCTCTCGAAGGCACATCAGAAGGAGTGACAGAAAGTGGAAGGAAGCAACAAAGGCTAAGCAAGCAGAAGCTTGAGGTGAAAGACAGAGGAAAGAAGTGCAGCATTTATTTCACCTAAAGAAAAGCTGGCTACAAAACCCGGGGAAGCTTCCACTGAAACTAAAATTGAAGCGGCTACCATGAAGGAGAAGGTTAAGAAAGCAAAGAATAAGGAGCTTGGAGCTCTGATGGCTGGAAAGTTAAGCTTAAGCTGTAAGTGGATGGAAAGAATAAGAGGAAAAAGTTACATTTAAAAACCAAACCCCCAACTGTTAATTTATAAATCTATCTCCTTTTGTGAAGGATTTTGAGAAACCAGGGCATTAATTGCCCTGTAATACTCTGATCACATTTTTTTTCTGAGTTTCATATGTTCATAAAACAGTCCCTTGTGTAAATATAAATTATGCTTTTTTTCAATTGTGCTCTGAAAAATTTTGTGTTACAAAGTAGCATGTAGGTCATGTATTTGTATAACAAGTTCTAGGAAGCTTTTATTGACCCAAGATTCTAGGAGTAACTTTTCCTTTTGAATTTTTATACACATGTGAATGTGACTATTGCAATTATGCATTAGACCCAAAGAACGTCTGAAGCCCTTGGTTAGTCTTTAATGATATTCCAGTGCTTGGTTTTGAGGAAAATAAATGTAAAACTGTTAGTCCTCTCTCTCTCTCCTCTTAATGATAAGTGAATATTTTGGTTCATCCTTTACTACAGTTTTGGGTTACATTACGAGATTAAATAGCTTAAAAGCTGAAGAAGGAAAAAAAAAGAATAGCAGAAGTGGCTCAGGGGAGCAGAAGCGCTTAGACACAAGGTGAGGTGTTAATAACAGCTGGGTTGGAAGGGAACTGGGACTCGGCACAGGGGCGGGACATTTGTCTATTGTGCAAGAAGGAGAGCCTGAGTGCAACCTCTAGCACTGAAAACGAAACAAGACACAAATTCCCCCAAACAAGGGGTTAGTAATTGACTAGATTTGCTTACACATAAGGGCAAAAAGGGAAAAATAGGCAGAAATTAACTGTAGCTCTCCAAGAGGGAAAATGTTAGCAGTTGTGTGAACTTGGTCTTCCCTTTCACCCTTTCCGGTTTAGGAATTCAAATGTCTTTCCTATGCTATCTTGCAGCTGTTTCAATATTTCTGTTTTTATATCTAGGTCTTCCATCCATTTTGATGTGATTTTAGTATGGGGGACATATAGGGGCCTAGTATTGTTTTTCTGTACATGTATGACCAGTTTTCCTAGCAACATTTGTTAAAGAGGCTATATTTACTCTGGTGTGTCTTTGACCCATCAGATGGCTCAAGGTACTTTCAATTGTTTCCATGTCTTCCATTCTGTTTCAGTGGTCAGCGTGTCTACTTCTATGCCAGCGGTCGGCGTGTCTACTTCTACTATATCTGGGTAGAGTAACTTGAATTTTGGGATTATGCTGTCTCTTGCTTTCTGCTCATGATTGCTTTGGTTATCTGGGTATCATCTAGTTCCATATAAATTTTAATACATTTTTGTAGTTCTGTGAACAGTGATGTTGATATTTTGATAGGAATTGCTCCAAATCTATGTATCACTTTTGATAATGTGGTCATTTTAATGGTTTGGAATGTGCCTATTCAGAAATGGTATGATAAGGATAGTATCTTTACAAATTAGTTTCTTTAATCTTAACTTTAACACTTCAAAGGCAGAAACTTTAAAAATCTATGAATAAAGTGATAATGTCTATGATTAAAGCCCATGATAACTCTCTCATCAATTTATTGAGATGATTTGATGCTTACAACTTAATAAGAACTTTAATAGTTTTTCAAATATGTATGAAAGGTGCATGTCATACTATTTAAATTAGTATTTAAGTTTTCATTGTTTTAATGGAAATGAGAACAGTAGTATCAATAGTAACCAGAATATTTTTTAAATTTTTATTTATTTGTGTGTGTGTGTGTGTGTGTGTGTGTGTGTGTGTGTGGCCAGCTCAGCCCACCAGGGGGCAGGGCTGGCTGGCATGTGGTGCTGGGGGATTGAACAGCGGTCCCTGTGCTTTGCTAAGCTTGTTCTAAGTAGGTGCTTTAGACCACTGAGCCATCTCACCAGCCCCAGTAACCAGAATGTTTTAAAATAATTTCTTCTACAGTGCCATGTTTCATGTTTATGATAAAATATTAGAATTTTCCTTCCTTGTCATTGCATAGATGAAGAGACTATTCATAATTGTACTACTAGCACTTGATAACGCATGGAGGTTTTCACTAAGATGTTTGGTATACTGGTGTGGTCAGAGAATAATAAAATAAATTTCTAAATTACTTAGTGCTGCTTTTATGCAGTTGGCTATATAACTGTATTGTTAAATATTGTTCACACTCTAATTTTCTATTGTAAAGATATTAGAGAATTTTGGGTTTTAAACATCTTTTATGTTAAGTCTCTTGCATAACCAGTTCTTAAATTTTTATTTGTTAAAGAGAGTACAAAATAGTATTATAGCAGAAAAATTATAAATGATCCAGAATGCCACTAAACAAAATACTATGAATTTTACAGTATTTGTTGTAGTGCATAGTGTTGTCTTCAATTAGTTGCTCATCTTACTAGATCTATGCATGCAAAATGGGAAGAAGAAAGAGAAAAAGAAAAAATATAAGAAAATAAGAAGAGAAAAAAAGGAAAAAGAATTGAGAAAAGAAGACAAAACAAATTAAGGATTAACTGCTTCTTTCGAAAGACCAGCAGAAATCCACGGTACACTTGGACAAACCAACCTGCTTACATCCATGGGTACATGCCTTCCCCCCACTCCCTCTCCTGTCCTTTTTCCCGACCCAGTAATTCCTTCCTTTTCAACAGGTTCATTCCCCTTTTCCCAGTATCTACTGTATGCTTAATTTTATATTTTCTCTTTCAGGTTCTCACACTAAGGAGACAATATGATGTTTGCACATCTGGATCTGATTTATTTCACTTAAGAGTGTGGTTTTTGGTTGCATCCAATTACCTATAAAAGCCTCAGATTTATCCTTTTTAATAGCTGAATAGTACTTCATTGTGTAAAAATACCACATCCTCTTTATCCATTCCTCAGTTAATGGGCATCTGGGTTGTTTCCAAGATTTAGGTATGACAAGATGTGCTGCTGTAAACATAGGCACACATATGTCACTGTGGTATGATGTTTTCATTTCTTCTGGAAAAATACCCAAGAAGCAAATAGTTGGGTTGAATGGGACCTCAAATTCTAGCTTTCGGAGGGATCTCCACATTGATTTCCATAGTGGTTGTATCAGTCTGAACTCCCACCAACAGTGGAGAAGGGTTCCTTTTCCCCCACAGCCCATCCAGCATTTGATATTGGTTGACTTTTGATGATAGCCATTCTTTCTGGGGTGAGTTGGAATCTCAATGTTGATTTAATTTGCATTTCTTGAATGACCAATGATGTTGAACATTTTTCAACATCATATCTACTTGCCATTTGTATTTCTGCCTCTGAGAAGTGTGTATTCATCTCAATCTTAGATGCCCATTTTGGATTGGGTCTTTGAATTTGGGGGGCTTATTTGTATTAATACTTTATATGTTCTAGATAGAAAGTCTTCATCAGTGTGATGGTCAGCTATAATTTTTTCCCAATTCTTGTGTTTTCTTTTACTCTGTTGGTGATTTCTTTTGAAGTGCAGAAAATTTTTAAAAAGATGAAATCCCAGTTGTTGATTCTTGGAAGTATTTCCATGCAGTTTGGTGTTTGTTAATGAACCCTCTACCTACCCCTATATCTTTAAGATTTCTACCTACATCTTCCTCCAGGAGATTTAGTGTTTCTGTTTTAATGTTCACATTTTTTTTTTATCCATGTTGATTGTAGTTTAGTGCATTGTGATAACATGGGTCTAATTTTAGCCTTTGGCATGTGGAAAGCCAGTTTTTCCAGTACCATTTATTAAAGAGGCTGTGTTTCTTCCATTGAATATGTTTGGCCTCTTTGTCAAAGATAAGGTTGCTGAGTGTGGTTGTATCTTTTAGTGAGATGTGTCTGCATCTTTTAATCTGTTCCATTGATCCTCAGGCCTATCTTTATGTCAGTACCATGCTAATTTTATCACAGTAGCTTTGTAGTAGAATTTCTGGTCAGGGATTGTGATGCCTCCTGCCTGTCCTTTGTTGCTCAGGTATGCTTTTGATATTCTGGGCCTCTTTTGGTTCCAGAAAAATTTTAGGAACGTTTTCTCTAGATCTGTGAGGTGTACTAATGATATTTTAAATGGGATTGCATTGAATCTGTATAACAATTCTGGAGTATGGCCATTTTCACTATGCTTGTTCTTCCTATCCAGGAGCAAGGACTATCTTTCCATTTTCTGAAGTCTTCTTTGATCTCTTTTCTCAGAGTATTGCAATTTTCACTGAATAAAGTTTTGACTTTTTTTTCTTATCAATTTTACTGAGAAACAAATAGCAATGAGTAGGTTTCAAAACCAATTAATAGGACATTTTCAATAATTAATACATTGCATATTGTTGTCTTCATAGTAGTTATTCATAATACAAGATGGAGACATGATATTCTGTCCAAACACTATTAGTACAAATCTCATTGAATTAAGAGAAAGTAGCTATATATGTGTTCTAACTATTTTGTATACACAGGTACAAAATGGTTCTTTATTTATATCCCATTTGTTTAATTTTGTCAGAGATGGGTATTCCATTGCCATTTAAATATTGTAGGTGCATGAATTGAGCAAAATAATCCACTATAGTCCAGTAGTCCATAGTAGTAGTGGGTTATCCGTAGGACTGCCAATTTCAGAAGTTGTTGACTTGAGCCTTTCACAGCTCTGCATATTAACATGGTTTTACTTTTTATACCTTATTTTTATACTTTTCTGATGGATGGTTAAGACTAAGATAAAGCAAGACCTATATAACAAGAAATGTAACTTTTGTAATTGATAAGGTCAGTCAAATCTCCTCAGGATTTATCCTGAAACACTGTACCACAGTTTGTAGATCCTTTGTCAGTGTCAGCCATGTGGATGAGCCACTGCCATTGCTTGATCAATTTGCTCTCTGTGAAAGCCTGAGAAAATGTTTTCTCTTTGGGTGACTCTCCGTAGGCACATTATACATCATTGATCTCTTTTCTCTGTGGCCCCATAATCTCCTTGATGAGAAAATTTGGGATAGCCAACATTTTGGCCCTAACCATTCAAGATTAGTGAGGACTCAGGACATAAGAGAACCTGTACTGCGAAGTTTTGACTTTCTTTGTGAGATTGATTCCTATGTATTTTGGTTTTTGATGTTATTGTGAAAGGTGAGGTTTCCTTAGTTTTTCTCTTGGTGCATTCATTGTTTGAGTACAAAAATGCTAATGATTTTTGAGTGCTGACTTTGTATCCTGCTATATTACTGAATTTGGTTATTAAATCTACAAGTGTCTTGGTGGAGTTTTGGGGATCTTTTTATGTAGAGTACTATGTCATTTGCAAATAATAATAATTGTACTTCTCCTTTTCCAAACATTATTCCTTCTATTTTTTTTTTTTTTTCTGTTGTCTAATTGCTCTGGCTAATGTCTCCAGACCTACATTGAATAGAGGCGGGGACAGTAGACAACCTTGTCTTGTTCCTGATTTTAAAGTGAAGGCTTTCAATTTTTGCCCATGTAGTATGATATTGGCTGTAGGTTTTTCATAGATGGCTTTTTTCAGGTTAAGATATAAGCCATCTATTTCAATTTTCTGTAGGGTTTTTATCATTAATGAATTCTGTACTTTTTCAAAGATCTTCCTGCATCTATTGAGATGATCATGTGCCTTTTTTGTCTTTGGCTTTATTGATGTGGTATATTAAATTTACGGAGTCATGTATGTTGACTTATCCCTGCCTTCCTGGGATGAATTCTACTTGGTCGTGATACACAATCTTTTCGATGATTTGCTGAATTTTTTTTGCTGATTTTTTATTGAGGATTTTGCATCTATATTCATTAGAGAGATTGGCTTATAGTTCTTTTTTTAGTTGGGTCTTTCTCTGGTTTTGATATCAGAATAATGCTTGCCTCTAGCAGTGAGTTTGGGAGAATTGCTTCCTTTTCAATTGCATTAAGAAGTTTGAGAAAAGTTTGCATTAAATCTTCTTTAAATTTCTTGTAAAATTCAGCTGTGAAATCTATCAGGACCTGGGCTTTTCTTTTTTGGTAAGTTTTTTAAAAATTATATTTTCAAATTCATTTCCTGTTATTGGGTTATTCAGAGTTTGTATATCTTCTTGACTCAGCTGTGGCATTTCATATATATCTAGAAGACTGTCCGTTTCCTCTGTGTTTTCTATTGTGTGAGAGTAAAGATTTTTTTTGTATTGATGATCTTCTGAATTTCTCTAGGGTCTGTAGTGATTTTTTCCCTTCTCATTCTTTATTGCATGAATTTGTTTTTTCTTTTCTTTACTTTTTTGATAAGGTTGGCTAGGGCTTTGTCAATTTTATTTATTTTTTCAAAGAATCAGTTATTTGATTGTTTTATTATTTGCATTGCGTTCTTCGTCTCCATTGTATTAGCTTCTGCTCCAGTCTTTATAATTTCCTGCCCTCTTTGGGCTTTGGGTTTGACTTGTATCTCTTTTTCTAGGAGGTGGAGCTGCAGCATAAGATCATTTGTTTAGGTTTGTTCTGCTTTCTAATGTGAGAATTTACCAGTATAAATTTTCCTCTTAAGAGAGCTTTCATTGTATCCCACAGATTCTAGTGAGCTGTATCTGCATTCTTCTTTGATTGTAAATAAATTTTGATTGCTTTAATTTCATCTGTAACCCACTGGCTCTTTACGGGGTTTTTGTTTAATTTTCATATGTTATGGTGTTTTTGTGGTTTCTTTTGTCAGTAATTTCCAATTTCATTGCACTAGTCAGATAGCATGCATAGGATAATTTCAGTTGCTTTGTATTTACATAAGCATGCTCTGTGTGCTAGTATATAATCTGTTTTGGAGAATGTCCCTTATGCAGCTGAGGAGAATGTGTGTTCTGTTGTTGCTGTGTGAAACACTCTGTAAAAATCTACTAAGTCCATTTCTTCACAAGTTTGGTTTAATTCTGTTATTTCTTTGCTGATTTTTTTGCCTGGTTCATCTATCTCTTTGTGACAGTGGCATGTTAAAGTCCCTCCTTACAATTATATTGCTACTAATTTGATTTTTCATGTCTGTTAAAATTTTTTATATGTAGGTAGGTGCTCCTACAAATATATTTGTTATCTCTTCCTTTTTCAGTGTTCCTCTAACAAGTATGCAGTGACCTTCTTTATCTCATTGAATCATACTTGGTTTGAAGTTGATAACTACCAGAATAGCTACCTCTGCTTTTTCTGGGTTCCTGTGGCATGGAGTATTGTTTCCCATCCTTTGACTTTCAGTCTGTGAATTTCCTTTTGAGTTAAATGCATTTCTTGTATAAAGCATATTGTTTGATTTTCTTTCTTTCTTTTTTTTTT
>NW_004524588.1:21676208-21689595 GCF_000260255.1 Octodon degus
TTATGTTTAGTCCTGCTGTTTTGTTGACAGCAATTTTTTAATATTGTTTTTCTTTGTGTCATCTTGTAGCTGCTGAATTGTTATTTCCTGGTTCCTTGTTAGTTTGAAGAGAACTTTCCTTTCATGTTAATTAGCTGCACCACTGCCTTTGAGGTCTAGAAGTCTATCTTCATTCAAGTGCTTCATTCAAATTTCATTCAAGCAGTTTTTCCAGCTTTCAATGGAATTCTTAATTTCCTGGATAGCAATTTGAGTGTGTTTCATGCATTCTAATTCTTTGTTCTTATTTTTTTTTTTCAGTGTTTCCATCATTTTTGTGTTCTCCATTTTTTGTCTATGTCTTCTTTAGCTGTGTTGAGAAAAGTTTTCAGGATTATTGTCATTTCTGTTTTGACCTGAGAGATTATTTCTGATCATATTTCTTCTATAACCTGATGGACTTGTTTCTTTACTGCTTTGCTACCATTTCAGAAATTTCAGGTATGTGATTTCCACATTCTTGTATGTTCTTGTCCCCTGGACTTGTTCTTGGTGGACTGGAGGATTGAGATTGCCTTTTGCTTCTGTGTTTTGGTATTTTTGAGGCTTCCAACCATCAGCTGGCTCAGCAGTGGTGGGCGAGTGTTGGGGCATGGGTCAGTCAGGTTTCTGCTACGAGGGGGTAGGGAGGAGAATAATTCACCAAGGCTGTCACTGCTGGGGGTGTGACTATCCAGTGAGCGACAAAGCTTCTGTGCAGGTGGTGGGCTAGGGCCAGATTCACCAGGATCCTGTGAGCCACCTAGAGTCTTCCTAAGTTCTTGGATGGCTGGCTGGGTGCCAGCATAAGGTCCATGCCTACACATGCTGGGGTCCATGGGCTGCACCTTGCCAGCATCTCCCGGGCTGTGCAGAGTCTGCCTAAGTTCTCAAATGATGGTCATGATGCCAGCTCAAGGTCCATGCGTGAATGTGCTGGGCCCCTCTGGTTTCAGATCACGAGAGTCCTTGTATATGCATTGTTGATAACTTTGAAAATAGCATAGCCTCAATAAGTTCTTTATTTCTTGAAAAAAGTCAACATTTGTGAGCAGTAAACCTTTATCGTTACACAAATATGATTATTCTATGGCAGTTCAATAGGTCAAACACATTTCCAGTTGCCTTTGGCAAATTTTATCAAATGATTGATTCTTCTTGAAGTAGTGCCAGTCAGTGGCATAGAAAAAGGTATTGTAATTTGTTCCTACTGCCTTAACAACTTTTCCTAAAGCTGGCAGGATGACCCTTTGTACAAAATCATGTGGTTTACCATGTCTTGCAAGCACTTGCACTGAAGTAGTATGGGACTTCTCATATCTGTGACATCTAATCTCTAAAATCCATTTATGCCTTTTCAGCTTTTGTGACGTGCAGAAAATACTGCACACATTTCCAAAGTGACCCTTTGCAAGGCAGCATCCTTCCCTGGAGAATCACTGGGCAATAGTAACCTTGTGACAGCATTTTAAGATATTGAGGCTGTTTGCGGTCTCTAACTTTTACAAAGGCAACTGATTCATTTCCTTAAAAGGCACTCAATGCACTGTTGCAGAACTTTACTTTAAGGAAGTCCTGTCGCGGAGTGAATGCAAGTCTCCCCATGGCACCCAGCGCAGAGCAGAGGGAGGACGGTTAGTGTGAAGTGCTTTCTACTGTCTTCCTTTTCCTGCTAGAACATGACTGGTTGATCTGACTTAGGTGACTCATGGCATAGAAAGTCAGATAAGTAAATGCATTTATTCAGACAACATCTTTCAGGCCTGTGCTTTGGTTTTTTTCTTCTTTTAGAGACATTTAAAATCTTAGTTCCTGTCTTTCCTCAGCATGTGTAACTATGGAACCTTCTCTCAAAGAACTAAACAGGTATTGCTTTACTTGGATAACGGTACAAAACAAGAGCCTGCTTTTCAAGCTGTTCTTTCCTCTTGCATTCGTTAAATGTCATGTTCCCAGCCTCCCCTTTGGTGCTCAGACTTTCTCACCCACGCATATGGCCTCATCAACCACCAGGACACCAGAGATTTGGATACATCAGGCTTATGCCCCTCACTTTTGCTGGAGAGCTGTTCACCTTTGGTCCCTCTGGGTAACGGAGGGACGCGTGTCTGAAGTGATGTTCTCTTCTGTTCGGCTGAATGTTCTCACCATCCATTCAGTCACCTAAGTCCAAGCTCCCCCAATTCTTGGCATTCCTGAACTCAGTCTCCCTCCATCTAATTAGTGACCCTGCCAGAAGTTTCTCACAATTGCCTTATTTCGCCATCGTAAACCTCAGTGCTCCTGAAAGAATGACGCTCAGCAAATGAGAGCTGCCATTGGTCAGAAACTCAGCGAGACTTATCACATATTTTTATGTAGTTCTCACAAAACTGAAGAAAAGTAATATTGCTCTTGTATTACCTTTGAGGAAACTAAGGTGCAATTAGGTAAAGTAATATGCTAACAACCACATAGCTGGCAACAGATGAAACCAGGACGGAAGCCTAGTTCACCATTTTACCAAATGCCTATTTTCAGCTTTATCATCAATTCTCCACACAGAATTTTTGGAAGTACCTTCCTGTTCTTTCTGCCTCCCCTATTTTTCTCCTAATCTAGTTTCTACTTTGCTGACAAAGTAATCTTTCTCGAAAAGAAAGCCAATTGTACGAGTCTAACCCTTAAAATCCTCTAGCTTCTCTGTCTCCCTTATATTCTAAGATAAACTCCAGACTCTGGCTTTGTACTGAAGATAATTCATGAGGCACCCTCAGCCGGTGAACTCAGCCTGTGTCCTCGGCTCCATTATCTGTCATTTCCTCTACAATAAACAACTTCTTTCCAGTCACAGAAACAGCTCGTTCTCCGAATCCATCATTTGGTTTCCCACCTCCACACTGTCTAGCGTGCCATCCGTCTATCTGGGTCATCTCCCTCCCTCACTGGCAGGCCCATTTCTTCAGGACCTGCTCATGCCACCTGCTCTAAGATGTCTTCCCTGACAAGTCTGTCTTTTATGTAGGTAATCTCATTTTCTCCCCTGGCACCCTGTGCATGCTTCCGTTTTAAGAAACAATGTTATTTTGCATTCCCCCACAGGCAGACATCTGAGCCAAGGATTCAAGTGGAAGTTTATTTGAGATGTGCGTGCAACACTAACAGGGCGGGAGGGGGAGAGTGAAATCAGGGAAGAGACAGCAGATGAAAGCTCTTTGTGATTAACTGCCAGGGCCGGTGGATGTTATATCCAGCAGGATAACTTTCAGGAAATGGCACAAAACACGTGCATCAGAAGTAAACCACCCTAGATGGGTGCATGAGCAACTTTCAGGTCAGTCAAGTGTTTCCAAGGTGCTGAGCTTTAGAGATTCCCACTTTTTTTGGCAGCACAAACTCCTGTGATTCTGAGAGCAGTCAGGCTCAGAGATACATCAGTGTGGGCAGGGGTTGGTGTGGAGCAGCTGGAAGTTATCTGGAACATGGTGGAAAGGAACAGACTACATGCTGACTGGTGTGTGATGCTATGTTGCACGATGGCCCTTTATTTATTTGTCTGCCTCCCCTGCCATAATGAGAGTGTCCTAGAGTCACCTCTAGTTCCCAGCACTTAACTGGTGGCTGTCATAGGGTAGATTACTTTCTAAAAGATCTTTGGGTAAAAGAATGATTATTGTGGAGGCCATCAGAAATGAGTGAATCTAGAAGGTCCAGGATCAGAGAAATAACAGAGTGAAACCCTACCGGTGAGGTGAGGATGGGGACCATCTTTGACACTTAGAGATGTCTGTTGTTTCCAAATGAAATTATGTCCCCGAACAAAATGTCATTCATTCATTTATCAGTGTATGTACGAGTACTTATTCCTATGTGCCAGGAAACATGATGGCATTTAGCATGAACTCTTCAAAAATTTGTGTTCACTAAGCATGGTCATGATATTTGCGACACTCAAAATTCTCTATAAAGTGAGCACATGTGTGGATTCCTGTGTATGCCATGCTTCTGTCACTTATTATTTCAGGAGACTCACTTACTGAAGATGTTAGATGTGAAATTTTGCTTTGACAATAACAATAAATCATAGCTGCCCTGCAGTTTCATGAATTCCTCCCTGATTAGTACTACATTTGCTGAAATAATCCTGTGATACAGAAAGGGGAGCAATTAAGTCTCTACAGATGAGGAAAGTAAAGGCTAGAGACTAAGTAAGTCTCTTGGCCAAGGTTATTCATGCAGTAATTAGAAAGCTTGGCTCTCAATTTTCAGAGTCCAACTGTTTCATAAGAAGAAACTATGATTGAATTATAAGTCAGCTTATGCTGTGGAGATCGGTGTGACATGGAACAGAGCCCAGAGTTCAGATCTCTCTGAATGTTCAAGTGAAGCTCTTTATTACCCATCTCCTACCTACTTCTCTATTTCCTAGTATTTAATTCAGTGCTTCTGTCATCCTCTTTCTTGGGGCTGGAATAGGGGCTGGAATAATTTTCTTCTCTGACGGCTTAATGAGTAAATCAGAGTGAAGTCAACTGTCACCTCGCTTTTTCACAGTGTTCTTTGACTGTCCTCACGGAATGAGTGGCTCTGCTAGCTCCCCAGAACCCTGTGGGACTGGGTCCCAGCTCCTGTCCACAGCCTCGCAGTTGCCTCTGGGTTTCTCCTTGGTTACATCCAAAGGATAAGGCTTACCCACCTTTGTATTCTCAGTGCTTAGGGCTTAACCCTCTCTGTAGACTGTCCAGTGCTCCAGGAATATTTGTTGAACAAACTGACAACAAAAGCTACCAATTAAATTAAAACTACCCTGATTACAGCCTGTTAATCGGCTTGAGCTTTCTTTTCCTGGTATCTCTTATTTTTAGTTTTGTTTCAGGGCAGATTATTTTTGCCCCATATTTTTTTTCTGAAAGCTGTGAATCTCAAGCCTCCATCTTTACAACAAGTGCTATTTAATTTATTACTATTTTCTTTTTTATTATTTTCTTTGTGTTAGACAATAAAATTTCAGAAATAAGTTTTTTCAAATTTTTTATTTTTATAAATGTGCTTAAAATTTACATATTGAAAAATTTATTACTTCATTGCTAGTTTTGAGTAATCTCTGTTATCTTCAGAAAAGCCTTTCTTAAAGTCAGTTATTGGTATTTAACAGATAGTCATCATAAGAATTCATAATTTCTCTTCACATATCCTTTCCACTTAAATGATATAGAATGGAACATTCCCCTTTTGGTTTTTAGTTGTGCATTTTTGGAAATTAGATCCCCTGTTTATTTTTCTAAATTATTAGTTTTTTTATGGCTCACTTTTTTACTGATACATTCTCCATCAGTTTTCTTTTCACCTTAACACCTTGAATTGTCCAGCATACTGCAGTAAGGAAGTTGCTCTTGTCTCGGAAAGTGTTTGACTCTGAGGAATAAAAGCAGTGAACAGAGACGGTCAGAGGTGGACTAGCGCGCTCCTGCCTCAGTGGACTTGTGAAACCGTGAGGCAGCACTGTCAAGTTCAGCCGTGGATATCTGCCACCCATCTACAGTTATTTTCAAAGAGAATACAAAATGATATATACATGCAAAATCAGTTTTAAAAAGTTATAAGAAATTGAAAAGGAAAAAAAAAATTATGCATGAACTGCTGCTTTCAATAGACCAGCAGAAATCAGCAGTACAATCTTCCAAACTATCCTGCACATATGTGTAAAGGTATCTTTTCCCTTCCTCTTTTTGTCCTTTTCCTCATCCCAGTAGTTCCTTCCCTTTGAATAGATTCATGCCCTTTCATGGTATCTACTTTTAGGATTTTATTTTAGGATTTTATTTACTCTCTCAGGTCCTCACATAGTGTAAAGTACGATGTTCGCACATGCGGGTCTGATCTACCTCCCTTACTGGTAAGGTCTCTAGTTGCATCCGCACTTAACCACTGCAGCTGTGCAAGCCGGTCTCTATTAGAGGTGGAGCTACAGAGCAGACACGGACGTCTTAAGCTTAGAGGGAAGGCAAACAAACTGCAACTGAAACTACAACCGAACACTGTGGCTTTTCCTGTCCCCTTCCTCCTATGCTGTCCTGTCAGTGCTTCCCAGAAAACCCAGCAAACCCAAGGTATGGACAGAACCACTTCACTAGGAGGAGAGAAAGGAAAAGGAGTGCAATGAAGATAAGCTCCAGCAGACCAAGAGCCGGCACCCACACTGGCCCTCATCTAGTGACCTACGCCCACCACGTGGATCGTGACCCCAGATCTTACAGGTCATTTACAGTTGGAATATTTCAAGGCAGGACCATGACTGGCTGTGACAGTGGGTCTCTGGTTGCGAAATCTGAAAGTATTGAACTATACTGCTTACAACATTCTGCTACAGTCATGTCATTTTCTGAACATGAAGTTGTAAATAATGGATTTTAAAAATAACTTCAGTGTGATATAATTCACGAGCCATACGATTCCTCATCTGAAGTGTGAACTTTAGTGCATATTCATAGATATGTGCATTTACTGCCACATTAAATTTAAGAACATTTTCATCATCCTAGACTCACTTTAGGTCTGTCCTGCAACCTTAAGAAATTTTGAACCACCTTCTGTTTCCACACATTTCTCTATTTTGGACTTTTATGTGAATAAAATAATATAAGAAGTAGTATTTCACTTTGTCTTCTTTCACTTAGTGTAATGTTTTTGCAGTATAAGCATGTTGTCATACGTGTCAGGAATTCCTTTTTTGCCTAAATACTATTCCATTGCGTGGAAGGAATGCTGCATCATGTTTGTCAATTTGCTCATTGACGGATGTGCTGTTTCTACCTTTGGTTATTAGGAACAGCGATGCTAGAAGCCTTCATATAGAAGTTTTGGTACAGACAGATGTTTTCATTTTTCTTGGGTATATGCCTAGGGTAAAACTTCCAAGTTATGTGCTGACTCTCATTTAACTTCTGAGAAACATCTCTACTGTTTTTCTGTTTGCACTATTTTGTTCTCATCAGGATATGAGGGAGAGAGGGAGTGGGGGGGAGAGACAGAGACAGAGACAGAGACAGAGAGACTTACTGTGTTACCATGTGATATTATTCAGGCTGGTATTGTATATAGGTTACCCATCTGCATTTATTTTTGAAGAGAATTAAAAAATGAAAAATAAAACAATCTAGAAACATTTGAAGTGATAATAGAATTTTGCCAAACAAAACAATAGGAATTTGACACTGGGTATTGTATTGCATAATGTTATCATAATGTTTTTATTGATTCATTTGAGCTATTTTCTATCAATTTGTTTTCTACTCTTTATCTGCCCCCACCCATTTTTCTATGCTTTTCCTTCATTCTTGCTTTCTCTCAAATTGATTTAGTTTATTTGTTTCCAAAACTGAAGTAGATTTATATTTTTATTCTTTTAGTATGTTGTGTTTTATATAGATATATGTTTATATATATGTTGTATATATGTTTACATACATAAGAGTCATTTTATGTGTACTTAGCAATAAGTTAGACTTCAATAGTTCTACTGAATTATAAAAAAATGCTCAATATCTTTAATTTTCCCATAAAGTATACAATATTTCTAATTTTATACAAATAATATTCATTTAGAAGTCTCTATACTTGCACCAAATCTTTGGACTCAGTTATTTCTTCAGGGGTCTTTCTTGTGTGCATAGATGCTGTAACTTGTGCAGCTAGAACAAGGACCCATAGACTGGTTGAGCACTAACAGAAATTGAGCTGTACAGACACTGAGGCTCAAAGGCTAAGATCAAGCTACTAGGCTGGTTGGTTTTTTGGTGGAAGTCCTTTTCCACATTGCAGGCAACCAACATCTCTTTATATATTTATGTGGTGGAGGGGGCGAGAGGGGGAGGGGAGAGAGAGAGAGAGAGAGAGAGACAGACAGACAGACAGACAGAGACAGACAGAGACAGAGAGATACACAGAGAGAGAGATAGTGTTCTATAAAAAAAAAAAAGGTCGTAGTGGACAGTGTTAATCCTCTCCCAGCTTTTCCTAGTGGGCAGCTGAGTATAGCTGCCATCCCAATAGATCAGTGAAATGCCTAACTTACCACACCTCAGCAGCTGTTACCAGTAGGGCTCACCGTCAGTCTTTTGGTTCTTGCCCTTCTCCTGAGCCGTTCACTCCACGTCCTGTCTGTGCACATCCTGAGCGCAGTTAGGCTCCCCACGTAGCATGCTTTATTTAAGACTAGGTGCCAGCAGGCATTCGTCACAGATTTTAATTTTCCCAAAAGAATCAACAATCTAATAAAAACATTGTTGCCTATATGTGGTTACTAGTAATATTTTAATGCTGAGACAAATGAAAAACTTTTATATTCGATGTGGGGAAATTGCTTTGTAAATGGGGTTTTTAGTAAGTTTCTCCAAATCATTGGAGACTTGACTGAGTCAAATTAAAATTTTTATTAGCCATTAAGCTTCCTGGGAAGTGAGAGTATATCATTGTGTTTTATGGAAATTATAGGATTCATTTCTCACAGGATTTTGATACATATGCTATCAGTATATAGGCAAATAACTTGAAACCTACTCAGGCCAAGCAGAGCGTGGGAATAAATGCTGCTCGTAGCTCTTTATTGGTTTAGATACTTCACCCACGGCTCAATGTGCCGGATCTGAGCCTACTGAAAAGAGCCTTGTGCCAAAGGCGCGCAGGTGTGCGCATGCGTGGGAGGCACCTTGCAAATGCTGTGCCCAGCGGTTCACACCGGTTGAGTTCTGAGGTATGGGTGGTTTGAGGGTCAGTGAAACCGAAGCAGAATATTACGAGGATCCAGGACAAATGACTAAAGATGTATCTACAGTGAACAATAAAAGCCTTGAATTTGTAATACATGAAACAAAAACTAATGGACCTCAAAGGAGCAACAGAAAAATTTGCATTTTAGCCTTGTTTTGTTATGGATAAACACTGCTTAAAAGTCCATGTATTAAAGACAAAATCCTCTAGGTGACAATCAGCCAGTGCTGGAGTCTTTAAGGGCTGGGGCCTAGTGGGAGGGACGTCCTCGGATCACCGGGAGCCTTGAAGGGAGTTGTGGGACTGAAGGCCATCTGTGTGTCTTCTACTTCCTGTCTGTGGACTGAAATGCTTGCCTCCGACCGTGACCATTCATCCAGCATCCTTGCCAGAGGCCCGAAGACATGGGCGTGGCAGTGGATTGGGCCCTCCAAATTTGTGAGCTTTTTTCTTTCTAAGTTAAGTATCTCAGGCATTGCATTATGGTGATGCAAAACTGATTAACTCAAGGCTCTGTGCTCTGTAACAGATAGCACAAATGGACTAGGTGTTATCAGTGTTAGAAGATCTGCAGAATTGTGTCAGCTAACTTGGTTGAACTAACATTTGTAGATCATTTCACTTAACCCCAGCACAGACCATATAGTGGGAAACAGCAAGGATATCTGGGAAATCCCCAAGTTTTGATAATTAAGCACACTGTTATAGTCCATGAATTGAAAAAAATCACAAAGAAACTTAGAAATATTTTTAACTAAATGAAAATTAAAACGTATTATAAGTGGTATGATGAAATTAAAGAAGCACTTAGCAGTTTATATGCTTGCATGGGTCTAGTGCAAGAGTACAGTAACATCAATGATCTAAGCTTCTGCTCATCATTGGAAGTATTAATGAGTTCTATTGCCCAGATTTATAGGCAAGCAAAGCAAAGGCGCCATGGAGACAACCTTTCTTGTACCTTTTAAATATTCATGGCATTAGTATGCAACTGCCTACCTCCAAGTACTGTATGGTTTATTATCTTGGCAAAAGGAGAAATAGTAGTTTTCAAAACTTCAGGAACCAATTTGGGCTTTTTTGCACTTGGTCATGTAACTATTTCAATTGTATGTTTATTTGTCAAGAATATGGCCCCATCTTGGTTCAGAGGCCACAAGACCTACTCTGAACTTCATTGAGTCATAGCTTTAATTAAACCTGTCTTCTTTGGTTGTTACTCTAGTAGGGGAACTAGAGTCATAGTTTGGGTCTTCAGGTGTCACTGCCAACTTGAGCCCCTGCTCATCCATCTTCCCAGCTGTCTACTTGGGCAGACAGCTGTGGATTCCTGGAGAAGAGCAGAGCGAGATGGAATCATGTTTGCCATGACACTGATGGGCCCTTCCTCTGAAAGCCAGGCTTTCGTTCAGCCAATAGGCTCTGGGTATTTTCTTTTTCTTTTATTTTTTGGTGGTGGGGATCAAACTCAGGATCTTATGCTTGCCAGGCAGGTGCTTATGCCACTGAGCTATCTCCCCGGCCCTAGGTTCTGGGTATTTAAAAAAAAAAGGCTCATGTCTAGCAATTGCATAAAACACCATGACTTTTTGTGGTGTTGGCTTCCTCAGTATTCTAATTTTTATTCATAATTTATGTTGATTGTACACATCAAGCCCTGCTCTGGCTGCTATTTTGCCCACACTAAGCTATCTTCTACCAACTGTCCTCACAACTCTGTACTTAAGCACCTCTGTGTAAGAGTCCTCTCCAGGCTCTCATCTCGGTCTAAGAAGTCAATATTTGTAATCTCAAACATATGTTATTGGAATCCCACAAAGTTAATTCCAGTCTACTACTCCCAGTGTAACCCATGGTGAAAGTAAAGACACTAAAAATATTTATAAATATTGGGGAGCCAAGGGGCCCTACATCCAGCCACGAAGATGACTTTCTGGAACAAAGAGGCTGACCTAGGGCTGTACCCAGATTTTATTCAGTGAAGGAGGAGTGGCTTGAGGAAAAATGACTAAGAATTGTGGGAATGAGCTGAGCTAGATAGGTGGCCTACACTTAACTCTGCCATATGCAGAGAAAGTAATTTGCATTATACTATTGAGATAGTATCTAATGTTTGGGGGTCTAGTGCTTCAGCTCTGAGGTGTAGTCTTTCAAGCCCCAGGAAGTCACAGCCTCTGTCTCCAGGCTCGATCCAGCTGGCAGTGTGGAGCACTGGCTCCTCCTCCTGTGTCAACCTGGCTCATATTAAAGAACGGAAGGTGTGAGTTATCAGGGAAACACACGTGCCATCTTCAAAGACTACCACCTCAGCTAGACCAATATGCATTGCTTAAGGCCAATTGAAAGGATAAAGAGAAGTCCTAGCCAGCTCTGTACATATCAATACAAGGAAATAGGGTCAGCTCAGCCAAAATGGAGACAGTGGCTCCACAGCGCTCTGTCTTTGGGAAGATTCCATCCACCTGTCGCATGACCTGCAAACATCTGATCTCATCTGGAGCCACTGTGCTTTCTGCCCACAAGGTGAGCCTCCCGCGTGTCTAAGCTGTGCTAGGCCAGCCCCATAAGCCACTTTCAGGGCATTAGAGTCACTTCCAGCTCATGTTTACTTTTCAACATCATAAAAATTACTTTTGCAGCTAGTCCTAGCCTGAAACTATATTAGGAACAGGATTCTGAGAAGCATAATTTTAACTCAGCTCATTGTATAGAGCACAACATTACAGTAGCTTCTATTGTTTTGTAGTCAAGTTGTCTTATTAGTAGAAATTAATTTTCAGGCACATGTAAATTAAAAACAATTTCCTGCACCATGCCTGGTGTAATGGTGTTGGTACTAGAGCTCTTGTTGTCTCCCTCCCTATTTTATTAGTGAAAAATTATTATCTCACTTTTCTTTGTAATGTGGAAGGACTTTTATTCCTGATTCCATGGAGGATGTTAGAGGGGGACAGGTGGCAATTTCCTTACCTGCTACAAGGTCCTCATTATTCGGTCCCTGCAGGTTCTATCATCTAAGGAAGCTTAACAAGTAAGTAAAACATGCTTGTCCACATGCCTTTAAAGAATACAGGAAGCATACTGGGCTACATGATTTTCTTAAGCCTGAGTGGAGTGATCTTTCCTTTTCTCTTTAGGCTTACCCAGAAGTTGACTTGTCTTCACAGTCGACCCCACCTGAGAAATCCAGGACTGCTGAAGGAAGTAAGGGGTAATGGGGCCAGGAGATAGCTCAGTAGAATAAGCGCATGCCTGGCAAGCACAAGATGCTGAGTTCAACCCCTGGTACTGCAATAAATAAATAAATAAAAATGAAAAGGGTAATGTAGTGTTCTTTATTTTTTTAAAAATAATTTTATTGAGAAACAAATAGGAATGAGAGTTTCAAAACCAATTACTAGCACAGTTTCAATAATTATTATATTGTATATTGTTGTCTTAGTGGTTATTCATTGTACAAAATGCAGACATGCTATCCTGTCCACAAACACTATTAGAACAAATCTCTCTAGTCACTGAATTAAGGGATGTAGTGTTCTTTAGATTGTGTGATTGTATACGTACTTACGTGGTGCCTACACTCAGTTTCTCCAGGGAAGCTGTTTCAGTGTTTTGGTGCACATGGTGCTTTAGGACGAATTCAATTATTTCCAACAAATGAAATGTAGAGATCTGTACAACACTGCAGATGTTTCTCTATTATTCATCCTAAGAGAAAACTAGGAATGGGCCTCATGACACAACCAGGACCGGTGCTCAGCTTCTTCACATTTCTCCCCTTTCAGTATCTCTCCCCCTTTCCCTGCCAATAAATAAAAATAGTGTGTTCCATATTTAAGTAGTTGATGTACTTGGAATTTTCATTGAAATATTACATTTATTAAGGCTGGTACTAATTTAATGGTTTAAAAATTAAGCATAAAACTTTTAGCATGCTACACTCAAATTCCAAAGCCACTGAGTTGAAAATTCTGGAGAAGTAATTTGTCTTTGAAATTATTCTCAGGCGAAAAAAACAAAAACAAAAATGACAAATCCACACAGTACGTAGAGCTTAGGAGAGGGGGTTAGTGAACCCGGTTCTTGCCGCGGCACCTACTCCCATTGCCCCTGGAAACGAGCCGAGCTTGCTGGGACCTGACTGCTCCATGTGTCGTCTATAATGCGTCTCAAGTTCAGCTTCTTAGCGAGTGTGCTTTGATCTGAGTCCCACGGTTTAGTCCTGGACAGTTCCTGCCTCTGT
The DNA here is from genome assembly GCF_000260255.1 of Octodon degus. NCBI lineage: Eukaryota > Metazoa > Chordata > Mammalia > Rodentia > Octodontidae > Octodon > Octodon degus. The sequence continues at coordinate 21,689,218 of NW_004524588.1, forward strand.
ACCAGTTGGGCCTGATTTGCTGAACTCACTACCTGAGAAGCCCTAGCGGTAAGGTTGACGCACTGAGGCCTCTTCACCTGCCCTGCGCGAATGAGATTGTTTCAGTTTGGGAGTCTCTGTGACACGTGCCTTGAATTCTGTCAGGAGCGAAGGCTGCCCAGTCTTGCTTCATAATCTGCATCCAGTTATATCATTAAGGTACTTTAGACCCCAAAGAAAGAAACAAAACATTACACTGAAGTAAGCGTAGTCACACCTGATCTCATCAGGGACAGCTCAGGGGAAGAGCAGATTCCAGGATTTGCTGTCTGGTTAGTTCTGAGAGTTCTTCAAGAATGAAGATATTTTTGTTCCTCTGTTCTTTTCTTTTCTTTCTTT
>NW_004524588.1:21692575-21698523 GCF_000260255.1 Octodon degus
CACATCACTAGCCATCCATGAAATGCAAATTAAAACAACATTGAGATATGATCTCACCCCAGAAAGAATGGCTATCATAAAGAAATCACCCAACGACAAATGTTGGAGAGGCTGTGGGGAAAAAGGAATTGTCTTGTTTAATTCTCCCGGTTCTTGCCCTGTCCCCTCTCTCTGCAGAGCCATTTAGACCCTCAACTTGTTCCAATAGCTGCCCTGCTTTGAGCCTCAGTATAGTTAGAGATTCTCCCTCCCAGATGCTGCCTTAGCTTTGGGGTGCAGTGCAGGGCCACACAAGGAAACCCTGTTACCTGCCTCCACCACGTTCCCCTAAAATAGTCCCACAACCCACAGCACCTTCCAGCATTCCTGTTGTCTTGATGCAGAACTCAGACACAGCTACAGTGCGCAAGTCAAGCAGTAGTGTTGGGCTTAGGTTCCAGTGCTACTTTTGCTATTTTCTATGTGACCTTGGACAGGCCCCACCTCTTCTGGAATCTTAGACTGCTTTATTTATAAAATGCTAATGAATTTCTTTACCTCACAATTTCTTTACTACATAGAGTTTTGTAAATATTCTCTTGTTTAATTCTCAAAATATGAAATGAGGCTGTACACTGACTTTTAGTATAAGGAAAAAAGAATGCCTTTTGCTAATCACTTACTGTCTCAATCTGTGAGGATGAATGCTTTAAGAGCGAAGTGCTAAGACTGCTCCATTCTGAGTACCAGCCTCCCTGCTGCTTGCACGGTTCCACACTGCTCTGCATGTCAGCATTTAGTATATGCAGTTATTTATGTGATCACATAAAGACTATAGAAAGCATCCTTTTCATTCATGCTATAGTTTATTAATGAATCAACAGCTGATTATATAGAGCCAAGATACTTAATAACGCACAGCTTTTTACTTGCCTGTGTCAAAACCTCCTTTGTTTGTCTGTGCGAAGAAATCACCCTCCAGTTTAAGAGACAGAGATGATAACATCCTTTAAATGAATAACAGATTTCCACTCTCCATAGTAGCTTGTCTGATTCTCTGGAGGAATGAGTTGTCTGGGGCACTGACCTAACCGCTCGGCACACACTTGTGAGTACCTACTGTGAGGATGTGGAGTCAACCCAAAAAATTAAAGAAGCCTGTTTCCAAACAGGAGGGCACCATGGCAACCAGTTTCTGGCAGGCCTCAAGGGTATGGCAGGGTGGAAGTCTCAAAAATAGCACGAAGGGCAAATATTCACTCAGGCATGAGCAGTGCGAATCTGGGAGTTGTTTTAGACTTAATGCTTTCAGAAATCATGTTGAAAATGTCAGAAGCTGGCGAGGAATTAGGTCACACCAGAGACACAGCCGGAGTGGTGTAAGGCAGAGGCTCAGGTTTTGATTGGACAAAGGATGACAAGTTTGTGACCCAGAATTTAAAAGCCACTGCTATCTTGTGCTGCATAATAGGTATAATTCTGGACATTCCATGAAGTCACATCAATTTGTTCGTAACTAGTAGGAAGCAATTGTACAGATTAAAGGGTAAGGCGGCTTCTGTATCCAGGCAGCCAAGTTCCACTCCTGGCTCTGTCTTTCAAGCCTCTAGGTTGGGGCAAGTAGCTCAGCTTTGCTGTGGGTCTGTTTCCTGCACATCTACATAAGCAACACAACCATAGTGCCTACTTTATGACATGACTGTGATTCAATTCAATATAGATATACATGACACACTTAAATACACAAATACACTGTATATTAAGCATCAGGTACTGTTGTACATGTTCATTATTACCATTTGCTTATAAGAGCCTACTGTTAGTCATAAACAATACAAGACAAAAGATAAGGGATCAATATTTTTATAAATCTGTATATATATTGAGAGGGAGGGTGAGTGAAAACCTATAATTCTATACTCAACAAAATACTTTCCAAATTTCAGGTGAAATAAAACCTTTTCAAGACAGAAAAATTAGGTAGTCTGGGAGTGTAGGTCAGTGGTACAGTCCTCGCCTAGCAAACTCAAGGTTCTGAGTTCAACCCCAGACTGAGCAAAAATAGAGAGAAATTCTAGTTTGGAATTCCTCAGGAATTCACATGGGAATGATGAGTACTGGGAATAGTAACTATCTGAGTAAATAGAAGAGACTTTCCTTACAAAATGTCTTTACAGCTAATTCACAATTGAAAGCACAATAAAACAATGTATCGGGGTTCCTAACACATGTAGAAATAAAAGTATGAAAACAACAACACAAAGATCAGCGTTGGTGAGAAGAAAGAAAACTCCTGGAAGATTCTCACATCACAAATCGAGTGGTATGCTTTCATTGGATGGTAGGTTGACGAGGTGAAAGAGTGTACCACTCCTCTTAAAGCAATTAAACACTAAAAAGACTTATCTAATAGGTCAGTAAGGAAGTTAAAGTGGAATGTACTAGTTTTCTATTGACGTGTAGCCTAGCAACAAACGAAGTGTCTATAATAGTACGTGTATTCTGTAACAGTCCCTGAGGATCAGGCACCTAGGTGCACCTCAGCTTTGACCTTTGCGCGGGATCTCACAGGGCTGGACTAAGGGCCGAGCAGCTGCATTCTCCTCTGTAGGGTTGGCCAGGGAAGATTTGTCTTCGGACTTATTCAGGTAATGGGCAGAATTCATTTGCATTATGAGGTCTTCACCATTCTGTAGTTATTGAACTTAGGTTCTTTTTCTTTTACTTTTTTAAATTAAGGTAATACCTTGACTTTTTTGGCCTGCTCTGACAAAATACTATAAATTGGGTGGCTTCTAATAGTGATTTATTTTACACACTCCTGTGGATTGAACCTATGGGTCAAGTTGCCAGCAGATTTGGTTGTCCAGGGAGGGGCAGTTTTCTGGTTCATGCTGGGTCTTCACATGGTAGAAGGGCTGACAGCTGTTTCTTAAGTCTCTTTTGTAAGTGTCGTAGTCAGTTGAAGTTAGATAGAAATATTATAGGTGGTCCTCAGGGAGACAGCATGAAAGACAAGATACCTTACAATTAAGAGAGATGGTGCTCATGCTGTGGGCCAGACCTAAAGACCAAAGATTGAACACATGCTGACTTCCCTAAAGATAAGCATCCTGGATTGGTCATCACCTTGAGGAAGCCGGGGAGAGTCACTAACTTAAATGCTGCCTGCTACTGGCTAAACTCCTGTTCTGTAGTCATGCCCTCTTGCTATGTGACTTGCTTCTCCATTTAGTCCTGGATTTAATCAATTTTACCTGAGCAATTGTACTTATAGCCTTATTGGTTGACCATAGTTTTGTGACCCCCTCATGCCCACCTAAGCAAGTTCCCATGTTCCCCACCTTCGACCCACCTCACTACATGGTTTTACTCTATAAAAATCCCTGGAAGAGAAAGCTTCCTGGTCAACCTGCTCAGGTCCCCCTTCTGTCCCTCTTGGACAGAAGCTTTCTTTACCCTAATAATATATTCTGCTCTTAACCTCTGTTTGTCCTTCAAATTCATTCTTCAGTTTTAGAGAACATGAACTCAGCCCAGGTATCTTTCAGGCTGGGAGTTTCATTCCCTATATCATAAGGACATTAGTTTCATTAATGAGGGCCTCACCTCATAAACAAATCACCAAGCACATTTGACCACCCAGTGCCGTCACCATGGTTGGTAGAATTTCAAAATATGAATGGTTACGGTGAGAGTGGAAGAGACAGACAATTCAGGCCACAGTAGCTGGGGGCCTATCTCTACTACCTGGGCTCCCCTTAGGATTTGGCTGTACCCTCTCCCAGTAGGGGACCTTGCTTCACCAAAACCAGCTGCAGAGTCCCTATTACTTCTCATCTCACCCCTCAGGGATGGTCTGAACTTTGAAAAGGCTGATTATTAGAGACCTTAATTACAGGATGAGATTTTCAGCTTTTCCATGAGTGCAACCTCGGCATGAGTGAAACTCTACCCTCTTCATAAGTCCAACCTGCACTCAAGAGAAGAGGCATGCACAGTGGGAGCAAGCCAGGAGTAGCTCTTTGTCTTGGGGCTATTGTAGAAGTATTAGTGCCACGTGGAGTTCTAAAGAAGACTAAATTAACCAAGAAGGAGAAGGAAAAGGAGGAGGAGGAAGAGGAGAAGGAGGAAGAGAAAGAGGAGGAGGAGAAGGAAAAGGATGAGAAGAAGGCAGGGAAAGAAGAATGAAAGTGAACAAAGAAGAGACAGGATAAATAGAAAGCATGAAGATGGTGGATTTAAGCTCACTAATATCCATCATCATATTAAGCTATAGCTGTCTAGACACCACCATGAAACGGCAGAGATCATTAGCTTGGGTAAAGAACAAAGTGTTCAACATATACTGTCTACAAAAAAATCCACACTATAAATAAAGATGTAAATATAAAGTGTGGTTAAAATACACCATGAAATGTTTAAAAGAATCACTACAGTCAAAGGCACATTGTCATTAATCCCCCTCAAAATACTCCTCCGTTCTTTGACGATATTTATCTCATTGTCTTCACCTTTCCTGGAGCAGGTCTGGAAGTTCTCTCCTGTGACTTGTATGCATGAGGTCTGATGAGAATCCATGGTGTTGCAACCCAGTGCGTTCCAACACAGAGGAAGGCCTGGAAAATTTGTTACTGTGCTCTCATCTACCTTGTTCCTGGACTGGCCCAGGGGGCCTTCTGGTTTGTTGTACTCAGGGATTTCAAGGAGAGAGATTGAACACAGGATGCACATTTATAGAGTTATCTTATAATAGTTCTTCAAAAAGGCAAGCCCTGAAGAATGACAGATCTGTCTGCTCACTGCAGACACAAAGAGTCCCTCCAAGGTTGTGGATCCTGCAGCCAAGCCCTGCGTGAGTCCAGCCTGAGGTCTAGAGCCCAGGGCGATGCCTTGCATAAGTCTTCACTGAGGCTCTGCCCCAAAGGCCTGGGGGCCAGGGGTGAAAGCTGGAAAGTCTGTGGAGGGGAAGGCTGGGGGATCTGGGCTGGAGCCAGAAAGCAGCGCTCCAGGTGAGAGCCAGAGCTTCTCGCATAAGGATGGCAGCCATCTCTGGGGACAGTGGGGACCCAGGTACTCCAAAGATAATGAGAATAGCAGAGTTCCTCTCAGGAAAACTGGCCTTGACAAGCTGCTCCAGGAAAATAACAGTGTAAAATCTTCCCCGTCAGTTCTCCTTTTATATCCCTTCGGCAGCAATCCTTAGCTGTGTGTGTGTGGAGGGACAAGGTCTTCACACCCAGAACCACTGACTCGGTTCAGCCAGGCGTTCCCACTCAAGGTGACCATTAGTTAATCCACCATGTGGCTCTTTGCCCAAGTCATACTGACTATGACAGAGAGATTTTCTTTTAACTTTTACTTAAAAGTTTTATTTAAATTGTATAGTTGTTTGCTGAAAAAAAATGTTTGATAAATGCTAATACAAATATGATCTAGAAAAAGTCTTACTAAATGATTTTTATTGTAAATAATTTAATGCTCAATTACACATATATACAGATATGTATAAATACCATACTTTACAAGTGTTGGAAATCGCACTCAGGACCTTGCACTTGCCAGGCAGCCACTCATGCCACTAAGCTATATCTCGGGCCCATACTTTATAAGTTTTTAAAAATAAAACATAGAAGGACTGGTAAATGATGATCATTCCAATAAGATGAAATAATGGGCAATTTTTCTTTTTCTATTTTTTATACAAAAGTAAGATTTCAAGTTTTGAAAACTTAGATGACTATTAGTTAATCCACTATGTGGCTCTTTGCCCAAGTCATACTATGACAGATATTTTTTTTAACTTTTACTTAAAAGTTTTACTTAAATTGTACAGTTTTTTAAACTTGGATCACTTTCCTGGCTCCACTAGTTTTTAAAGAACAAAATCCACCGTAGAAATCTCAGAGAAATCTTTCCCTTCCTTCCTTCCTTCCTTCCTTCCTTCCTTCCTTCCTTCCTTCCTTCCT